>NC_140167.1:195761198-195976198 GCF_963971535.1 Notolepis coatsorum | reverse complement strand
CCGCTGAGGAGGGCTGTGTGTTCGACATCCTGGCGGAGCCGCCCGGCCCTGAGGAGGAGGAGGACGATGAAGAGGATCGGAGGGAGTTGTTTGAGTTTGAGTTCTCTGACCGACCTCTCCTCCCCTGCTACAACATCCAAGTGTCCCTCACACAGGGGTGAGCACACACACGCACACACCTTTTATTTATTTATTTATATATATATATATATATATATATGCAATGCAAATAGAGCTCTAATTAAAGGAAGATGATTGGGTCCAAACCACATTTGGAGGTGGTTTGAAAGTCACCGGCGCCTACGTCGTTTCCAGTTCAAGATTTCTCCACTTCAAGATTTCAAGCTGTTTTGGGCTGGGCTCCGCCCATAAGCGCCTTGAGTGACAGTCACCCACACAGCGTGATACATGTGAGCGAGAGAGAGAACGAGCAAGCGAGAGAGAGAGAGGGAGAGAGAGGATACATCGCTCTGTGTGCGCAGGTGGACCGTGGAGAGAGAGAGTCGGGGACAGGGAGACCGCTTCCGCATTATTCCCACTGCTCCGTTGTTGAGCGAATTGTTGATTCTCTTTGTCGGCACCCACGCACGTCAACACGTTTGAGGAAGTGTCAGTATTTCCTCTCGCTCTGTTGTTGAGTGCGCTACAACCATAGAGCGTTAGTTATGCAGATCAGCAGCAGCTACTGACGTCAAATCAGAATGGCTTAGTTCAGTGAGGGAGGATCTTGTGAACTCGAGACTGGACTGATGGACCGATGAGCCAAAATGAGAATTAGAGACACAGACCCCATTGATACAACCCCACATTGCTAGAAAACAATGCTAAACACTGGAAAAGGCCATTTATAAGACATGGTACCTTTAGGGCGGCTACGTGGCGTAGTGGGCAAGGCGCTCGCCATGAAATCTGTAGACGCTGGGCTCGCCTGTTCGAGCCCAGCGCTCCACATTTGCTTTCAGTTTAGCTGGTCGTCCGTACTAATACACATTGGCCGTATTAGGGGGTGGGAAACTGATGGGTGGGGATCGGGCGTTGTGGACAGCGACTCCTACAGGTCGGTTGGTGCGCCTGCGCAGTAGAATCAGGAAGTGTCGGGGGCAGCGTGAGCCTCCCACGCGTTACTCCTCGCCACTGAGAGATCGAGCTGCGCAGGTGAAAAGATGCGACTGCTGTTACCTCAAGTACCGGAGGGGACTTGTGCTATGTATGACTTAGTCCACATTGCAGCCGGCTTGTGGGAGGCAAGAAACAGCGTCCGTGACAGGGGAGGGTTGAATTGGATGATACGAAATTGGGATGGGAGAAAATATAGAAAAATGGGAGAAAAAGTGGATAAAAAAAAAGACATGGTACCTTTAACAAAACATAATAAATCCTCCTGTAAAACCTCACTATACTCCTTTGATGCAGTTTAACAGACAAAATGACTGGTAAACAGGAAAGGAAAACACTCTTTATGTTCACCATAAGCCAAAAAGCAAAGGAACAGGGGCACGTTCACGTTTTTTGGGGGTCAAAGTGACGACAAGATGTATGGTCTATAGTCCAGCAGCATTTGTGAATACAAACACCATTGTCTCCATAAGGGGGCACACACACACACTCGACATGTGCCCATACCAACTCGTGAGTCCCTCTCTGTGTATTCTTCTACTTGTCTCTTAGTCTCTCTCTCTCTCTCTCTCTCGCTCTCGCTCTCGCTCTCTCTCTCTCTCTCTCAGGTCTAGGAACTGGCTGCTCTTATCTGACGTCCTGCGGCGACTGAGGATGTCGGCCCGGGGCTTCCGCGCCTCCTTCCCCCACATGGAGGTGGTGACGGTGGCGGAGGCGGAGTTCTACCGGCAGGCCTCCCTGTCGCAGCTCTTCTCCTGTCCGGACGAGCTGGAGGGCTTCCAGTCGGACAGCAAGGACCTCTTGGACCTGGTGGAGGGCAGCGCCGAGCTGGCCGCCATGCTGGGCTCCACCCTGGAGTGCCTGGACGACCGGTGGGCCCGACCGGCGGACAAACTCAAAGACGAGATCAAGGCCGCCTGCAAGCTGGGCTCGTCGTCGTGACCTCTTGACCCTTTCGCCTCCGTCTCTTTGAATTTTCCCCCAGACAGAAGTTTGCTTCAGAACCGGCCAGGGGGTGACGTGCCTTAGCCTGACCCCCGGTCGCCACGCTGCAGCCCGCACTGTACAGATAGACTGATTAGCTGGCCCCCACAGCACAGCGCAGATATCCCGCTCCACCCACTGAGGACGGAGGGACGGCCGGACGTATTGGAACTTAACAATGGTCTTATTTTTGTAAAAGGATTAATATATGTATAAATATAAATATATCAAGAGATCCTTTTTGGATGTGGATCACGACTCCTTTTGTATGGCAATTGAGAGAAATAGCTGCGTTGATAATGATTGGATCGAGTGTGTGAGTGCACAGCACATTGTGTGTGTGTGTCGGTGTGTGTGTGTCGGTGTACAGCATAGAGTACTGAGGCTGTGCTTTTGAATGTGGCATTTGTGTTCATAGCACATGATGTCTGGTTCTCGTCTCAGACTGTAGCACTTGCTTGACCCTCAGGGGCTGTTTTTTTTACCTGTGTTCAAATTCTGCTTTTTATTTAGTCTCTAATTTAACATGCAAAACCACAAAGTTGTTTGTATAATAAAGTTTTAAGATGATGTTGATATTCACCCTTTGGCACAGAGCTTGTACAAAACAGGGAGGCTTATTGCAGTAAAGTAATTTTTGGTGCGTTAATTTTTTTTGATTTAACTTTGTAATTAAAATATCTCATTTGTATTTATATTTTACAAAAAAGTTGCTTTAAAAATAAATATACAAACTGCAAGATGAATTATGTGGTTTGCCCCTCATTATGTCAATGTTGGTGAATGTGGGCCGTTGGGAATCAGTATTTTGGAGGAACATCTCTGATAAAAACCTATTTATTATGACTCTTTTTTGTTTTGTTATTTTACTCTGAGACAAGAATTTCCCAGTGTTATTAGAACTCCACATCTCTAGTGTAATCCTGTGTTGCCATCTTGTGGAATGATTGGGTATTGCATCACAATCTCTCGCCTGAGCCATGAGAGGACAGTTGACCGTCCCATTTCCCTTATTGCTCCCACTGCATGCTGGGAAAGCGTAGTTCGCAGCGGCCTCACATGAGCTGTAAGTTCAAGTCTGTAAAATAAAAAATGACAGTCATTACTCCGGGAGGGGTGAAGACTAAACATACATTCACTTTGATTATGAAAAGTGAGATGGCGAAGCTGAAGATATACATAGGCATAATATTTTGACAAGGGACTCCTTTGCATTTGGTTTTTTCCAGATATTAGTCTTTCTATTTTATTTTATTACCAAACAAGTGAACCAGGCATCCCGGTCACACCTGTTCTGTACTTTCAGGCCACTCTTCCATCTGAATCTCTCACTTGAAACAAGACTTATCCTTTTGAAGTAGAGAATGAAAGAGACTCGTATTATTATTCACGTCACATAACGGCACTTTGAATGATTTGGATGAAAGCGTGATCTGCATTCCATGTAGATGTGTGGCCATTAACACATTGGGCGCCAGCCATTACCCTTATCCTTGTAGCTAATGCGCCAGGTTTCCATAGCCTACTTTCACTATGTCACTAGGTTTGGAGAGCTATATCTATATTCTATATTATAGCTATGGAGACGATACTATGGTCATTTGACAGTCACTTTCTTCCGTCGAACATACAAAAAAAGAGATATTTTTTTCATAAGTTCACGTGTTATCCCGTGGTGAATATAAGTATAGTTTAGGAGTGATCCGGGGCTGGGGCGGTTAGGTGGCCGAGCGGAGATTGCGTTCGTCACCAGCCCCGGAGCTGAGCTGGATTTGCCTGTTCGAATCCAGCTCACAGCTCCGGGGTTGTCACCAGCTTGGCTGGCCGTCTGCACTGATACAATTGGCTGTATCAGAGGGTGGGAGAAGCTGGCGGGGTGGGTCCGGGTCGTTGTAAACAGCGACTCCTACAGTTCGGTCGGGGCGCCTGCTAAGCGCGGATTGGACGTTACGCCCTCTCAATGAGAATCCGCGCTGCCAGGTGAAAAGAAGCGGTGATTGGCTGGACGTGTGTCGGAGGAAGCACGTGGTAGCCTCCACTCTCCCAGATGATCTGACTGTGGGGGGTAAGTGCGCAGCGACCAGGAAGGGACTGGGAATTGGCATACGACTAACATTGGGATGGGAGAAAATCGGAGGAAAATGGAGGGGGAAAAAAGACAAAAAAAAAAAAAAAAAAGGGAGTGATCCGGGGCTAATTCCTGAAAAGCTGAGTTATAGGGCGCTACGTGAATTCTGATAAGCGTTGGCGTTTCTTGCCTGGACACGCTACTATTTCCTTTATTTTTTTATCCACTTTATTATGGGGGTAGATTTCTATCAAAAATAAACAAATGCAAAAGTAGAATCCACAATCGTAAAAACGATCCACACACACACACCTCTCAATAAATCATAAAAACACGCTTGATTTGTTTAGATTTACGTACGGAATTCTAAAAACAGCTTGATCTGGTTAGATTTACGTACGGAATTCTAAGGACACGCTTGATCAACTTGGAGTTACGTACGGAATTTTGAGACAAATATTTCGCTGTTTTCCCCGTGGGGATTCATGTGTGATGCTTCTTCTTCTTAGAGGTCTATCAAAAATAAACAAACGCAGAAGTAGAATCCACAATCGTAAAAACGATCCACACACACCTCTCAATCTGTGTTTAATAAAACGTTTGATCTGCTTAGATTTACGTACGGAATTCTAAAAACACGTTTGATCTGCTTGGAGTTACGGATGGAATTCTAAGGACACGCTTGATCTGCTTGGAGTTACGGACAGAATTTTGAGACAAATATTTCACTGTTTTCCCCGGCGGGGATTTGTGTGTGAAGCTTCTTCTTCGGCGCTACCGAACACGGCCCGAGGTGTCTCTGGCTCATGAGCGCTACCAGTGGCCAAAATCGCACATTATCTTTAGCCCTAGGCATCAACATTTCATTATGAAAATGAATGCTCAAAGTATATATAGTACCATTTTGAAGATAACAACTAGGGCTTTCAAATGATATACAATATGTGTATGATTATCATGATTATTATTATTAATATCTTTCATATTTGATACAGAAATTATTACAAAAATCTTGTCCGGCCACCACATTTCAACAAACTGCATTTTCAACCACTTTACTGACAAGCTAGCAGGAAACTTAGATGGTATGGGATATAGACAATTATGTGGGCAATATAGAACAGCTGACAGATTAGAAATATAATTTATTGTTAAAAAGTTATGATAATTATAGTGATAGTAATAAAACAATTCCGTCTGAAAATTTACTTGAATGGGTTTATGATGAATATCTGTTTGTGGGTATGCTCAAAGTAATATATTATTCATATCTTTCATATTTGATACAGAAATTATTACAAAAATCTTGTCCGGCCACCACATTTCAACAAACAACTGCATTCTGAATTAATTTAGCCTTGTAGTTTCTAATCCCATCGTTTATTTGTATTGATTAAACATAAGTCAGTTACTGTACATGACACTGTATGTCAAATATGCTAAGGTAATTAGCTTTAACTTATTGCTTATGGAGCATTGTTTCCCCATTTATCTCAGAGGAGTTGATGAACACTGCAGCTGTATTATGTAAGAAATACATATGCAGTATATAATAATTGTATATAATAATTGTAAAGTGTTTTTTGATGTTTTTATTTTGTTTTGGTGTAAATAAAAAGAAACTGATCAATTCAAATCAGTTTTTTTAACTTTTTTCGTTAAAACACTCTTTTTATTGATTTCCCCAAGGGGATCAATAGAGGAATGTCTTATCTTATTGTATAGACAATTATGTGGGCAATATAGAACAGGTGACAGAAGTTATAACCATTATAGTGATTAGTGGGAAAACTAAATACAAATTCCATCTGGATTTTCTTTGTGTTTTGTCAAAACAATGTTCTATAGTGAGTGGTCTTACCTCCTTTTCCATGATTACTTCAACTTTCAATATCTGGCAGTTACTCTGTCATTATAAATGCTTATGTACGCTCACTACGCAACAAACTGGATGAGCTACAGGCGAATGTTTACCATCAGCAAGAGTACAGGAATGCGTGCATCCTGGCCCTAACGGAGACGTGGCTGGGCAATCGGGTTTCCGACTCGGACCTGTATATTGAAGGCTTTGGCACACCAATACGACTCGACAGAGCTAAAACCATCACCGGTAAGCAGAAAGGGGGAGGTGTCTGCTTATATATAAACCAAAAGTGGTGTAAGACTGTTACTGTACGGGACACAATATGTACAGCTGACATAGAAATGCTGACTGTGTCTCTTCGCCCGCATTACCAAGAGAGTTCCCGCAACTCATGTATGCAGTATAGTGTACATCACTCATATAAATAAGGCCATGAAAACGTCATTCTTCCACCTAAGAAACATAGCGAAAGTAAGACCTTTCGTAAATAAAAAGGATGCAGAGAAACTTATTCATGCTTTTGTATCAAGTCGGCTTGACTATTGTAATGCACTGTTCACTGGTCTTCCCAAAGCAACCATTGGGAAGCTTCAGCTTATCCAAAACTCTGCAGCTCGATTACTAACTCATACAAGGAGAAGAGAACATATCACTCCAGTCCTGGCCACTCTGCACTGGCTTCCAATAACTCATAGAATTGATTTTAAGGTCCTTTTCCTAACATATAAAGCTCTTAATGAGCAAGGCCCAAAATACATAGCAAATTCCCTAGTTAGTTATCTGCCCTCAAGAACGCTACGGTCATCCACTACAGGTTTACTAGACACGCCCAGAAACCAAAAAAGGATAGGAAGTATGGCATTTGCCAACTATGCCCCAAAACTATGGAACACACTACCAACACACATCAGAAACGCCAGCTCTATACACATTTTTAAAGGAAAATTAAAAACGTACCTATACAGTCTAGCTTACAAATAGTTATGGCTTGGAAAAACCTGATGGATCCATGAGGCTAGGATAAGCCTTGTGGACCCAACTTTTTAGATGAATGAACGGGTACATAGGAGACACGCCTCCAGTTTTTAAAAAAGTTTTTGACACGCCTCAGCTTCTGAGCTGAAGGAGTGTTTTTGCGGACCTCCCAAACTTTCAAACTTTTTAGATGAAGGAATGGGTACAATAGGAGACACGCCTCCAGTTTTTCAAACGTTTTTGACACACCTCAGCTTCTGAGCTGAAGGCGTGTTTTTGCGGACCTCCCAAACTTTCAAACTTTTTAGATGAAGGAATGGGTACAATAGGAGACACGCCTCCAGTTTTTCAAAAGTTTTTGACACGCCTCAGCTTCTGAGCTGAAGGCGTGTTTCTGCGGACCTCCCAAACTTTCAAACTTTAGACTGTTTTCTTTATGCGTTTTTCTTTTTCTTTCTTTCTACCACAAGACGCGGCCACTGATGGGTCCATGGGACTTGGATAAGTCCTGTGGACCCAACTCTGGCCACTGACCACATGAGCGAACGGGTACATACGCACACAAATACACGGCCACTGATGGATCCATGGGACTTGGTAAAGCACTATGGACCCAACTATGACCACTGATAAAAACGTAACTACACTAGCATTATAAGACCTAAACATTGCTACCTACCATACAAGTGCATTGGTTTAGTGCATTTCCGGTTGCCAATGAGCGGAAATGTTTGTGCGGACCTGTTCTCCCAAACTGGTAAGCAAATGACTGTTTTTACGTTATTTTCATTTTTACGTTACTATTATTATTATTATTATTATTATTATTATTTTTTTTTTAACATTGATCTTAACTGATCACTATGACTTTATTGCTTTTATCGTTATATATGCCTATAATTGTGTACAGCACTTTGAGCTACATGACATGTATGAAAGGTGCTTTATAAATACTTACTTACTTACTTACTTACTTACATCCACCCCCGTGCCAACATGAACAATGCACTGGAAGTTATAGTGGTAAACAAGATGGACAAAATATCAACAGATGCACCAAAATTTCTCCTAGGCGACTTCAATCACTGTCAGCTGGATGGTGTCTTACCTGCATACCACCAGTATATTGATTGCCCTACACGACTCAACAAGGTGCTGGATAAATGCTACGGCCCAGAGCATATAGATCCTTCGCGCTACCAGGCCTGGGACTTACGGACCACAATGCAGTTCTGCTGCCCCTGCATGCCAACCAGTCATTAAAAGTGAAAAAACAACCATAAAGACATCCAAGGTCTGGTCAGAAAACAACATTGAGGCCCTTAGAGGCTCATTTGAATGTACTGATTGGGATGTTCTTGTCAGCCAGGCTCAGACATAAATGATAATGTAGATGTAATATCATCATACATTAATTTCTGCGTGGACACAGTGATACCCTCTAAAGAGACAAATATATTTCCTAATAATAAACCCTGGGTAACGAAGGACCTGAAAAGCATTCTTAATAAAAAGAAAAGGATATTTTTCTGTGGGACACCTGAGGAGAAGAAAGATGTTAATAAAGAGGTCAAACGAGCAGTGAGACAGGCAAGGCTAAACTATAAGAATAAGATAGCAGATAAATATAATCAAGGGGACATGCGTTCCGCCTGGAAAGGAATTAAAATTATGTCCGGGATGAACACCAATACAGCCCCTAAAAATATACAAATAGGAAATAGTATAGCCATGACTGGAGGTAAACGGTACCCTATCCCCCCCCCCTCACAGTGAACTGTGGTGTTCCACAAGGAAGCATACTAGGACCACTACTGTTCCTAATTTATGCAAATGACATGTCATCAGCTTGTGACTGCAACTTGTTCCTGTTTGCGGACGACTCAGCCCTGCTGGTCTCTGACAAGAACAAGTTACAGGTTGAAAAAACCCTCAGCTCGGAACTAGGCAAAATCTGTATATGGCTCGCCGACAACAAACTATCATTACACATGGGCAAAACAGAGTCCATTCTCTTCGGTTCAAATAACAAACTCAGCAAAACAGACGGCTTCTCAGTTACAGTGGGTGACAATATTGTCACAAGGAAAGATGAAATTACCTACCTGGGTTCCATCCTAGAGGCTAATCTTTCCTGTGACAAAATGGCATCCAATGTAATAAAAAAAGTCAATCAACAAACTCGATTCTTGTACCGGATCTCCTCCCTGGTAAACAAGAATACCCTGAAGACTCTGGCAGGAGCACTCATTCAAGGGTACTACGACTATGCTTGCACCTCATGGTACCAAAGCACCTCAAAGGCACTAAAAACCAAATTACAAACATCTCAAAACAAACTAGTCAGACTACTGCTTGACTTGACTCCTAGAACCCACCTCACCCCTGCACACTTTGCCAACCTAGGATGGCTTAGAGTAGATGACAGAGTACAGCAACTTGCAATGGGCCTGGTCTACAAGATACACTACACGACCAAGGTACCCATGTACATGTCAAAATACTTCCCAAAGGTCAGTGAATACCACGATCACAACACCAGAGGGAGCTCCACAAATCATGTAAAACCCAGATTCGGCTCAAACAAGGGACTAAACACGTTTCGCAATTATGCCACAACAATGTGGAACGCCCTACCCAAAGCTGTAAAGGAATGTAAATCACTACCCACCTTCAAAAACACTCTCAAAGAACACCTACGGGAGACTGCAATTCAAAACTGGCCCCTACAAATGTCCTAACCCAGTTGTACAATAAAGACCAAGCATGGCTATTCCAATGTACAGCCCCACCCAACCCCACCCCACCTACCCAACCTCCTCCAATGTACAGTTTCCATGTCAAATGTATGTCAGTATTCCAATGTACAGTGTGTCCCCCCCTACCCAACCCCCCCCCCCCCCCCCCCCCCCCAATGTACAGCCCCACCCCACCTACCCAACCTCCCCCAATGCACAGTTTCTATGTCAAATGTATATACTCTTCTTCTGGATTTTTTTAGTATCACAAACAGTACTGTATTTGAAAATCTGGTATGTCATAAATGTATAGATGTAGCAGTACTGTCTATCTGTATGTCATGTGTGTCATATGATGAATTGAAAATGGGGGACCCTGATGGAAACAAGACGAAAGTCTTTCTCAGGTCTGCATCCTCTTAACAATTGTATGTATTGAGCTGTACTGTACTGTACCCATTCTGCAATCTGTTAATAAACTTTTCAATCAATCAATCAATCAATGACTCCCTGCCAGACGAGGCAAATAAGTTCTTCTGTCAGTTTGACTCTCAGGATTTTAGTGCTGAACTTAAGAAGCTATCAGATTCACTCTCACCTGGACAGAAGTCTCCACGCAGTCATAGCTAAACATTTTAAAGAGATTAAAGGGGAACTATCTTATAAATGGCCTTTTTGAGTGTTTAGCATTGTTTCCTAGCTATGTGAACTTATATTAATATGATCTATGTCTCAAAATTCTCATATTGGCGCATTCTTCCAATTCTCCTCTCACAATATTCACCCTCACTGAACTGAGTCGTTTGAAAATGTGCCTATATGTGATGTCATATAGTCGCTGCTGCATGTTAATGTTCAGGGGAACCAGAACCTGCACAGTGGTTTAGGTGGCACCTGCAGCTGCGGCTGCAAAACAGCTCGAAATCTTGAGGTAGAAAAATGCTGTTTTTGAGGACTTGATTAGAAATACAAAACAATGAATAAAAAAAATATATATATTACAGAGGTGTTCCATAGACTCACAGGAATTGTGTAAAAGTGCCCAAATAGTGAAAGAAATAGTAAAATAGTTCCCCTTTAAGGTAAACAACGCTAAAGGGCCAGATGGAATATGTGGAAGGACACTGAAACACTGTGCTGATCAACTGAGTCAAGTGTTTCAAAGACTTTTCCAGCTCTGCTTGGACTCAGCAGTGGTTCCTGATCTCTGGAAGAATTCTATCATCATTACAATTCCAAAGATCAGCAGACCCAAAATCCTCAACGACCTGCGGCCTATAGCCCTAACATCACTAGTAATGAAAAGTCTGGAGAAAATTGTGAAATCTGAAATTGTTGATGCAACCAGATCAGCTCTTGACCCCATGCAATTTGCATATAGACCTGAGAGAGGTGTTGATGATGCCAAATTATTTATTTTGAACTCTGTACATGAGCACTTAGAAAAAAAGAACACATATGCAAGATTACTCTTTGTTGACTTTTCGTCAGCCTTCAATACAATGCAGCCTCACATACTTGTAGAAAAACTTATAAATGACTTTAACCTGGATCACCAATTTATCAGATGGATTATCAGTTTTCTTACCAATAGAACTTAGACAGTAAGTATAAATGGAAAAAGTTCCAAATCAATAATCATTTCCACTGGCTCACCGCAAGGCTGTGTTCTTTCTTCTCTTCTTTTTGTTTTATACACAAACGATTGTCTTAGCAAATATACAAATCACCATATTGTAAAATTAGCTGACGACCGTATTATCCTATCTCTTCTCAGTCAGTCAGATAAATCACACGGACCCATAATGCAAGACTTTGTAGACTGGTGTGATGGCTGTTTTCTGGATTTAAATGTATCCAAAACCAAAGAAATGATTATCTCACCAAAACACATAGAAGTCACCCCAACAAGCATCCACTGAGCTGAGGTGGAAATTGTCCAGAACTACAAATACTTAGGAACTGTGTTTGATGACAAACTTAAATTTAGTGACAACACAGATGTTATCATAAAAAAGGCTCATCAGCGTCTGTACTGTCTTCGCAAACTAAACTCCTTTGGAGTCGACCAGAGATTTTTTTTTTTTTTTATATATATATTTTTTTATTTCATTTTTGGATGAAAGGCACAGGTACAGGCATACAATGCACATAAAACATAATTAAAATTATTTGCCAACTACAAGCATTGGCTTGCCCCTTGCCTCATTTAAAATAAAAAATCCTACCCCCTAACCCCTGCAACCAACCACTGTTGACAACATTTTTTTTAATAATCCCCCCAACCCACCCCGTCATAGGCCTGAAAAGAAAAAGAATTGAGCAAAGATTTCAAGAAAGACCAAAAAAAATAAAGGGAATTATACAGATATAACTAGTTATGGTCTGCTAGTTATATAGTAGAGGTCCTAACTTGATAGAGAATATGGTTCCAGCTATCTATTGTTTGATAGTTTGCACCGTTTAATCTAGCTGTAGAAAGCTCCATTGTTACAACATCAGCTAATAACGTTAGGTTATGACTATAACCAAGTTCTGTTAATTAGGGGTGACGCTTGGCATCACACTGCACTATCTCGCGTACGTGCACGCGCACTGAATAAATTCCACAAATGTACCTTTAATACCAGTATTAGTCTGACCACACCCCTCATCAGCTTACCTTCATAAGCAGGTGTGTGGTCACCTGCTCTCCTCCTTCCCAAGCTTTCACCACAAGGTGAGGTCAAGGGCTGCAGCGGCCGTCTGATGCCAAGCGTCACCCCTAATTAACAGAACTTGGTTATAGTCATAACCTAACGTTCTGTTCCATTAGGGGCTCTGCTTGGCATCACACTGCACAAAGGGAGGCCAAGCGGAGCCGCTGGCTGACAAATACACCCCGCTGAAGGCCCCCCACAACCAACAGAACAGGGAGGGCCGAGCCCCCCCGACCCCCCCTAATGGAGGGCACCCTCCCTATTAGAGGTTTACCGAGAGGGCGACGGACCCGACCGCGCGAAGAGGCACTCAAGCAACTCAACGCACAGGGTGAGCAGACCGTGGCTTGACCCCACGACTACACCCACGCACAACCCGCATGCCACCCAGGAACGAACGTAGGAAACAACCTCGTTACTGCCCCCAGAATCACGGGATCAAGGGCAAACCCAACCCCGTGGCAAGGCCGTAGCAGCGGAGCGCGAAGGAAGACCCAGACCCACCAAAAGGACTGGACTCCCTGGAATGGGGGCCCGGAGAAGTCCATGATGCCAGCATCAAGACCCCACCAGGTGGGCACCTAGTGACCCCGCCCCCCACATCGCCAGCGTATTCGGACAAAGGCCCCTCAGCCGAGCGGGCCCTGTCCTCCCCAACAGTACACCGCCTGGAACACAGGCCCTGCAACAGGCAGACAGCATGGTCGTAACACACAAGAGTTAACCAACGGAAGCAGGCAGTGCACCGGGAAAAAAGACCAGGCAACAGGCTGTCAACCCAAGCCTGGAGACTGCGGACGAGACAGGCGCCAGAAAGGACAGCTGAACACAGCCGCCCCGGCGGAAGGCGCGTATGCTGGCGTTGTCGCATAACCAAGCCTCCACAGAGAAGGCTGATACGATCGGCAGACGTCATGAACGTGCAGGGGCACCCTCAACCGGAGAAACCGGGAGTTGACACTGCAGCAACACACCAGAGAACCAACCACCCAGGCATTACCCTATGCAATGGTTGGTCCCATAACCCCTCAGGAAAGAAACCCCAAAAACACACCTGCGGCACTGCCGCAGCCCGCGTTCTGGTTTCCAACAGGGCTATCCCGGGCCTACGGGTCAACGAAACATTACCCCGGACCGGGCCCGGTGATACGGGGAGCACAGGGTCCCCCGAGGAGGCTAAAACCACCCCAACAGGCCCCTCTGCGCCAAGCGCAAGAGAAGAGCGTAAAAAATGGAAGACCAGCCCCAACACCCCGCACTCGGTATTCCCAGGAGGTCACCCAACCAAGTACCAACCAAGACCAACCTGCACAGCGGCCGAGATCCGACGAGATCGGGCGCGTACAGGTTGGCACGGCCGTAAGCCATTACGACAGTGCAGAATACAACGCACCCAACAAGGGTTCCATAACGCTCAACCCTGTGACACCCGGACCGACCTAGCATTTTTCCCCCCCGAAAAAAACCCAAGTCCCTCAGGGTACCAGAACAGCAGATCTGCAACCCCGGCGGACAACGGGTGTAACTGATCTGGACCAGCGCGACCAGAACCAGTCCCGTGCCCTAATCACGCCGACCTGCCAACCCCAGGAGAAGGGGCAGATATGCGTGTTGATCCCAACATAAAAAAGAAGGAGCCACCCAGACGTTTCGGTACGAACCGCGCCCGGTGGCCCACCCCTAGGGCGTGAGACCCTTCCCCATATGTCCAGACCCATTCTGTTATCATCCCCTGACATGAACGGGAACCCATCGACAACCACACAGGGTGTCGGAAGAGGAAAAACCCCCATCCCAATTGCTTCATAAAAACGCTGTTTCAACCCCAAGCAATCAAGGCGCGCCAGTCAGCCAATGCCCCAAAAGAACATCCTGAGCTAGCACTATGTGTGCGTTTTGACATACCCACATCAACAATAGGCCGTTTAGACCACCTTATTGAATCCCCAAGACGCCCAGGGGAACGACAAGAGGGGCGAGATGCAATCAACTCCATGAATGAATGAATGAAAAACTTTACCCAACAGACTGCAGAAAGGGTACAACCCAGTACGGCAATACACACAATTGGTTAAGGGGAGGCAGACCTGAGAAAGACGTTAGTCTTGTTTCCATCAGGGACCCTCATTTCCAATCCATATAGACACATCCAACTCTTTATAAAAATAAAGAAAAAGCATCACCCGTATGACCCAACTGCACAGCTGGGAGTAAAAAACCTGTTTTCACCTTACATAATACAGCTGCAGTGTTCATCAACTCCTCTGGGATAAATGGGGAAACAATGCTCCATAAGCAATAAGTTAAAGCTAATTACCTTAGCATATTTGACATACAGTGTCATGTACAGTAACTGACTTATGTTTAATCAATACAAATAAACGATGGGATTAGAAACTACAAGGCTAAATTAATTCAGAATGCAGTTGTTTGTTGAAATGTGGTGGCCGGACAAGATTCTTGTAATAATTTCTGTATCAAATATGAAAGATATGAATAATATATTACTTTGAGCATACCCACAAACAGATATTCATCATAAACCCATTCAAGTAAATTTTCAGACGGAATTGTTTTATTACTATCACTATAATTATCATAACTTTTTAACAATAAATTATATTTCTAATCTGTCACCTGTTCTATATTGCCCACATAATTGTCTATATCCCATACCCTCTAAGTTTCCTGCTAGCTTGTCAGTAAAGTGGTTGAAAATGCAGTTTGTTGAAATGTGGTGGCCGGACAAGATTTTTGTAATAATTTCTGTATCAAACATGAAAGATATTAATAATAATAATCATGATAATCATACAGATATTTTATATCATTTGAAAGCCCTAGTTGTTATCTTCAAAATGGTACTATATATACTTTGAGCATTCATTTTCATAATGAAATGTTGATGCCTAGGGCTAAAGATAATGTGCGATTTTGGCCACTGGTAGCGCTCATGAGCCAGAGACACCTCGGGCCGTGTTCGGTAGCGCCGAAGAAGAAGAAGCTTCACACACGAATCCCCGCTGGGGAAAACAGTGAAATATTTGTCTCAAAATTCTGTCCGTAACTCCAAGCAGATCAAGCGTGTCCTTAGAATTCCGTCCATAACTCCAAGCAGATCAAACGTGTTTTTAGAATTCCGTACGTAAATCTAAGCAGATCAAACGTTTTATTAAACACAGATTGAGAGGTGTGTGTGTGGATCGTTTTTACGATTGTGGATTCTACTTCTGCGTTTGTTTATTTTTGATAGACCTCTAAGAAGAAGAAGCGTCACACACGAATCCCCACGGGGAAAACAGCGAAATATTTGTCTCAAAATTCCGTACGTAACTCCAAGTTGATCAAGCGTGTCCTTAGAATTCCGTACGTAAATCTAACCAGATCAAGCTGTTTTTAGAATTCCGTACGTAAATCTAAACAAATCAAGCGTGTTTTTATGATTTATGAAACACAAATTGAGAGGTGTGTGTGTGTGGATTGTTTTTACGATTGTGGATTCTGAGGTGTGTGTGTGGATCGTTTTTACGATTGTGGATTCTACTTTTGCGTTTGTTTATTTTTGATAGAAATCTACCCCCATACTTTTTCTCCAGATTTTTTCTATTTTTCTCCCATCCCAGTTTCGCCTCGCCAATCTCCCTTCAATTCTCCCCTCCCCTGTCTCGAACGTTGCTAGACCATGCCTCCCACTGGTCGGCTGCAATGTGGACGAAGCCTTGCATCACGTGTCCCCTCCGGTACACGAGGAGGCAGCGGTCGCATCTTTTCACCTGCACAGCGCGATCTTTCAGTGGCGAGGAGTAACGCGTGGGAGGCTCACGCTGCCCCCGATACTTCCTGATTCTGCTGTACAGGCCCACCAACCGACCTGTAGGAGTCGCTGTCCACAACGTCCGATCCCCACCCACCAGCTTCCCACCCCTAACACTGCCAATTGTGTTAGTATGGACGACCAGCCAAGCTGGTAGCAACACCGAGAGCTAACCCAGCATCTCCTGCGTTAGTGGCGAGCGCCTTGCCCACTGCGCCACTTAGCCGCGTGACACGCTACTATTTCCAAATAAAATTTATATAATAGGTGTTATGTTTCATCATGAATGCATGAAAGGGGGGGGGGGGGGTCGTTTTTTCTGCTCAGGCTAAAGAAGTGCCACATTGGATCTTGACCTCGTTTATTTATTCATTGGCATTCAGTACTGAGAGCTATAGGATCTATTCAGAGAGTGAACTGCTGCCTGCAGACAAGAGAGCTGGCTGCTTTCAGAGGGACCGGGCTAGGCAAGGAGATGTTTATTTATATAGCACATTTCACACAGGAAATTCAAGTGCTTTACATAAAAAAGATGACAAATAAATACTAGATCATAAAGAGCCTATATGCTCCATAAAAAGCATTAAAAAAAAAAAAAAAAAAAAAAAGAGAATATGGATCAATATCGCTGAAGAGTACCATTCAATACTCAAAAATGTTGGTTTTAATTTCCCATTAACCTTATGTTAATAGATACTTAAATAATAGACACTCAAGTTGTAGAAACATATTAGCTGAGCTCCCACACATTCTGGGCTAATATTAGGATACTAAGTCATAAGATATGTCCACCGTCGTCCACCCTGTCACATACTGTTAAATATGTTTTCATCACAATATTAACATGAAAATGAAAGGAAAGGGATTTCTCAAAGGAATGATGTCCCTTTCCAAAACAAGGTCATTTGTTTGCTTTAGAATTATAAATAAATACAATATCTTATGTAAATCATCTGTTTTTAAAGAAAAACATTTTCATGCACATTATTGGTGCCCACTTAGCGATTGAACACACTAGATTATATATAGAGAGATATTTCACAGTATGATTTCATTATTATTTTTAAATATCAAAATGATATGGGTGGACAAGCACATGACGGGGTGAACACATCAAGCAGATCACACAAAGCATGAGAAAAAAAATGTATGAAACATTTATTCAACTAAACCGAAGTGTCGGCCCATGTCACCCCACTTCTTAGAGACCTGCACTGGCTCCCCATTGCTGCACATATCCGCTTCAAGGCCCTCGACCTGGCATACCGTGCGGCAAAGGGAACCGCTCCCGCCTACCTCCGGTCAATGGTCTCTAACTACACACCCTCAAGACCCCTACGCTCTGCATCTTCTGGCCGCCTCAGACCCACTCCCAAGCTCCGGGAGGGTCATCAAAGAGAAGTCGCCTATTCTCAGTCCTTGCCCCACAATGGTGGAATGAACTACCCACCCCAGTTAGGACAGCCGAAACCCGTCCAATATTTCGCCGTCGACTAAAGACGCACTTCTTCAACCATTATCTGAAATAATTTTTTTTTAATCTAACCCTAACTAACCTTACTGTCATGCACTTGTCCTAATAAATTAACCTACACTGCAACACGCAACACTTTGATGAACATTGTTACTCAGCTGATAGAGTTGTGCCCTTCCTGATGACTTGTCGTACAGAACTTGTAAGTCGCTTTGGATAAAAGCGTCAGCTAAATGACTAAATGTAAATGTAAAACTAAGAGAGAAGAGAAAAAGAAATGCCAACAGTGATTTACCAGACATACAGCGGAGTCGGCACAATTCCTATACGGGCTGCAGCCGACTTGAGCATGGAACTACCGATAAAGAAGATCCATACCCACATTTCCTCGTGTGTAGGGTGTACTCTCACATTCATGTGAAAGATGGGGCCTCCACGGGACAGAGAAGCATCCGCTTGTCCAGAGAATCCCGGGTTCAACCAGATCTCAGTCGCGGCCCACTAGTTTGACCATTATGGGCGTCAGACCAGGACCCTCCTTCCGCCGCCTAAGAGGCCTAGCAGAGGACCCCAATCTGGGGCCGGCCTTCGTAAAATTGTCAGCTAACCCCCATAGCATTAGCAGACAACTGGCGCTCGCAAGCAAAACATTACTCACCCAGCTCGGAAGCAACCAGTTTCTCACAACAGCCGGTGCCTCCCACAGTCCAGCTGTATAACCGGAGGTTCAATACCTATCCAGCCGCAGCAAGGAGGACTGCAGGTGGGGAGTATATCAGCGAAAAATATACGAAAAAATCGGTGGAGGTCAGAATGATCATCATCTTCCAGACACTCCAGTGACGAAGACATTATCGGCGTATTTTCTCGAAAATAGTGAGAGAGAAAATAAAGATATAACGTCAACGTATCTCCTTGTTCTTCTGTTTTCCTTTCTTCAGCTAAATTCTTTCTTTCCCACGTCAAGTGATTGGTATACAGGCACTCTCTTGGGGTGAAATTTGAGAAGGAGATGAGTGTGTGGCCCCACCCCTGCTTATGTAGGTAGCAGATGGGGGTGTGGCCAGACGGATGCTGGTATGTAAAGGTGCATTTGTGAAGTTTTTATTCAGTGCACGTCACTGGAGTGAAATATGTGCAGATTGACGCTGAGCGGCAGCTAATACGATATAACTGGTGTGTAACCTGACACTGCAACTCTGAGTGAGTCTTAATAATAATAATAATAATTAATTTTATTTATATAGCGCTTCTCAATAACCCGAAGTCGCTGACAATAGTCAGGAGCAAGAGTACAAACAAAGAAACAAAAGCAAAGAAACAAAAACAAAGAAACAACAAAGAAACAAAACAAAAGGAACATGAGACCATGGGGGGAACAGGGGAGACAGCATGATAGCACAAAAAAGACAGACATCAATCAGGTTGGAGGGGGGGGGGGTTATGGGTGGGGGGGGTTGAAGGCAAGGGAGAACAGGTGGGTTTTGAGGCGAGCTTTGAAGGTGGAGAGTGTAGGGGAGTCTCTGATGGATTGGGGGAGGGAGTTCCAGAGTCGGGGTGCAGTACGATCTCCAAAGTTTTTAAGCTTGGATGTCGCGACAGTGAGGGAGGCAGTGGTGGAGGACCGGAGGGAACGGGTGGGGCGGTAGGGAAGAAGGAGATCAGTCAGGTAGGGGGGGGCCAGGCTGTGGAGGGCTTTGAAGGTGAGGAGTAGTGTTTTAAAGTTTATGCGTTTGATCGGGAGCCAGTGGAGGGAGTGGAAGACTGGAGTGATGTGTTCGCGGGACCGGGTGTTAGTGAGGAGGCGGGCGGCTGAATTTTGGACCATTTGCAGTTTATGGAGGGAGCGGGAGGTGATACCAGTGAGGAGGGAGTTGCAGTAGTCCAGGCGGGAGGAGATGAAGGCGTGAATGAGGGATTCAGCAGCAGGGGGGGAGAGGCAGTGACGGATTTTTGCAATGTTGTGGAGGTGAAAGTAGGATATTTTTACGATGGAGCGGACGTGGGGGTCAAATGAGAGGGTGGGGTCAAGGAGGACACCAAGGTTTCGGACTAGGGGGGAGGGGGTGATGGTGGAGTCGTTGATGGTGAGTGTGATGGGTCCGGATCTGGTGAGGGTGGTTTTGGTGCCAATGATGAGAAGTTCAGTCTTGTCACTGTTCAGTTTGAGGAAGTTGTGAGTCATCCAAGTTTGGAGTTCGGTGATGCAGGATTCGATGTGACTGAAGGGTGGGCTGTGGGGGGATTGTGTACTGATGTAGATTTGGGTGTCGTCAGCATAGCAGTGGAAGTTGAGGTGGTATTTACGGATGATGTGACCAAGGGGGAGAATGTAGCAGATGAAGAGCAGGGGGCCAAGGACTGAGCCTTGGGGGACCCCCTGTGTGACTGGGGAGGGGGAGGAGGTGTGGCCAGAGAGGGAGATGAATTGGTGTCTGTCTGTGAGGTAGGAAGAGAACCAGCCAAGTGCTGTGCCCTCAACACCCAGTTGGTGCAGCCTTTGGAGGAGGATGGAGTGACACACTGTGTCAAAGGCTGCACTGAGATCGAGTAGGATCAGGATGTTGAGGGCACCGGAGTCAGCGGAGATGAGAAGGTCGTTGATGACTTTAACCAGTGCAGTTTCGGTGCTGTGAGCGGTACGGAAGCCAGATTGAAGGGGTTCATAGAGGGTGTTGGACTGGAGATGGGAGTGGAGTTGGGAGGCAGCAATGCGTTCCAGTGTTTTAGAGAAAAAAGGAAGATTGGATATGGGGCGATAGTTGGAGAGGCTGGATGGGTCAAGAGTGGGTTCTTTGAGGACAGGGGTGACAGTGGCGAGTTTATAGGGGGAGGGGACGTGGCCTAGGGATAGTGACTGGTTGAAAAGGGCGGTGAGGTGGGGGATGAGAGCAGGGAGGCAGGCTTTGGTGAGAGTAGTGGGTAGGGGGTCAAGGGAGCAGGTAGTGGTCTTGGAGGTGGTCATGAGGTCCATGATGAAGGAGGAGTCGACTGGGGCGAAGGCAGTAAAAGGGGTGGGAGGGATGGAGTCAGGTGGGGGGGAAATTATGGTGGGGGGGGCGAGGGTGGGGGAATTGGCGATGCGGGCAGTCAGTGAGCTGTTGATTAGAGATACTTTATTATTGAAGAAGAGGAGAAACAAGTTGCAGAGGTCAGGGGAGGAGAGTGAGTTATTGTCCGGGGGTTGTAGGAGTTTCTTGACAGTGGAGAAGAGGGTCCGGGGGTTGCGGTTGCTGCTGTTGATGATGGTGGAGTAGTGGGCAGATTTGGCAGCTTGGAGTGCATCACGGTAGGAGGAGACGTGCTGTTTGTGGAGGTCGGCGTGGATGGTGAGGTGGTTTTTTTTATAGAGGCGTTCTAATTGACAGCCGGTCTGCTTCATAGAGCGGAGTTCCGGAGTGTACCAGGGGGAGGAGGTGGTGAATGAGACAGTGATGGTTTTCAGGGGTGCCAGTGAGTCGAGGGAGTCAGAGAGAGTAGAGTTGAGGAGGAGGGCATAGTCGTCGGGGTTAGAGGGGGCGGAGTCAGGGGGAAAGGCAGAGGATATGGACTGAGACAGTGTGAGAGGGTCAATGGATTTTATGTTACGGAAAGAGATGGTGCGTTTATTGGAGTGGTGGGGTGGGGGAAGGGGAGCAGCTAAAAGGTTGCAGTAGTGGTCAGAGAGTGGGAATGGGATGGGGTGAGGATTGGATATGGGTAGGGAGGCAGAGCAAACAAGGTCAAGTGTGTGGCCTTTGTTGTGGGTGGGAAAGTTGATGTGCTGGGTGAGGCTAAAACAGTCAAGGAGGGAGAGGAAGTCAGGAGTGAGGTTTGAGTTTGGTTGGTCAACATGGATGTTGAGGTCACCGGTAAGTAGGAGGCGGGTGGAGAGAGTGGAGGCTATGGTCAGGAGATCAGAAAGTTCAGTTCGAAAAGAGGGATGAGGCTTGCAGATGTGCATCAGTGAGATGAGAGCAAAGTTCCGCGACGCACAACGTGAACAAATTTGGGTGATTTTGCGCAATCTCCCACGCGCGCGTCCGTCCGCGGATCGACACGATATTTCTCCCGGTGGTAGATCTCGGCGGGGGGCACGACTTCTCAATGCACTTCCATCAGCGAAAAGGTCGGGAAAAGGTCGAGGCGCAACGTGGAAAAATCTCGCATTTTGCGCGAGTTCCCACGCGCACGCCCGTATTCCGACCCGCGCAATAATTTTCACAGGAGTAGATCTCGTCGTGGGATACAAGTTCCCAATGCATTGTCCCGTGGGATTATGCCCCCCCCCCGCGGTGATACTAATTGAGGGGCGGATTTGCGGTGATGGAGAATGAATGTTCCAGCAAAGCATTTTACAGTACGTGTGTGTGCGTGTGTGTGTGTGTGTGTGTGAGTGTGTGTGTGTGTGTGTGTGTGTGTGTGTGTGTGTGTGCTCATCGTGCGCTGAGACTGCCTCGCTAAGCCGTTTATTTATTTATTTATTTATTTATTTATTTATTTATTTATTTATTTATTTATTTATTTATTTATATGTATTTATTCATGGAGTATTTATTTATCCCCTCTGGTTGGATGGTGTATTGTACAAATGCTGTACAATAACAATACATTTGAATCTAATCTCATTTTGAGATCAGTCGCAAATCGCTTCCTGTTGAATGGATCAGATGCTGAACCTCTGCGGTTTATATGGAGCTGGAAAGGCGTGTCTGTATGCAAATGAATTGAGCGAGAACCGCATTTGAGTTTAAGAATGAGTTGGATTCACCATTCACCACACCTGGGTAAGAACAGATTTTGACATTAACTCATTCTGCGCCAATCACGGAAAAAGTTGGGTTAACTCGCCAACCGTTCAGCGCCAATCACGAGAAAACTCTGGTTTTAATCGTTATTTGTTTTATTAGCTATATCCATTCATTTTTCATCCATCCAGCCTGATGTTATCATTGGGAATGGGTCTGAGCTCGCAAAAGGGCAAAAACCGCCGCCTACGCCTTCCAGCCGGTATTGCACTCCATTAGAAATTATGTAGTTTCTTTTCTGGGCCGATCTGAGCCGTGCGGGCGGGGTTTAAATACTCCGGCAGGATGAGCGTTTACAACGATACATCTGCGAGGCTGCCCCCCCCCTTCATATGCAATGCCGGACAACGTGGGACGGACCTCCACGAGCAGTATTTGGAATGGCGATCAGATAATTGGATTATTCTTTTTGCATTACAAAAATTACGAGACAAGGTAAGAACACTATATATCAAATCTTGCATTGATCTGATATTTCTTTCTCCTGCGATCAAAGCTGTGTGTGTGGACTGTGTGTGTGCTGTTTACCGTTGGCTGCGGTGGGGGGGGCGAGCGCCCCGCTACAAGCCCTGGATAATAACGATAATCTAGCGTTGATTTCAGGAAGATTCGATAATCAGGCGAAAAATTACAACGTGATAAGTGCATTCCACTAAAACGCTATTATCGCATCTTTTCCTGGGATTACTAAGAATCACCAAAACTATACTCATATTCAAAATGGTATAAAACGGAAATGTACGGATGCAAAATCTGTTTTTTGCATGTTGACCAGAAGCAACTCACTGACAATCGATGGTGTTATTAGACCCATAGCTATAATATAAGATATATTTTAAGCACTCGCAAATTTCGCAGTCTCCCCGTTGATTAAAGCGATGGCGTTCTAGCCAGAAGGTAGACAGTGACCCCTGGCGCTGATTGAGTTAAGAACGGGTTGATGAATGCGGCAGTGGCTTTTCTTATTTTTCTCTTAACAGACGGTTAAGATAAAATATAAGAAAAATAATAAGAGTGTATTGGTGAATGAGGCCCATTGGCCTGATGTGTCCCTAGGAGAGCTCCCAGAATCCAGTGAGACGTACGTCTTTATAATGGAGAGAAGGGAATTCTGGGTAGAATGGCCCAGGTATTGGATTGTAGGGGGGCCCGGAGGAGGGAGGGGTGGTATCAGGTGAGACAAAAGGTGAATGGGGGAGGGTTGGAACATGACTGGGAGATTGTTTGAGGGGGGAGGGGATCATTAATCCACCCATGTGTAGCAGGGTGGATTATCCCTGCTTTGTGGGAACGGTTGCTGGCAATCACAAGGTAGCTGGACGCAGTAGAGCTCCGTCTGACTGCACCCTCGTCTTTGGGCCTGGAGCGTCAAACTGGGGTAGTGGGAGTGAATGGGGCCCGGGATTTACCAACCTGGTTTGGTACTCTGGTCTTCCTCGCCTCTCCGGGGCGGTCAGCAGTACTCCCCAACTCACTCTCACTTCCCTGAATACCTCCGTTAACCCTCCCACACCTAGTGACTGATATGCATAAATAGATTCGTTCCTCCCGCAAGCAGTACCCTCCCTCGATGACCACTAGAAACCTTATAATGAAAAGGGGAAAGTTGGATAGGAAAGGGTTAATTGTATTAACGTTACCCACACCAAAAGAGTTGATAATAGGCTCAGGAATGGACACGCACACAGAACTCCCATCTCATTCTTTATCGTTACTTATACTGGTTAGTTACAAAGATTTAATAGGAATGGGTCAAATAGAATGAAGTCCTACTATTACTCAATTTGTAACTCAATACCTTATAGACACTTATATTATACTCCCACACCGTATAGCACCAGGTATGGCCGACCCCAAATATAATATACTTCAATGTGCTTGACTCATCACCCACGTCTGGGTTAGTACCAGGGACAATACCTCTCTCAGGCTTTATTTATATGGTAGTGATAATACCTCCCTAAGGCTTTACTTATGATACAACAGGTCTGTAACCTCCCCACAGGGAAAGGGTTAATTAGATGGGAAAATATTATTAAAGAACAAACACGTTATCACACTCAAAGAAAATGAAAAGGTGGGCCCACTTTACCAAAACAAAAGTCCTATACTAATGCCGGCATGTAATGTTTATGGGGTACCCCTATGAACTGTAGTTAGCAACATTAGCTTCACCCGTAGGCCGCATCACACTGTGTACTGTGCAATAAGATCCTGAGCACCAAAGCTCTAATGTACTCAACCAAGATGGCGGCCTCACCGCGCCACCACTGTCCGGGTGGTAAGATGGCGTCGAACGCTCTCGTCACGGGCGCTAGCAAGCGGGGTGGGGCAGAGGGAGCAGTAGCGGGCTGAGAGCGCGTGCTGGGTGATGGCGACCTCTGCTGGACGGGACGAACTCCCGTGCTGGGCTGAAGACCGCAGGTGCAGAGCAGATGCAGAACGCCGGTGAAGACAAGCTGTTGACGGCCGGTGCTGGGTCGACGCGCGACAATAATCTGGCCCTACCTTAACTGAAGCTACTCTGTGGGTCCCAGACAGCCCTCTTGCTAGCCGCAACATACAATGACGCAGGGTGCCTCTAAACACCGGTCCTCTTCAAGCCACGCTGGCTGGGCACCTCACTGGAGGGAATATCTTTAACATAAGCCAACACTTGGCTATACCGCTTGTCTTCTAGGATAACTCGTAGTATCACTAGGGTTGTTCAGTGGGGACATGCAACACGCTACTACGCTTATATTTCTAGTATAACCCGTAATATACTCAAGTTCAATACGTTCACCCGTGTGGTCCACAATGGGGCTCTGTCAAGACACGACTGACCAGTTCCAAGTCCAATGTCGAAGAGGCTGGCTCGCCTCACTTCCGTTCCCGTTGACTTGCTTCTCCTGCTGTGTCTCTCTCGTGCGCTCCGCCTGCCACCGCCGCCCCCTGCTGGTACCGCCAACTAGCCCCACAGGAAGCACTGGGTGGAAAGAATATGATTCAGTTCACTGTTTATAATCCATATTCCAGCCGGTGAGAGAAGGAGAAACCTGCGTCATTGTTCGAGGGAATATCAATGGAAACTAGTTAATATGTCTTTGTGCACAAAGGGGAGATAAAAGGCAAGTCAGCACTTCTGAATAATAGCCACATATTCAGGGTGCTACATTTCCCCCCACTTTGAACTTGCTAAGTCCTCTGCAAGTTAACTCAATGAAACACCAACCAACGCATGCATGAAAACGGTCCTGAGACCAACAGTTTCACACATAGATCGACAGTCACACATTATGCCAACAGTTTCACACACTCCTTCATGAATTGTAAACACTGTTCAACAAACACACTCTTCAGCCCGTAGTCCTGGCGATACCGAGCGGGTAGTCGACCTCTGGTGCTCCTCTGGGGCCGGGTGGGTTCCACTCCCCCCACGTCCGACTCCGTGTCGGATTCTTCAGTGCCTGTTGGCGGGTCCTTGACCATGGCCTCGCCCTCCTGGGCCATCGGTTGGCCCCCAGCGGCGCCCTCTTCGCCCCTCGTCTTTGCCGTCCTCTCCCGAGGGGTCCGACTCCACCTCTCCTCCCTCGTCCGGCGCATCTTCAGCGACGACCGAGGGGCCCGGGTGGGTTACACGCCCGGGGACCCGGTTCCCGAGGACGATAGCCGGCGGGCTCCCCGTCTGTCCCAGACGAGCTCCGCGAGCGCGTAGGAGCCCTCCGGCGGACCCACGCACGCCCTCCCCGATCGGAAGTTGGGAAGGAACGGGGCTTGAGCTGGTCCCGATGTACAGTCCTCTCCGGGCCCCCTTCTTCGGACCGGACAACGAACACCGGCGTCCCCTCGTGGCTCGGTGTAACCACCGGATAGGGCGTAGGTTCCCCCCTGGACTTTCGGTCGTGGATCCGCTTTGCTGACGCTCCCGCGGCCTCCGCAGCAGCCTTTGGTCGCTCCTTCTCCGTAGGTACAGCCTCTGGTTCTGACCGCATCGGGATGCGCGGCCGGGCGCCAGCGCTTCCGTCTGGCCGGCCGCAGTGGTATCAAATCCCACAAATACTACGGCAAGCTACCACACCTCCCCCCTCAGACCATTGTCTGGCGGTCGCCAGGTCGGACGACCCGCCTGCTGCTGTGTGGGTGGCGCCCTGTACTTGTGGGAGAGGAACCTCACCGCCCGGTGCTTCCGTCGGGCGCGGTTCTCCCATCGCGCAGGGGCACTCGCGGCCAATATGGCCGGGCTGTTGACAGCTGTAGCAGATCAGTCTCCCATCCTCGCTCCGGCGGGTTAGTCTGCACGGGGTAGAGGGCACGTCTCCCCTCCGTCGGCTTCTGGCGAAGCCACTCTGGGGCGTGTCTTGCTCCTGTCGAAACGCCTGGAAGAGCTGCTCCAGACGCGCGCCCAACTGTTCCTGGCTGGCGAAGAGCTGTCGGATGGACTCCTATGTCCACAGGTGGCTTGCGTCTCTCCACGGCAACGCCGTGTATCCTGCCCCGGGCGGCACACCTCGCGGGGGGCAGGACCACCTCCTCTTCTGACCAGTCGATCGCCGCCAGCATCACTTGGGGGAACATCCGCGTCCCGTCCTCCCTCACATACCTCCGCACCGCCCGTCTCAGCATCTGGTCCCTCAGGCCGAGCACAAACTGCTCCTGCAGCCGGCCGGCAGGACCGGGGACCTGTCCGGGGTCTCTGTCCTGAAGGCGTCGCATCCGCTCTTGCAGGTCATATGCAAACTCCCGTATGCTCTCCCCATCAGCTTGTCGGCGCTCGAGGAACTCTCCCAGGCGAACACTGACTGGGGTCTTGTCCCCGTACGTCTCCTGTAGCAATCGGAACATGGCGTCCGGCTCTGGGGCGGTCCCTTCCATCACGAAGCGCACCGTCTGTTTAGCCTCGCCTTTTAGATGCTGTTGTACGAACCCCGCCTGTTCGTCGCCAGGCACTCTGCTGATCCGGAAATGCGCTTTCATGTCCCGGATCCAGTCCTCCACCGGCGGCTCTCCTCTCTCTTTTCCCCCTCCGAACTCGCTGCACTTTCGGTCCCGTTGGACGTACACGGTGGAGGGGCCGGTGCGGGGTTCGTGGCCGTCCCGGTCGAGAGCGACCTGAGCCTTCTCCAGGGCCAGGGCCTGTCGGTCCAGCACGCCAGCTTGGCGATGGGCTCTGGCCGTCAGGGCCTTCACCTGTGCGGTTAATTCCTCCATGGTTTCGGCCTCCTCCTTCTTTACCTCGGTGGCGGCGTCCTGGCCTTCTCGTTGCTCCTGTAGGGCCGCCTGAGTGTAGCGCTTCTCTTGGAGTGCCTGTTCGGTCAACTCCTTCATCGCTTCGGCTTGCTGCTTTAGTAGTGCCGCCTGAGTCCGACACTCCTCCTGCAGCTCCTCAAACTTCGCCGCCATCACCTGCACGGCGTGGGTCTCCTCTTCGGACATCGTGGGTCTCTCTACGGGTCCCGGTCAAGGGAGTAAGTTAGGATGTTGATCGTGTTT
The DNA here is from genome assembly GCF_963971535.1 of Notolepis coatsorum. Classification (NCBI taxonomy): domain Eukaryota; kingdom Metazoa; phylum Chordata; class Actinopteri; order Aulopiformes; family Paralepididae; genus Notolepis; species Notolepis coatsorum. The sequence goes on along the minus strand of NC_140167.1, from coordinate 195,948,207 downwards.
GTGATGCCAAATGTAGCAGGGTGGATTATCCCTGCTTTGTGGGAACGGTTGCTGGCAGTCACAAGGTAGCTGGACGCAGTAGAGCTCCGTCTGACTGCACCCTCGTCTTTGGGCCTGGAGCATCAAACTGGGGCCCGGTAGTGGGAGTGAATGGGGCCCGGGATTTACCAACCTGGTTTGGTACTCTGGTCTTCCTCGCCTCTCCGGGGCGGTCAGCAGTACTCCCCAACTCACTCTCACTTCCCTGAATACCTCCGTTAACCCTCCCACACCTAGTGACTGATATGCATAAATAGATTCGTTCCTCCCGCAAGCAGTACCCTCCCTCGATGACCACTAGAAACCTTATAATGAAAAGGGGAAAGTTGGATAGGAAAGGGTTAATTGTATTAACGTTACCCACACCAAAAGAGTTGATAATAGGCTCAGGAATGGACACGCACACAGAACTCCCATCTCATTCTTTATCGTTACTTATACTGGTCAGTTACAAAGATTTAATAGGAATGGGTCAAATAGAATGAAGTCCTACTGTTACAAAGGGTCAGATTAAACCGAATATATATATTTATTACTTGAGATATATTGTATAATATTTGTATATCGTCTGATATCCCTTGTATATACTTTGTACATATACACGGAATATCCCTTTACCTAGGTACAAGCCAGACCATAATATTCGTTCTCCTATTGGACAGCGACCCCCTAGGCGCCAACGGCCATACCCCCAATGTCTAGTTCAAAGCCACCGCTAAGACATGTCTCAACATGCCCAGGTTTGCGCAGTAATACGAGACAGAACTGAGGTTGGCACTAGATTATTCACCTTACGTATAAATACGGCGCAGGTGGAAACAGCAGCAGTCCGTTCATTACTAGTAAAGCCTTCACCACGAGTCAACGACCAAGTGAAGTGAGCAACCTTGCGTCTAAATAGAGCACTTAGAATCGTGTGCGAATAGGATAGTAAAAGTGTCAGAGCTTAGTGGAATAACGTCAAGTTCGACCTAGTTAATGTGAAGTACCGTGCACAGGAGAATCTACACCGGTGAATGCAGAGCCTTTTCCGGCTGGATTATTATTGATTTTGGTACTGTGGCTGCTGGAGCAGAGAACCGTCTACCCCACTGCTGTGGGATCTACCCGTGAGGAGCATCACTCGAGCCCGTCTCTAGGAAGAGGCTGGCTGGCTTTCACCTATGCTGTCGCGCATACTTGGATTATAGCTGCTGCTTTTGTCTGCCGATCGAGGGGAGTATATGTACCGACTCCCGTAGCTGGAGCTTATTGATTCCTCGTTGATCCAGACTTTTGCATCCGAACATTCCTCTCCCCTGCTGGCTTACAACCGGAGGGAACCCCCTTAGTATCTCCAGCTGACCTACGAGTGTGCCTTATATAATTCTTATGCTACAGGTGGTATTAATTATCCCCATCGTAATATGCTCATGGACTTACGCTCTTGACCTATTCATGCACATTCTTCGCCTTACAAGCGCAACTCTAATTCTCAATACTGTAAGATAATATTGATGCTCTTCTAATAAATATTCCAAACAGGACTTTCTTTGTTAAGCCGTGTTATTGTGTGGGTGTTCATCACATATACATGTGTACTGTATGGCCAGTAGTAATGTACATAACTCAGTAGTGGTTTAATGATACCATACTTATTCAATACAGTCAGGGAATTGTACCCCTCAGTTACAATTGGTCCTTCGAGCCGGAGCGTATCAGTGTAATATTTAATATAATATTAATATTGACATGGCCAGCGGTGAACACTCCACAAACGGCTCTCCTAAGCTAGAACGCCCGCAGCGCAGACGGCAGCCACCTCCTTACCTAGAGGACTACGCTGCCAGTCTACTACCTAGCTTTATACAGACGTTAAATGCGGAAAAAGCGGATAGTAAAAGCATGTCAAACCCTACCGACCAGGCGACCCTACCAGTAGAGACCCTAGTGGGTTCTAACGTAACTGACCAAGCTCACGGGGGGGACCAGGAGGGACATGACATGACTATACCCCCAGACAACGTCAACGGGACGGTCCCCGGAGAGCTCCAGGATAAAGAAAGCGCTCCAGGGACAGAACCCGACCCACTACCAGAAGAGAAGCGCGCCCAGGAGACGGACCTCGAGGCGCGCCCAGAGAACAAATCTCCAACGAGCACTGCCAGAAGCCGATCACCTCCGTCAGTGTCTTCCCCCAGCGAAGCGGACAAGATGCTGGTGCAGGCATTCATCGCCACCCTGGCAGCCTCCACCGAACGCGATCGACTTCAAGCGCAACAACTAAGTGAGCGCGAACATTCTACCATGGAAAGAGAACGCCTCCAGGCTCAACAGACGAGCGAGCGCGAACATGCTGCAATCGAGCGAGAGCGCTTCCAGGCGCAACAAAGGAGTGAAGACGACCGCATAAGACTGGAGACCAGACGCCTTCAGACGGAAGAGAACATTGAAAGAGGTCGCGCCGATGCACAGCGCGCCGCCGCCAATGCACAGCGCGACGCCGCCTATGCCAGCGCCAATGCACAGCGCGACGCCGCCCATGCCAGCGCCAATGCACAGCGCGACGCCGCCAATGCCCAGCGCGAAGCAGTGTGCGACGCCGCCCATGCCCAGCGCGAGGCAGAGCGCGACCGGCTGCAGGCGCAGATGATGGAACAATTGATTGCCATGGCGACACCCCCTCTCTCCGCACGGAGCTCCCGGAGATCATCACGACAAGGGTCTAGGGCACATTCCCCTACCCGACCAAGCGATCCGGGACCCCGCCAACAGGAGGATCCTGTCCACGTCTCCGAACCCCCTCCCCGACCGGTCCATACAAGACCCAGCAACCGGGAAGAACCGGCCTATGTCGCCGAGAGACTGACCAGAAGACTCCAGGACCTAGCAGAGGAAGAGGAAGAGGAAGAGGAGGAATGTCAAGTTGACCAGCAGCAACGTACTCTGGACCAGGAGGCCCAGTACAGCCCCGACCAGCAGCAACGTACTCTGGACCAGGAGGCCCAGTACAGCCCAGACGTCAAGTTCAAGTTCAAGTTCTTTAATAGTTGTCATACAGAAGTACAGAATACTTTCATACAAAATGCTTCTTACTGTTACGCTCCAGAGACTGTGCTAGACAAGATAGTATCAAATAACATAATAACATAATATAGCATGAATTTAGAAGCCCCGAGTCACTGCGTTACAGACCCCCGACTCAACTCAAGGGTGAGTTTGACGCACCGCCAGCCCCGAGGAACAGCACCTGGGTACCCGGGCTTTGGCACCCACCAAGTACCAGCCCACGACACCACGTACGGGGAGACTCGCCCAGGAGGCCTCTCCCCCAACGCTCACCGATGTGCCAGCCATCCATGGCATCGTACCTTGGCACACCGACGTTCCCGGATTTTACACACGAGGACAGAGCACAGTACACGGAACTACGGATGTGCTTAGAGACTATGATGTCCGACGTCTCCGATGAGACGTACAAATATGCTATCCTCCTCAAGCACCTGAAGGTGCCCAGAGCGCATAATATAGCGCTGGCATATTCCAACTCAAGTACCCCATACACCGCGGCTCTAGTAGCCCTCGACCAGCGTTATGGACGCATATGGGACTACGTGATACAGGAAATAAGAGATATCGACCGCCTCCCCCCAGCCAGAGACAACAGAGCATTGGATGACCTCTCTATCAAGGTACAGTCCCTGGTAGGGATGCTGGGGTCCCAAAAGGAAAAAGGGATATACGAACTGTACGCTAACTCTAATGTAGAAAGGATATTAGAGAAGCTCCCTCCTGCCCGACAAGAGCGTTTTCGGCGGCAGAGAGACCACCGCGACCCCAACGGCCCAGAGGCATCCCTCCTAGACTTATCTGACTTCCTCGCGAGAGAAGTCAGCAGCCTACGACTGGACACGTTCGTGTGGAGTGGACCAAGCCCAAGACCAGGACCTCGGGGATCAAATGATAACCGCCGGTCGGTGACCGTTATGCACCAAGCCGAATCAGTACCGCAGCACAAGAACCACAACACCCCCTCGACGAAAGAGGAGTGGAAGATTGAATGCCAGTACTGTGAAGGGGAACATCGGCTGTATCAATGCGACCCTTTCAAGAAGCTGACCACGGACGAGGTGAGTCAGTGGATCAAAGACCACCGCCGCTGCTTCCGCTGCGCGCACAGCCATATGGCAGCTGAGTGCCGTTTGAAGAAGAAGTGCAGCAGGTGCGGCGGCGCCCACCTGGAGGTCCTGCATGACATCAACAGGCGTCCGCCAGGACAACAAAGTGGGCCCATCACGGTAATGTACCAGGCCGAGGCGGTGGCACCAGTACCGAAGAGCCACCAGACCTCCCCCTGCTGTACCTACTGCGACGGCGGACACTGGCTGGCACAGTGCGCCGAATATAAGACACTGAACCCCGTCCAAGTTGACCAGTGGCGTGAGGCGGCCCAGGCGGGCGCCGCTTACCGCGCAGCACTGTGCGGGGCCCACCAGCGAAGATTAACTAAACAAGGCAACCGGCCAACAGGAGTGCTCCATATAGACCAGCATAGCGGGACCCCCCGAGTGCTCATCAAAGTGGTCAGAGTGCTCCTGAGCTACGAGGACAAGGTCCTGGACACTTACGCCGTCCTAGACGATGGGTCTGAAAAGACTCTCCTCCTCGCTTCCGCCGCAGCCCAGTTGGGCCTGCGGGGTGCCAAAGGAACAATGACAATACGTACCATCAGAAGAGACCAGAAGACCATAAAGGGTGAAAATGTCTCCTTCAAGATAGCAGCGGTGGACCAGCCCGAGAAGCAGTATAGTATTACCAACGTCTTCACCAGCCACGACATAGGCCTGTCCCAGTACACCTACCCCATCCCACAGCTGATGGCGAAGTACGTGCACCTACGTCAACTACCTATACCGCTCATCGACGGCGCCACACCGACCCTGCTCATCGGCTCCGACCACACGGACCTCATTCTCCCAATTGAGGCGGCCCACATCGGACCCAAAGGATGCCCAGTCGTGGTTCAGACCCGACTGGGGTGGACGCTCCAGGGCCCCCTCTACGGACTTGACAGTCAACCCACGTCTACACGCTGCCTGCACACAAAGGTGAGCGACACAGGCCACTCTCTCGTATATGAGGCGCCGTTTGGGACAAAAGCCTGACTAATACAAGACACCGCCTATCCAAAGCCTGACTTATACAGGACACCGCCTATCCAGTTATCCTGCGCGACCCAGTTGGCGACGACATGTTTTTTCGAATACAGACACCGAGGTCCAGTTGGTCTGCGCGCGCCGACATGTTTTGTCGAATACAGACACCGAGGTCCAGTTGGTCCGCGCGCGCTGACATGTTTTGATCTGCGCGCGCGGACAAATGTTGGTACGCGAGAGAGGCCCAGATGTCCGGCGAGAGAGGCCCAGATGGGTCCGCGGGCCACCCAGATGGGTATCGCTCGCGGACCAACATTAAAAGAATAAAGTGGTGTACTCCTTAATTTATGCACTTACAATCACCAGAAAGGCTTTCGAAATGGCCTCAATATTTTCAAAACAAATTATATGAAAAGGTTATGAAATGAACAACATAAACAAGAATGTGATCAAATATGTAATAAAAACGGAGCTCAGACTGTATCTGTATTACATGTCATATATGAATTGAAAATGGGGGACCCGGACGTAAACAAGACGAAAGTATTTCTCTGGTCTGCATCCCCTTAACAATTGTATGTATTGAGCTGTACTGTACCCATTCTGCAATCTGTTTTCAATCAATCTATCTCAACGCATACATTTGATCGTAGAAATCGTGACGTCAGAGTGTCTTCGATAATGTTGGGGGTCCTTAATTCCTGTATGCGAATTCTTCATCATGCAGCACTATCATCATCATCCGTATCAACTAACATTACAAGTACATTAGAGGAGGAAGTTGGACACATGTTTCATCATTAAATACTAGTATACTAATATACTAACATTACCATTTGTAGACCATAATATGAACTTGTACACATGAGTACATGAGAAGCACTTTGTTCACTTCAAGTAAAGGGATACTTGCCTTACTAAGGTTTATTTTGTCACATACATACCAGGGCATACCGTTTTTTTTAAGCTATAGCAATCATCATACTAGCTAGTTTTGATTATCTGCTGACATTTAATGATGAAACATGTGTCCAACTTCCTCCTCTAATGTACTTGTTGTAATGTTAGTTGATACGGATGATGATGATAGTGCTGCATGATGCCAATAAGAATTCGCATACAGGAATTAAGGACCCCCAACATTATCGAAGACACTCTGACGTCACGATTTCTACGATCAAATGTATGCGTTGAGATAGATTGATTGAAAACAGATTGCAGAATGGGTGTAGTACAGTACAGCTCAATACATACAATTGTTAAGGGGATGCAGACCAGAGAAATACTTTCGTCTTGTTTACGTCCGGGTCCCCCATTTTCAATTCATCATAACATATATGACATGTAATACAGATACAGTCTGAGCTCCGTTTTTATTACATATTTGATCACATTCTTGTTTATGTTGTTCATTTCATAACCTTTTCATATAATTTGTTTTGAAAATATTGAGGCCAACATGGCATTTCGAAAGCCTTTCTGGTGATTGTAAGTGCATAAATTAAGGAGTACACCACTTTATTCTTTTAATGTTGGTCCGTGAGCGATACCCATCTGGGTGGCCCGCGGACCCATCTGGGCCTCTCTCGCCGGACATCTGGGCCTCTCTCGCGTACCAACATTTGTCCGCGCGCGCGGATCAAAACATGTCAGCGCGCGCGGACCAACTGGACCTCGGTGTCTGTATTCGACAAAACATGTCGGCGCGCGCAGACCAACTGGACCTCGGTGTCTGTATTCGAAAAAACATGTCGTCGCGCGCAGACCAACTGGACCTCGGTGTCTGTATTCGAAAAAACATGTCGGCGCGCGCGGACCAACTGGACCTCGGTGTCTCGTATTCGACAGGCTTTTGTCCCAATCGGCGCACCAACTGGCCCTCTCTCGCGGACCAACTGGGTCGCGCAGGATAACTGGATAGGCGGTGTCCTGTATAAGTCAGGCTTTGGATAGGCGTGTCTTGTATTAGTCAGGCTTTTGTCCCAAACGGCGCCTCATACTCGTACAGCCCGTTGAGAGGCTATTGACATTAGGCGAGAGGCCTGTGAGAGAACCGTGGGCACAAGAAGGAGTTCCGAACTCCACCCCCCTCAGCTGCGCTCCAGACGTAGCTGACCTCGAACCCAGCACCCCAAGCGACTCCTTGATGGGGCGGCCAGAACCGGCCCCTCCTCAGACGGGGTACAGACCAAACAAGAGGAACAGACGGAGGATGTGGAGGCACAGCCAAGCACAGATCAACCAGTCTCAGGCCCGCTTCCTCCTAAGCCCCCCTCCATCCCGGCCAGCCCGTCAGAAGCGGGTCAAGGACAGGGACAACTTAAAAGTGGACACAATCGTCATGATCATAGACCATCACTACCCCGAGCTGCGTGGCCGGCCGGCCGCGTAAGCAAAGTGATCACTGGTGCCGACGGAAAGGTCAGAGCGGCAGAAGTGCTCGTCCAGGGACGGACATACACCCGACCCGTGGCGAGGCTGATAGAGTTGCCAAGGCTACCCGACTCCCTTAATGACGACCATGACCCACTGACTTTGTGAATTGCCCTACTCCTCACAACGGACATTGAGTAGTGGACAAGACGGTTAATCTGTCTCTGCTTATCTAATTAGGTGCAGACTAATTAGGAGGCGGCTGTTACAAAGGGTCAGATTAAACCGAATATATATATTTATTACTTGAGATATATTGTATAATATTTGTATATCGTCTGATATCCCTTGTATATACTTTGTACATATACACGGAATATCCCTTTACCTAGGTACAAGCCAGACCATAATATTCGTTCTCCTATTGGACAGCGACCCCCTAGGCGCCAACGGCCATACCCCCAATGTCTAGTTCAAAGCCACCGCTAAGACATGTCTCAACATGCCCAGGTTTGCGCAGTAATACTTTAGTAGTGCCGCCTGAGTCCGACACTCCTCCTGCAGCTCCTCAAACTTCGCCGCCATCACCTGCGCGCCGTGGGTCTCCTCTTCGGACATCGTGGGTCTCTCTACGGGTCCCGGTCAAGGGAGTAAGTTAGGATGTTGATCCTGTTTGTGACGCCAAATGTAGCAGGGTGGATTATCCCTGCTTTGTGGGAACGGTTGCTGGCAGTCACAAGGTAGCTGGACGCAGTAGAGCTCCGTCTGACTGCACCCTCGTCTTTGGGCCTGGAGCGTCAAACTGGGGCCCGGTAGTGGGAGTGAATGGGGCCCGGGATTTACCAACCTGGTTTGGTACTCTGGTCTTCCTCGCCTCTCCGGGGCGGTCAGCAGTACTCCCCAACTCACTCTCACTTCCCTGAATACCTCCGTTAACCCTCCCACACCTAGTGACTGATATGCATAAATAGATTTGTTCCTCCCGCAAGCAGTACCCTCCCTCGATGACCACTAGAAACCTTATAATGAAAAGGGGAAAGTTGGATAGGAAAGGGTTAATTGTATTAACGTTACCCACACCAAAATAGTTGATAATAGGCTCAGGAATGGACACGCACACAGAACTCCCATCTCATTCTTTATCGTTACTTATACTGGTCAGTTACAAAGATTTAATAGGAATGGGTCAAATAGAATGAAGTCCTACTGTTACAAAGGGTCAGATTAAACCGAATATATATATTTATTACTTGAGATATATTGTATAATATTTGTATATCGTCTGATATCCCTTGTATATACTTTGTACATATACACGGAATATCCCTTTACCTAGGTACAAGCCAGACCATAATATTCGTTCTCCTATTGGACAGCGACCCCCTAGGCGCCAACGGCCATACCCCCAATGTCTAGTTCAAAGCCACCGCTAAGACATGTCTCAACATGCCCAGGTTTGCGCAGTAATACGAGACAGAACTGAGGTTGGCACTAGATTATTCACCTTACGTATAAATACGGCGCAGGTGGAAACAGCAGCAGTCCGTTCATTACTAGTAAAGCCTTCACCACGAGTCAACGACCAAGTGAAGTGAGCAACCTTGCGTCTAAATAGAGCACTTAGAATCGCGTGCGAATAGGATAGTAAAAGTGTCAGAGCTTAGTGGAATAACGTCAAGTTCGACCTAGTTAATGTGAAGTACCGTGCACAGGAGAATCTACACCGGTGAATGCAGAGCCTTTTCCGGCTGGATTATTATTGATTTTGGTACTGTGGCTGCTGGAGCAGAGAACCGTCTACCCCACTGCTGTGGGATCTACCCGTGAGGAGCATCACTCGAGCCCGTCTCTAGGAAGAGGCTGGCTGGCTTTCACCTATGCTGTTGCGCATACTTGGATTATAGCTGCTGCTTTTGTCTGCCGATCGAGGGGAGTATATGTACCGACTCCCGTAGCTGGAGCTTATTGATTCCTCGTTGATCCAGACTTTTGCATCCGAACATTCCTCTCCCCTGCTGGCTTACAACCGGAGGGAACCCCCTTAGTATCTCCAGCTGACCTACGAGTGTGCCTTATATAATTCTTATGCTACAGGTGGTATTAATTATCCCCATCGTAATATGCTCATGGACTTACGCTCTTGACCTATTCATGCACATTCTTCGCCTTACAAGCGCAACTCTAATTCTCAATACTGTAAGATAATATTGATGCTCTTCTAATAAATATTCCAAACAGGACTTTCTTTGTTAAGCCGTGTTATTGTGTGGGTGTTCATCACATATACATGTGTACTGTATGACCAGTAGTAATGTACATAACTCAGTAGTGGTTTAATGATACCATACTTATTCAATACAGTCAGGGAATTGTACCCCTCAGTTACACCTACTATTACTCAATTTGTAACTCAATACCTTATAGACACTTATATTATACTCCCACACCGTATAGCACCAGGTATGGCCGACCCCAAATATAATATACTTCAATGTGCTTGACTCATCACCCACGTCTGGGTTAGTACCAGGGACAATATCTCTCTCAGGCTTTAATTATATGGTAGTGATAATACCTCCCTAAGGCTTTACTTATGATACAGGTCTGTAACCTCCCCACAGGGAAAGGGTTAATTAGATGGGAAAATATTATTAAAGAACAAACACGTTATCACACTCAAAGAAAATGAAAAGGTGGGCCCACTTTACCAAAACAAAAGTCCTATACTAATGCCGGCATGTAATGTTTATGGGGTACCCCTATGAACTGTAGTTAGCAACATTAGCTTCACCCGTAGGCCGCATCACACTGTGTACTGTGCAATAAGATCCTGAGCACCGAAGCTCTAATGTACTCAACCAAGATGGCGGCCTCGCCGCGCCGCCACTGTCCGGGTGGTAAGATGGCGTCGAACGCTCTCGTCACGGGCGCTAGCAAACGGGGTGGGGCAGAGGGAGCAGTAGCGGGCTGAGAGCGTGTGCTGGGTGATGGCGACCTCGGCTGGACGGGACGAACTCCCGTGCTGGGCTGAAGACCGCCGGTGCAGAGCAGATGCAGAACGCCGGCGAAGACAAGCTGTTGACGGCCGGTGCTGGGTCGACGCGCGACAATAATCTGGCCCTACCTTAACTGAAGCTACTCTGTGGGTCCCAGACAGCCCTTGTAGTAATCTTCCTAGCTTATACTCTATCTGCGTTGTGTTTTACCTTACCAAGCCCTAGAAGTATTATTCTACAAAATGCAGTAACCAGGTAATGGTTTCTGCTCGTCAACAACAGAGAAAACGGCGGTTTTGAAGAAATAGAGATCGGAGCAGTTTTGAAAAATCCGTTGGTTTAATAAAAAAGGATTTCATTAATACAAATCAAAGATTTGAAAGAAAGAACACTTGCAATAAAGCTTCAGGGTCGCCTTCACTATGCCGAAGTTTCCTGAGACTTTAGTCTAAATATTTCTGTATTCTAAAAAGCTTGTAGCTATAAGCAGCTCTCGTCTTCAGTTCCTTTGTCCTTCGATGGTGTTTTAGAATGCCGTCTCTGTGTTTTCGCCGGTCGGTCCGCCTCGAGTCAAGGGAGTATGTAGATTGGCTGTTGATGGTTCAATTGTCAGTGGAGTTGTGTGTCGCTCTCTCTGCAGAGCGTGTCATATTCAAATCTAGATCTCCGCCCCTAATGTTACGTCAGGCGGGCGTATCCTTCTGAGCATTACCGAGCTTACTGATTGGAGAACCAATAGCTCTGTCTGTCAATAGGCTAGTCACACGAAAGTGACGACAGAACGGAATGTCTTAGTAGGCGTTTCCCCAACAGTTTCAACCCCGAGGTCGGTTTTAAAATGGGTAAACGCTTTCATCTAAGCTATTTCCGTGGTGCCTTTTGTTCACAGAGGGGGATAGCAAACACCACACCTGGTATTCTTCCCTCCCCTCCTTGTGAACAACAGACTTCCTGTGTGCTCATGTTTGTAGACCCAATGTCTAGCAGGAAGGCTCTTTGATCTTAAGGCTGTAACCGCCATGGGATAGGAATTTCCCTGGGTGTTGTATCCATGATTAAATGCTAAATCACTCAACTGCTAATCTCATCACCTCCCCAGGAGATAAAACTGCAGACAGTTTCTGGAGCATTAGGGAGGAGTGTCTTTGAATTTGTAATGTGTAATGTTTGCAGATTACCTTTCCAATTTCGCCATTCTGAGATCCACGGTGTACAATACATTTTCACACAGGTTTGTTTGATAAACTACCACAGTTTCCCCGGTTTGGGGATTAATGATCCCCAATATACTTGTTAGTATTTTTTCAATCAAACTGTTACAATTACCTTAACCTTACTGTTTAGCCAAATCACCTAAGAACCAAATATTTCCAGAATCCTTCTAACTCATAATTCATATTTGTTAGTATCAATTGCTTTCAACACCCACATTAGCTCCCTTTTCCACTGACCGACTATGAATCCGTTTATGTTTACACAGTTCTCAATTCACTCACACCGTTTAACAATTTCCAATTATTTGCAGATTATACACAATGTATCAGTTATATCAATTTCACTTCCGTCTAGGTCCGTCCCTTTATACAAAACGAGTATCGAACCAATTACCAGGTTTAGACTATACTTATGTGTTTCTTATCCAAACGTGTCTATTTTGTGCAATCCACTCTGAAAGAAAAGACTATTACATTGCATTTATTATCTAAACATTTCTATAAAAGGAGAGAGCTCAGCTAATGAAAAATGAAAAATTAATATATACACGCCCTCTCCAAGGCCTATCAGTTACACTATCCCTTCTTTCGCCTATGTATACCGTTGAGGCTTCTTGATGACTCGTTGTGGTCGAGTATCTCGTTCCGGGCTTGTGCTAAGCACTGGTTCCTCCGGTTCTTCTGGTACCCTCTCCAAATCCACAGAGGAGAAATTATTATGTTCCAATTCATAATCTTCTCCTCTGTCTGGTTCCTGTAAAAAACCCTCATCCTCTACTCGTGGCCAATCGTGGTCCCCTCGGTCTGGCTCGCCATAATCATTCGCATCTTCCCCATCGTTTGGGGTTAGCGCCACCCCAATTTCATCCTCCGCCGCTTCCACTTCGCCTTCATGTAACGGTTGCGACGCCCCGGTTTCATCGTCAAGGTCTCGTGGTTCAGGTTCCCATTCTTGGCCCGTATCTATTGCTTTTACACAATGAGTAATGTGAAACCACATCGGTGATCCTTGAATTTGTAAAGCCCTCTCGGTGGCTCGAACGACTTTGTATGGCCCTTCTCGTCTCGCGCCAAACCACTTGCGTCTAAATACTTTAACATAAACGTAGTCGCCTGGTATGATTTGAGGTGTAGTCTGCCTATTCACCTCCTCCCCGGTTTCATGCTCCTGTCTACTGGAGACATGATCCAGAATATTTCTGTGTATCTTTGACATGTATTTTACATATTCACGCATATCGTTGTCCAGGATGTCCAAACTCGGACCTTTGCCTGTCGCGCGCAAACCTGGTACTACCATGCAGCGACCTAACATCATTTTGTGCGGTGTCAGACGCACGCTTTGACCCTTTTAACCTCCTTCCAGTTAAGAGTACCCTCCTCCCGTTCGGATGCACTCCTTCCCCTACTTAGATGCACCTCTCCCCGTAAGGTTTAGGCAGTCCGCTACGACGCAACAACCAGCTCCTTTCTTAGGACTGCCTTGTCCGACGCCGGCCCCTCTCCCCCAACAGAGATGCAGGTCTCCACTTCCGGGCTAAGGTCTCCTCACATGAACAGAAGAAGTCCCCTTATTTTACCTTCAGGTGCAGTTTAAGGCTGGGTCCCTTTCCAATCTTAGGAGAGACGATTCAGATTCCTCTGAACTGACACCCCTCATCCCTCTGCTTCCCAGCATTTTCTTTTCAAAAACACTGATCACAGAAGCACAACTCGCCTACTAACCCTGTATCGGCTAGTAAGGTTACTGTGGCCTGACTGTACATTGAGCCAGGTGCATTTATGCCACTGTTGTCCAGTCACTCACGGTCCCACATCCCGCGTTTCTGTGACTATAAACAGGGTCATAACGCTCTCCCAACCGGCTGGCGACCCAGTCGATAGCGACCTCATAGTCCGTCATCAAGTCAGGACCCCAAGCGGCTGACTGTCCGTAGTACCTATCAGCCACTCAGTTTAGAAACCGACGGTCTTGTCCCCACCCCACTTGCTCTGGGCATGGAAATATTGACCGTTTTCGCCAGCCTTGCCTGTTCACGGCAGGAGCTGTGCCCCCTCCGGTGCACCGCCCTGCTCCTAGGTGTGGACTGTCGCCCACGTACCACCCAGTGCCCACACCAACTTACGTGCGACGTTTCCTGGGCCGACTAGGCGGTGCCACAGTGGTATGTTATTTCATACCTCGTTACGCACGAGGGCCTTCAGTAACTCCCCAGCACTATAGTATGTGTTTAACGTGCGCCCAGACTCTTGCGAGTCCACTGCCGCCTGTTGCGGACTAGAGGTTCGGGGTGCCTAATCCCCTCCCTAGTCCGCGAACTTCGCTTGACCGGCATGCCATCAATGCTAAAGGGAGAGCGTTCAGCCAATTCAATCCTGTGTGTTGACAGATCTTTACCAGCTTGTTTTTTAGCGTCCCGTTCATGCGTTCCACCAACCCCTGGCTCTGCGGATGATAAACGGCCCCCAATCGTTGTTTTATGCCTAAATGTTGGAGTATTAAACGCACAGTCTTGTCAACGAATTCCCTGCCATTGTCACTTGAGATTCTGTCCATTAGCCCAAAACGGGGACATACCTCTTGGCATAAGAACTTAGCCACCGATGCCGCATCCTTGTGCCGGGTGGCGCACGCCTCCACCCACCTTGAAAAACGACAGACAACGACAAGAATATATCTCTTCTGATTAATGGGTTTAATCATGTCAATGTAATCAATTACAAGGTCTCGCATTGGGCCATTGGGCGTGGGGATATGTCCTGGTGACACACTAATCCCCTTACGTATATTGTTCTTCAAACATATTACACATCTCTTTATCACATGATCAATTTGACTGTTCAAATCTGGCGCCCAAAAGCCATATTCTCTGATTTTTCTCCTTACCTCTCCTTTATGCGCATGGCAAAAGTCGTGAGCCGTGTGGATCAGCAGTCCGACCAGGCCAGCAGGAGCCACCACAAATCCATTGATGTCGCGCCACAAACCTGAATCATCCTGACAAGCTCCCCTGGTTATCCAGAGGTTCCGTTCTACCTAACTACCCAGATAGCAAAAAAAGGGTGAATCAACGTTGAAATAGGGTTCGGCAGAAATATTGAATCTATGTTGAAGCCTGACATCTAAATTATACAGATCGTTGTCTATGACTTACACGTTGAATCAACGTTAGGTGTCAACCATAGCTGATACTATATCAATGTTGATTCAACCATCATCTAAATGGTAATCTACATGCACATTTTAGTTGATTTTATATTGAATCAATGTTAGACATCAATGTTTATTCAACCATAATCTAAATGGTAATCTACATGCACATTTTAGTTGATTTTATATTGAATCAATGTTAGACATCAATGTTTATTCAACCATAATCTAAATGGTACTCTACTTGTACATTTGTAACTTGTACATCTACTTGTAACTTGTAAAGTTAAGGAATCAATACTGATTAATGTACATTTTACATTAAAATATTGCTGCTGATATGTATACATCATAACATTACATGTTTTTTTCCTGCTGTTAAACACACTATTGTTAAATAAATAATAATAAAATTCTTATATGACCATATTTCCAAAAATGTGTGAACAAAAATGACAACATGGCTTTAATATGAAAATTTATTTTTTTCTAGGGTATCATAACTTCCAGTGACCATACCTTTTACACAAAAAGAAATAACAGACCTTATAACAGGCTTTCATTAACAATACATATATAGCCACTGCCAGAATAGTGACACACATATTGTGTGTGGTGAGCACACGCATTCATGCACAACGAAGACAAGATTGCGTTGTCTCAATCATTTTAACTATAAATTTATGAGCTCAAAGTATGAGCTCACTACTGACTGAAATGTCCAACAAAAAGCATCAATTGTCAAATAATATTGATCACATTAACTAGACTAGATGTTTGAGGAAATTAGAAAGGGAACAACAACTTAACCCTTGTGTCTGATCAGATTCGTATTTGTTTGATAACTTTGCAGTGATGAGCCAACATAATATGTGGCATAATCTTTTAATTATCTTGTATTTTTTTTTTACTCTTCATAAATTGTTTATTCCACTTCAGCCCGATCATAACCACCACATATTATTTTTTTTGTCATATTTAACAACTCTTTTCAGAAAAGTGGGAGTATTTCATTACAAACATAATATAAAAAATGGTTATGATCAGGGCTGAAGTTGAATAAAATATTTATGGAAAAGAAAGTGGGAAATTATTTCAACATAATCTTTTTATGGAGTTTTTCAATTTAGTCCCCTAATAAGAGTATAATACTTTAGTTTTCAGACACAAGGGTTAAATAACAATGGCATAGGATTTGAATTTAAACACAGTGGAGCTTAGATGATCTACAGTTGTCCACGACTTATCCTCCAAGGCATCTGCTATATAATAATCTTCAGATTTACTTAAGTGTTATTAGTAGGTTACAGCAGTAAGCATTAGTTTGCTCAGTCAATTATGGCCAATTCGTTTTATATTGTTTAATACAGTTAAATAAATAGATAAATGAAAAGCAATTTTTTTTGGATTCCCCCCCCCCCCCCCACTGTACCGAAAATAATACCGAACCGTGTCTTCAAAACCGAGGTACGTACCGAACCGTGGATTTTGTGTACCGTTACACCCCTAATGTTTCTATTACTCTCTCCCATATAACTCTCTCCCATACCCTTAACACCAACCGCTGAAGTGCCCTTGAGCAAGGCACTAAACCCCCAACTGCTCCAGTGGAGTTGCTCAGTGGCCAACAGTGTCAGACTGTGGTTGTACTGGGGCCTAACAAAATTAATAGTTGGTTTCAGGTTGGTTGTCAGTTTGGCCATGGGTAGGTAGGGAATTTATTTTATTTTATTTTTTTATTTTATTCTTTCCCACGGCGACTATGGATAGGGAATTTCTTTATTTAATTAAAATGTTCACAACAACATGGATGCATGTACTCTGCCAGCATGTTTAATATCCATAATACTAAATGTTTGACTAATATTTCTATGAAAATTTATATAAAAAAAAAAAAAAACGTTTTTTTTAATTTTTTATAGTTTTTTCTAAAAACTCATAAAATATATTGGGTCGCACCTAAATCGGCAGGGTCGGTCGGCAACCTGAAACCAACTATTAATTTTGTTAGGCCTGGGCAGCTCCCAGGTGTGAATGGAACTCTGTGAATGTGAAGCAGGGCGTAGCTGAAAAAGAGCATGGATCCGTGCTCAGCGAACCTACCCTGGGTAAATAAAGGTTAAAATAAAAAATAAAAAAAATAAACACTGCAAGAACAGGCTGAAGCAGCATAAGTCATTCAAGTAGATGCCGTCCATGGAAGAACAGTGTCCAGGGTAATTCCTTGTACTGTATGAACCAGGGAAACAGTGTGCTGGGGTACCCCAAGTTTGACTCTGGTTCGCTTGACAATTAAGTTTGGGTCACTTCGGTTCCAAGAACAGGCTGAAGCAGCATAAGTCATTCAAGTAGATGCCGTCCATGGAAGAACAGTGTCCATGGAGGGTAATTCCTTGTACTGTATGAACCAGGGAAACAGTGTGTGCTGTGCTGTGCTGGGGTACCCTAAGTTTGACTCTGGTTCGCTTGACTTAAGTTTGGGTCACTTCGGTTCCTTGAGATGCCTCCCTCCCGGTCTGGCGCATAACGAAGCCACTTCTTGACAGTTTCGCTGTAGTCCTGGTCGGTCAGCTTGGGGTCAAACTGTCGAGCAGCAGCTGATAGACACAAAAATAAAAAAGTGAGGAAGAGAGGTGGGTGAGATGATGTACGATGATAAGAGCACCCCTCACTTCACACGAGTGCGATTTTTTTTAATCACTCAATTACTCACTCTGTAGGTCTACAGTAACAAGCTACAGTCAGCATCCAGTTAGACTGGACAGGAAAGAGAATTAAGCAATCGCCTAGCCTGACACCATCTAGGCAATACAATGTGTATCCATGCACTTCTAGATCTATCACAGTGTTTAGAGGGTCTATCACACCCTCTAAACACTGCTAGACCCTCTAAACACTGTGACAGACCCTCTAAACACTGATAGACCCTCTAAAGACTGTGATAGACCCGACAAACACTGTGATAGACCCTCTAAACACTGTGATAGACCCTCTAAACACTGTGATAGACCCTCAAAACACTGTGATAGACCCGACAAACACTGTGATAGATCTATCACAGTGTTTAGAGGGTCTATCACAGTGTTTGTCGGGTCTATCACAGTGTTTAGAGGGTCTATCACAGTGTTTAGAGGGTCTATCAGTGTTTAGAGGGTGTGATAGACCCTCTAAACACTGTAATAGACCCTACAAACACTGTGATATACCCTACAAACACTGTGATAGACCCTCTAAACACTGATAGACCCTCTAAACACTGTGATAGACCCTCTAAACACTGTGATAGATCTATCACAGTGTTTACAGTGTTTGTCGGGTCTATCACAGTGTTTAGAGGGTCTGTCAGTGTTTAGAGGGTCTATCAGTGTTTAGAGGGTCTATCACAGTCTTTAGAGGGTCTATCAGTGTTTAGAGGGTCTATCACAGTGTTTAGAGGGTCTGTCACAGTGTTTAGACGGTCTGATACAGTGTTTAGTTCAAGTTCAAGTTCAAGTTCTTTAATAGTTGTCATACAGAAGTACAGAATACTTTCATACAAAATGCTTCTTACTGTTACGCTCCAGAGACTGTGCTAGACAAGATAGTATCAAATAACATAATATAGCATGTAATTTAGAAGAAGAAAAATGAGGTCACAGTGTTCGGTATAGACATATGTACAATGTTCTGAGTTACCATATAATATACAATACTATGCAGTGTACTAATGTACAGTACTATCTAGTGCAAAGCAGAAATGGGATGAGGTACAATTTTAGGTACAATTTACAGTAAGGTGTACGAGTTGTAGTGCAATCCTTCATCAATAAATATAAAGTGTGGGGAGTGGGTGCTACAGTGTGTTTGTTTAAAGTGGGTGTGTGCTGTGGGTGTGTGCTATAAAGTGTGTGGAGTGGGTGCTACAGTGTGTTTGTTTAAAGTGAGTGTGTGCGTGTGGATGTGTGTGCTATGTGCGTTTGGTGGTTGTTGTTGTGTAGTGTTCATTCATTGTTCGTTTAGCAGCCTGATGGCCTGGGGATAGAAGCTTCTTCTGAGTCTTTCTGTGCTCGCCTTGAGACTCCGGTATCGCTTGCCTGACCGCAGCAGTTCAAAGAGGCAGTTGTTCGGGTGACTGGAGTCTTTAATGATTCTCTTAGCCTTGCCCTTGCAACGCTTGTTGTAAATGTTCTGGAGGGTGGGGAGCCCCCCTCCAATTGTGCGTTCGGCTGAACGTGTCACTCTTTGTAGTCTGCTTCGGTCTTGTGCAGTGCTATTCCCAAACCAGGAGGTGATGTTGCCGGTCAAGATGCTCTCTATTGTACATGAGTAGAAGTTCTTAAGGATCTTCTGACTGACTTGGAACTTCCTTAGGCGCCTGAGGAAGTAGAGGCGTTGTCGTGCCTTCTTCACAACACTGTCAATGTGTGTGGTCCATGTCAAGTCCTCGGATATGTAGGCTCCGAGGTACTTAAAGCTGTTGACTCTCTCAACCGGTGCCCCGTCGATGCTGAGGGGGCTGTAGTCCTTGACCCCCGACCTCCTGAAGTCCACAATCATCTCCTTTGTTTTGCTGACGTTCAGGGAGAGGCTGTTTTCCTGGCACCATCCCGCCAGGACCTTGACCTCTTCCAGGTAGGCCCCCTCGTCGTTGGCAGAGATCAGGCCCACCACCACTGTGTCGTCAGCAAATTTGATGATTGTATTGCTACTCCGCTGAGCCACACAGTCGTGTGTGTACAGGGAGTAGAGGAGGGGACTCAGAACACAGCCCTGGGGGGCCCCTATGTTGAGGGTGATGGATGAGGAGGTGCAGTTGCCTGCTCTCACCACCTGGGGTCTGCCAGTCAGGAAGTCCAAGACCCACTGGCAGAGGTCATAGCCCAAGCCCAGGTCCCTGAGCTTGGCTATGAGTATGGAGGGGACTATGGTATTGAATGCCGAGCTGTAGTTGATGAATAGCATTCTCACATAGTTCCCCTGCCTCTTGTCCAGGTGTGATGCTGCTGTGTGCAGCACATGGGCTATGGCGTCCTCCGTGGACCTGTTGGGGCGGTATGCAAATTGCAGGGGGTCCATGTTGATGGGGAGGGAGGAGCAGATGTAGCCCTTTACTAGCTTCTCAAAGCACTTCATGGCTATGGAGGTGAGAGCTACAGGGCGGTAGTCGTTGAGGCAAGCAGGCTTGGATTTTTTGGGTACAGGGATAATAGTGGACTTCTTCAGGCAGGTGGGGATGACAGCCTGTTCTAAGGACAGGTTAAATATGTCAGTGAATACTGGGGCCAGTTGGTCGGCACAGACTTTTAGGACGCGGCCGGGGATGCCGTCTGGACCTGCTGCCTTCCTGATATTCACTTTTTTAAAGGTCCGCCTCACCTCATGCTCTGTTACCCTGAACACTGCGCCTCCATCAGCAGCCGACCCCCCCCCCCCCATTGCCGTGGCTTGTGACCTGGTGTTGTTATTACCAGCATCAAACCTCGCATAGAAGGTATTGAGGTCATTTGCTAAGGAGATGTCACTGTTCAGTTTGAGGGAGGCGCCTTTGTAGTCTGTCATCGTTTTGAGCCCCTGCCACATAGCTCTAGAGTCAGCTTGTTCAAACTGGAGTTCAATTTTATCCCTGTAGCGCCGTTTGGCCTCTGACACTGTCCTCCTTACGTTGTATCGCGCCACCTTGTGGTCATTCATGTTGCCTGCCACTAGGCCGTCGTTGTATGCTTTGGTGCGCTTCACGGACGGATTTGTCTACCCAGGGTTTTTGATTTGGGTAAACTCTCATTTTGGTAGTGGGGATTGTTTCTTCCACCCTAGTACAAACATAGTCCAGCACTGTCTCCGTGTAGACATTAATGTTATCTGTGTCGCGGAACACATTCCAGTCTGTGCAGTGAAACACAGACCGGAGCGTCTCCTCTGACGTCAAATCCCATTTCTGCACCTCTCGCGAGACTACAGGAGTACTTTTAATTCTCTGTTTGTACTTTGGTGAAAGAAAGATTGACGCGTGATCTGATTTACCAAAGCCACTATCAGAATGAGCCTTGTAGCCACCTTTAAATTGCGTGTAACAGTGATCTAGGATGTTACCGCCTCTGGTGTTGCAAGTCACATGCTGATAGAAGTCAGGTAATACCTTTCTCAGATTGGCGCTGTTGAAATCGCCCAGCACCAAAATGGCGGCGTTAACGTTCGTCGCTTGTATTCTATTTACCTCGTCGTGGAGAGAGCGCACTTTATTTACCCAGGGTAGGTTCGCTGAGCACGGATCCATGCTCTTTTTCAGCTACGCCCTGCTTCACATTCACAGAGTTCCATTCACACCTGGGAGCTGCCCAGGCCTAACAAAATTAGGCTAGCAATATACTGGGTAGTGGTGTCCTGTGCCGCCTGGTTCTCAGCCTGTTACGGACTCCAGCTCTCTTTCCTCGCCGTCTGGGTCCTCTGTTCCTGGCATCAAGGAACAAAGGATCTGGTCCTAATCTCCGGAGAATTTCTTCAGGCCATTGTTGCGGTTCGGAAAGCTGGTCCAGTGAGTAATCCAGTTGGTAAGTTTCCCGTAATCCAATGTCTATGAGTGACTGACGGTCATACACATTAAATGCACCAACAGTTGGTACAAACAAAACTCTAAAAACTATAAATATTAACAAAAGTAAGCACAGTCTCGACGGAGCGCACAGACAGGCAGCCGTTCGTTGCGGCGCCATCTCAGAAGGTTTAGAGGGTCTGTCACAGTGTTTAGAGGGTCTATCAGTGTTTAGAGGGTGTGATAGACCCTCTAAACACTGTGATAGACCCTCTAAACACTGATAGACCCTCTAAACACTGTGATAGACCCTCTAAACACTGTGACAGACCCTCTAAACACTGATAGACCCTCTAAAGACTGTGATAGACCCGACAAACACTGTGATAGACCCTCTAAACACTGTGATAGACCCTCTAAACACTGATAGACCCTCAAAACACTGTGATAGACCCGACAAACACTGTGATAGATCTATCACAGTGTTTAGAGGGTCTATCACAGTGTTTGTCGGGTCTATCACAGTGTTTGTCGGGTCTATCACAGTGTTTAGAGAGTATGTCACAGTGTTTAGAGGGTCTATCAGTGTTTAGAGGGTCTATCAGTGTTTAGAGGGTCTGTCACAGTGTTTAGAGGGTCTGATACAGTGTTTAGAGGGTCTGATACAGTGTTTAGAGGGTCTATCAGTGTTTAGAGGGTGTGATAGACCCTCTAAACACTGTGATAGACCCTACAAACACTGTGATAGACCCTCTAAACACTGTGATAGACCCTCTAAACACTGATAGACCCTCAAAACACTGTGATAGACCCGACAAACACTGTGATAGATCTATCACAGTGTTTAGAGGGTCTATCACAGTGTTTGTCGGGTCTATCACAGTGTTTGTCGGGTCTATCACAGTGTTTAGAGAGTCTGTCACAGTGTTTAGAGGGTCTATCAGTGTTTAGAGGGTCTATCACAGTGTTTAGAGGGTCTGTCACAGTGTTTAGAGGGTCTGATACAGTGTTTAGAGCAGGGGTGGCCAACCAGTCAGAGACTAAGAGCCACAAAAAAATGACTGTGGTACCACAAAGAGCCACACCATATACCAGCGTTTCTCAACCTTTTTTTTCAGTCACGGCACCCTTCATGTGTTTATAGGTCTCACCCTCTGGCCTCTGAAGTTGCTAATGTCTTTTTTATTTGGGCCTCACATGGTTAAAAGTACCCTGTGAGACCCACGGTTGCAAAATTACAAAATCACTTTTAGCCATTTAAAAAAATTATGTTTATTTAAAAAATGTTAAAGGGGAACTATTTTACTATTTCTTTCACTATTTGGGCACTTTTACACAATTCCTGTGAGTCTATGGAACACCTAGGTTTTTTTCAAAAAAAATTCATTGTTTTGTATTTCTAATCAAGTACTAAAAACTGCATTTTTCTACCTCAAGATCTTAAGCCGTTTTGAGGCTGGGCTCCAACCACTGTGTGGCCTGGTGCCAACTGCCACATCAACTGCCACATTATTATGCAGCTGAGAAATCTCTGACATCACAGATATGCACATTTGCAGATGACTCAGTTCAGTGAGGGTGAATATTGTGAGAGGAGAATTGGAAGAATTCGCCAATATGAGAATTAGAGACATATATCCTATTAATATAAGTCCACATAGCTAAGAAACAATGGTAAACACTGAAAAAAGCCATTTATAAGATAGTTCCCCTTTAAGCACATGTATAGTCAATTGGTCCTGTTGTTCAGCCTCACAATGCTATTTGATAGTAAATGTGTTTATATGTCCCACCCTCTGGCCTCTGAAGTTGCTAATTTCTTTTTAATTTGGGCCTCACAGGGTTAACCTCTTAAGCCCGAGATATACAGTAAAAGTGTATATTTTCAGCATTATGTTTGTTTACCAATTATTTTAACTGTTATTAGTGAAATATAAGATTATAGAAATCTCAGGGCATTGAGTCGGAAACCGGCGCATATTGACAGGAGGAAGTGGCACAGCCAAAAGTGAGTGTAGTCTTTTGAAGGAAGAGACTCAGGGCTTTCAAATTTCGAAAAACTACCCTACCCAGCTCACACCAGCCCCTGTCAATCATCTGACTTCTGGATTTACTTTTTAATTTCTCTTATTTTTTGGGATTATCTCCCACAAACCTGAACGTTATTGCCATAAAACAGAACGCAGTTAGTTTCTCTACCTTTCTGTGAACGTCTTGCAAAAAACGGTGTTGCAATATGATGAAAAATGGTGGAGAAATTTACATTATAAAAAAGATGGCAGAATTCAGTAATGTATCTACAAAACCTTCTGTTTAATCATCTTCCCTTTATTCATTTGCTTCGATTTTTCAGGTCTGGTCAATTTTAGCATGGTGTTATTTACAGTCAAAGATAATTTTTTTTTTAAATAGAATTGATATTCTCCTTTGGTTCATTACAATTTACTCAAGCCTAGTAACAGACACACTATTTCTGACACTGATCCATATTATGTCCCTAGATTCAGATACCAAGAACATGCAAATGGACCATTTAAAAAAAATTTGTAAATGTTTATTCTACGTCCTTATGGAATGAGTGACATAAAAAAAAAAAAAGTAAAAAAAAAAAAAGTAAAAAAAGTAATTTTTTTTTTTTTTTTTTTTTTATTTATTTTTTTTTTTTTTGTGGATGGAAGAGCCGCACATTGACGGGCAAAGAGCCGCATGCGGCTCGCGAGCCGCGGGTTGGCCACCCCTGGTTTAGAGGGTCTGATACAGTGTTTAGAGGGTCTATCAGTGTTTAGAGGGTGTGATAGACCCTCTAAACACTGTGATAGACCCTACAAACACTGTGATAGACCCTCTAAACACTGTGATAGACCCTCTAAACACTGATAGACCCTCAAAACACTGTGATAGACCCGACAAACACTGTGATAGATCTATCACAGTGTTTAGAGGGTCTATCACAGTGTTTGTCGGGTCTATCACAGTGTTTGTCGGGTCTATCACAGTGTTTAGAGAGTCTGTCACAGTGTTTAGAGGGTCTATCAGTGTTTAGAGGGTCTATCACAGTGTTTAGAGGGTCTGTCACAGTGTTTAGAGGGTCTGATACAGTGTTTAGAGGGTCTGATACAGTGTTTAGAGGGTCTATCAGTGTTTAGAGGGTGTGATAGACCCTCTAAACACTGTGATAGACCCTCTAAACACTGATAGACCCTCTAAACACTGTGATAGACCCTCTAAACACTGTGACAGACCCTCTAAACACTGATAGACCCTCTAAAGGCCACAGTACGTCAGACTAAAGGACAGTCAGTCTGACGTACTGGTGAGCAACACCGGCGCCCCCCAGGGAACTGTGCTGTCACCCTTCCTCTTCACCCTCTACACCTCAGACTTCTGCCGCAACTCCAGCGGGTGCCACCTGCAGAAGTTCTCAGACGACTCCTCCATCGTAAGCTACATCACCGACGATGATGAGGAGGAGTACAGAGCCCTGGTGGAGAGCTTCGTGGGGTGGAGCGACAGCAACCACCTCCAACTCAACACCAGTAAGACCAAGGAGCTGGTGGTGGACTTCCGGAGGGGCAAGAAGAGGCCCCCCCCGATTCCCATCTCCATCCGAGGGGTGGATGTGGAGATGGTGGACTCATACAAGTTCCTTGGGGTACACCTGAACAATAAACTGGACTGGTCGGACAACACAGAGGCCCTCTACAGGAAGGGACAGAGCAGGCTGTTCTTCCTGAGGAGACTCAGGTCCTTCAATGTGTGCAACAGACTGCTGCAGTCATTTTACCAGTCTGTTGTGGCCAGCATCCTCTTCTATGCTGTGGCATGCTGGGGAGGCTACATCAACTCAAGGGACACCAACAAGCTCAACAAGCTGGTGAGGAAGGCTAGCTCCGTGGTGGGAGTCGAGCTACCTAGACTTGAGGTGATGGTAGAGAGGGGGATGATAAGGAAGCTGGATGCCATCATGGAGAACCCCTACCACCCCCTCTACGACGAGCTAGTCAAGATGAGAAGCTCGTTCAGCCACAGACTCATCCCCCCCGACACTCAACTAACCGCCTCGGACAGTCCTTCATACCAGCGGCCATCAGGCTCCACAACAGTGGGCAGCGACTAGCAGCCTCCAGGCCCCACAACAGGGGGCAGCGACAGCGACTGCTACCAGACATTGACCTGGGACTTATAGGAACCCAAGGGGGACAAAGTAGACTACCCTGGTACTTTGATTAATGTATACTCAGTAGATAGTAAATTATAACACTACCTCATGCATACTGCACCTTATGTGACACTGTGAATAATGTGAATATTCCTCAGCTAGTCAGATAGTAAATTATATTGACCATATTGATCAAATTGTTTACACTGCCTGTGTTGTCTTTTACTACCTGTATACTGTGTTGTTTTACTACCTGTACCCCTCCCCCCTCCCCCCCATGCTGCTATGATGCCTGAATTTCCCCAAGGGGATCAATAAAGGAATATCTTATCTTAAAGACTGTGATAGACCCGACAAACACTGTGATAGACCCTCTAAACACTGATAGACCCTCAAAACACTGTGATAGACCCGACAAACACTGTGATAGATCTATCACAGTGTTTAGAGGGTCTATCACAGTGTTTGTCGGGTCTATCACAGTGTTTGTCGGGTCTATCACAGTGTTTGTCGGGTCTATCACAGTGTTTAGAGGGTCTGTCACAGTGTTTAGAGGGTCTGTCACAGTGTTTAGAGGGTCTGTTACAGTGTTTAGAGGGTCTGTCACAGTGTTTAGAGGGTCTATCACAGTGTTTAGAGGGTCTATCACAGTGTTTAGAGGGTCTATCATAGTGTTTAGAGGGTCTATCAGTGTTTAGAGGGTCTGTCACAGTGTTTAGAGGGTCTGTCCCAGTGTTTAGAGGGTCTATCAGTGTTTAGAGGGTGTGATAGACCCTCTAAACACTGTAATAGACCCTACAAACACTGTGATAGACCCTACAAACACTGTGATAGACCCTCTAAACACTGATAGACCCTCTAAACACTGTGATAGATCTATCACAGTGTTTACAGTGTTTGTCGGGTCTATCACAGTGTTTAGAGGGTCTATCACAGTGTTTGTAGGGTTTGTAATCACTCGTTTAGCATTTCAAATATTTTAATATTTAAATAAATAAAACTTACATCAACTCCGAGCAGCAGTTTCTCCGTAGGCTCCTTGAAGTACACCATAAGGAGTGTTCTTCGAAGCCTCTGGATCATATCTGGCCAGAACTTCCCTGATCTCCGGGTTGTCCAGTTTCTGGCAGAACTGCAGGATGGTCCGTCCTCTCTGACCCAGGGCATCTTGGATCTTTTGAAGGGCATCGGTGTCTGTCAGGAGGCCAAAGTGGGAGAAACAATTAGATCTGAAATTAGTTTCAAAACGGTTGCACTGTGGGGAAAATTTAAAAGTACAGTAGATTACAGTAGATTATTATCTGTTCTTATGCATGCCTGGTGATACTAAATCCAAATTGAACTCAGGCATTTGAAAGATAATATATATATAAATGTGCGAATTGGCTATAATAAGGTCATTTATAAGCATCATATTCTATAATAATATTTCAAATTGCATTGGTCCGGATGGGAGAATTCAGTACTGCATCTACAGAACCTTCGGTTTAATCATCTTCCCTTTATTAATTTCCTTCGATTTTTTTTTACACATGACCTCAAGAGGGGACTGAACGAGATCAGTGGCAGTTTTTAATGTTTGGTCATTATTAGCATGGTGTTATTCACTGTCAAAGATGCAACGAAACATCATAATTCATATTCTCATTTGTTTCATCACAATTTAAGCAAGCCTAGTAATAGACACAATATTTCTGACAATGTGAATACATTCCCTGAGGTCCATAGATGTCCCTAGATACCAATAATATGCAAATGGACCTTTCGATTTTGATTACTATTATTGTGAAATAATAATTAAATGTGAAATATTGCTATGTAATTGTGAGATTACAAAATCTGATGTGATATTACAGAGGATTTTGATTACAGTATTTTATTGTGAAATAATAATTAAATTATGTGAAATCAAAGGATACTGTATGAATGTCACTGTAATATGAATTAGTAGATAGAATAGAATAGAATTAGTTATCAATAACCTACCTGTATAAATGTTAAAAGTTGTTGCAAATATTTTTTTCCCCTCATAAATATACCAATATATACATTAATTTCTTATATTAGTTTTAAAATGACCATTTAACAGTTTAACAGTGCTCTGAAAATGCTCTGAGAACATGCGGTCATCATTCACTGTTTTAAGCACAAACACATTAGGGAGGGAGGGAGAGAGACAGGCCCGGCCTGTATGCCTGCACCCTGCCATGTTGTTGGTTTACCATGACTTTTTAGCAAGCAAGGTAGCAGCAATGCTAAGCTAACTGATTGTGCCAGTGTATCCTGTTAAAGAATACATCATAAGCCACATTTTGAAACGTTACTGACGTTAGCCTACATAAAATGTATAACAGTATATACAACAGGTAGATATCACTAAACACCAAAATCAAGAAACATTCATCATAGCTAACTGCTAACGCTACTAGCTAAATTAGCTTCAGCTAGCAGGCATGAATAACGGTTAATATAATATTCTCTACCATGTAAAAACGAACACGGCACTACTCCGCTGGCGTTTGCAATCGAAAGCATACATACAACATACAACATACAACATACTCCCATAATCTAATCATCATACATTTCACATCTCTTCCCCTTGTTACACAAACATACAATATCAATATACAAATACAAACATTTGAACACAATGCCAAATATTTCCTCACCCGTTATCCATCCCCAGAGCGAATGAAAAGAAAAAACAGCGATCCGCGTTGTAACGCGCATGCGCAGAAGCGCAAACGCACAGCAACCGATGTACACCGCGACAACGTACAACTATTATCACAAAACACTCAGTTTCGTCCTAATACAATGCCACGACATCCACCGCGTCCTCTAATACTTCCTAACCATCATTTTCAAAACTCTAATCATAACACATGTCGCCCGCAAACTCACAAAACAGTCGCACGCAAGCTAACAGCCTAGCCAGCCTCATGCTCCCCTTCCTAGGTCCCACAATATGACGTCATCAACCCGCAACTGCTTCTCCATAACAACATCGTCTTACACTTATTACCGCATTAAATATAACCATTAATACGGCCACAATCACACCAACGAACCACTCGACTCGCTTCTTAACAACAATATCTTCCACAGTGTTTCGTCAAATCTCTCACCTCGCCGCCTTAACGTCCCTAGATTTACCGCGGCTCTTCCACAGAGCTAAGCTAGTTAGCCCCAACTCCCAATATGACTCCAGTGCTTGCACATTGTATCTACCGCTTGTTACATTACTTCTTTCAATAGTTTCGCCGCACTCATTTTCACCGCGCTTAAGAGCGTTAGCCTACATAAAATGTATAACAGTATATACAACAGGTGGATATCACTAAACACCAAAATCAAGAAACATTCATCATAGCTAACTGCTAACGCTACTAGCTAAATTAGCTTCAGCTAGCAGGCATGAATAACGGTTAATATAATATTCTCTACCATGTCTCTACATTATTGCCATGCAGTACTCACCAGTCTTAACGATGCAGAGAGACATGAGGTAGCAGCCAGGAAGCTGCCGCACAGGTGCATTCTGGGAGGCGGGGCAGCACAAGTGCAGTGCAGCCTGGGTGATGAGACAATGACGACAGCATACGTTGAGCAGCATACGTTGATTCAACATTTATTAGATCTTGGCATTTCAATCATTAAAATGCAACCACAAAACAATATTGATTCAACGACATGTTTTCAACATTAGTCAATTGCTTCATCGGTTAATGGGTGATTCACCATCAATCGTCGACCTTAACCAAAAATCAAGCATTTTGACCATAAATCAACATTGAATTAACACCTTTTGCTATCTGGGTAGCCTCCTCCTGGAAAGTCAAAACATCCTTGTAGGTTATCTTGTCCTCTAACTCAACTCCGTGTGTGATAACCAACACCTTACCTGCTCTGTCGGCACCTGTCACTTCCTTGGCAGCTTCATCTGCTCTTTTGTTTCCTCGAGTTATTTTCGACTCGTCTGACTGGTGGGCAGCACACTTGATTATCGCAATCTGCTTTGGTTTCATAATCGCTTCTAACAACCGTTTAATCTGACTACAATGTTTTATGGCGCTTCCATCAGCTTTCTTAAAACCTCGCCCTTTCCACACTGTTCCAAATAAGAATGCTGTGCCGTGCGCATAGGCCGAGTCTGTATGAATATTTACAGTTCTGCCCTCTGCCATGTTACATGCTTCCGTCAGTGCGACCAACTCTGCTAATTGGGCTGAACAGGGTTGTGATAATGCTTCGGCCTTTTCCACCACAAACCCTTCGCCCTGTGACCTTACCACGGAGTAGCCTGCTTTTAGTCCCTCGCCAACTCGATAGCAAGAGCCGTCAGTCCATAATTCCAGATCTGGACTGCTAAATGGAAACGCCTGCAAGTCTGCTCTGAGTTTAGAGTACCTCTCGGCTTCGACTATACAGTCGTGGGGTTCTCCATCCTCAGGCGTAGGGATGTCAGCTGCCGGGTTCGTTATGGAACACCTGACCAGCGTCACGTCTTCCTGTTCCAAAAGTCTGTAGTAATGTTTAATGCGAGGCATCGTTAGTGCATATTTACCGGACTCCAACAGACTCTTTAAGTCATGCCTCACCATGATATCCACTGGATATCCCATCATAATACTTGCGGCTTTCTCGTACATCGTATACACTCCAGCCATTTCTTGGTAGCATGAAGCCATCCCCATCTCTACTTCCGAGTAGGCAATTGAGTAGTACGCCATCGGCTGCGGGCGCGCCCCCACCCCTGTGTTCTGGGCCAACACCGTGCACGCCTGCTTCTGATCTGGAGAAGAAGAGACGTAGAGTATGAATTTCTTGGTATAGTTAGGCAAAGCCAGGGCCGGCGCCTCTAACAGTCGGGACTTGATTGTTTCGAATGCCCGTGAGCCATCCTCTGTCCATACCACTTTACTACTCAGTTTATCAACGCCCGCCTCTTTCATCATTTCTCTCAATGGTTTCACTATTTCCGTATAGTTCTCGACCCATGGAGAGCTGTACCCCATTATACCCAGAAATCCCATTAGCTGTCGTACCGTCACAGGTTTGGGCGCCGTCTTAATGGCCACCAAATGTTCTTCTGAAATAGCCCGATGGCCCTGTGAAATTGTTTGTCCTAAATAGATCACTTTAGGTTTACAATATTGCAACTTTTTCAACGACACTTTATGGCCGTTTTCCGCCAACAGCTGCAACAGTTTCACGGAATCGCGATGACATGTTGTCTGATCGTCCGCGCACAGTATCAGATCATCCATGTACTGAATGACCCTAGAGGTCATGACTGTATCCAACCCCTCTAAATCCTCCCTTAGGATTTTGTTGAATATGTGTGGCGAATGCTTTAGTCCCTGAGGGATCCTAGTATACTCATAATGTTCATCCTTATAAGTAAAACCAAAAAAATGCTGGCACTCCTTGCTCAAGGGCACACTAAAATATGCACTACACAAATCTATAACCGTAAAGTATTCAGCTTTCGACGGGATAAATGTCAATAGCACATGGGGGTCGGGGACATCTGCTGGATAGTCAAGTAACACCTCGTTGATAGCTCTTAAATCATGCACCAGCCGGTAAGAGGTATCAGGCTTCTCCACGGGTAGCAACGGCGTGTTGCTCCGGGGATTAGTTGTTTTCCGTAGGACTCCTGCAGCTAAAAGTCCTTTGATTTGTGGCTCGATTCCAGCCACCGCTTTCTCCTTCAATGGATACTGTTTTTTCCAAGGCAGGGTGGCCCCAGGTCTAAGCTCCACCTTCACAGGTTGAGCGGACTTGATTAATCCAATGTCAGTGCTGTTTTTTGCTCAGGCACCGCCTCCATCATGTCCTCTTGGAGGCTTGATGCATTAGGGAGTTCTCCCAGTGTCTCTTGGGATAGTTGCACAGTTTGGGGACGACCCATCCCTGTGCCTTGGACCATGATCTTAATAAACCTTTTATCAGGGCTTATCCAGATCCGTTTGTTTTCTTTCATCTGTTCAAATTCCATCCCTTCTGCTTTTTTCATCATTTCGCCTATGTGCTGTTGATCACATGAGCTGATTACCTTCAAAGTCACATGGGGAACACTGTCCATAATGCCGTGTTCTTTATGCAGATAGTCGCTCCGTGCAATACGTAGCGCTGCTTCCTGCGGCCCCAATATGATATTGGTAGCATTCAGCTGTACTTTGTCAGGTTGCACCCTCAGCCACTCCTTAGTCTGTGACGAGTCTGCATCTTTATGATACTGCAGAGTGCAATGATAGGGGGTCTTTGGATCACTTGCTTCAGGCATATTGGCAGTGATAAATTTCTCCCATTGCAAGGCTGGACCAAGCAGCTCCTGCCTCTGCCTCCACCTCTTCCTCGTGGCTGCCACCCGGGTGCTCCTCTTGACCTTTGTTGTTGTTCCGGCGCAGGACCCCCTTGTGTTCCTGCTTGAGCCTGTTTTTGTTCCTGTGGTTCCCCTTCATCGCCTGTCCCACCTCTTGGTTGTGGGGCCTGGACTAAGGCTTGAAGGTATTCCACTACCTTCCCTGCATCGGTTGGCTGTTGATACATGATCTTACGTTGTTGATCCATATCCTTCTCCTTTGTCCTTTGCTCTTTTTTCCGATACAGTTCAACGTAATGGACCACCTGATCAATATAAAATCTCACTGCCATACTTGACAATGACACCACCTCGGCCAATTTCTGTCTTACCTCTAGGGGGAGGCCGTTTTCAATCTTGGCTCTTAACGTGGCTTCATGCATACGGTCAAGTCCTGCCTCCTGACCAGTTGTGTTTTTCCACGCGGCATAGGCTTGTTGTACGTACTGCCTGGGGTGGGTTGTCGCCCCCAGAGTACCAATCTGAATTTGGTCTGGGTGCAGTCTCGTTGGATAGGTGGCTCGTAGGGCCAGCCACGTTACTCCCCTGTACCGTGTGAACAGGTCCGCATCATGCGCTCCAGTCCCCACATGGCCATGCAGGCCAGCCGTCTCCAGTATCCTTTCCATGCCGTCTTTTCCCATCATGGTTGTCAATATTTTCTTGACATCCCCCATTGCCATTTCTTGTCCGACCATCAACTCCTCCAGTTGGGCAATCCATGGGTTGGCCCCATTCTGGAGGGGCGGCAATTTCTCAGTCACCTGTGTCATGTCAGACGCCTTCCAGGGGTGATATTCCAGGTCCTGTCCTCTTACTATTATAGGAGCCATGCGGATGGGGGCTTGGACATGGGGTGGCTTATTTTTCATCTGTGATCTGGTCTGCATTCTCTCCCTTACAGCATCTTCTACTTTCTTGAGGGCCTTTTTCTGCTCTGCTTTTTTGTCTTTCAGGGCGTTTAGTTTTCCCTCAATGCCAGCCCGTATCCTCATGATCTCTTTATATTCATCTGCCCCATCCACGTTTGCAGTGTCGTGGCTCGTAAACCGCCCTATTATGTCAACGTGGTCCCTGTCCAAATCCACGAGCGCCTGGTCTATCCCTGTCAGATCATCTTTTATCTTTATCATCTGCCCCCCAAGTTCGATGTCGATAGCCTCCGGCTTCTTACCTTCCTGCGCTGGTCCGATGGCATCTATATCCACCCACTGTGCTTTCGTGAGACCAACCGCGAAACTGCCAGGGTCTACCCCCCTGCTGGACTGGGGTTGTGGGGGAGGGAGAGCTTGGTATACGGAGTGGGGCGCAGGAGCTGGGGGGCTTTGTAAGTACTCCCGCTGGTGGACAGACTCTCTCTGGTGGTCATACCCTCTCTGGTGGTCATACCCTCTCTGGTGGTCATACCCTCTCTGGTGGTCAGAAACTTCTAGAGGATGGCCGTAGGTTGCCTTCATCCTTGCCCAATCTTTCTGTTTTAACATTGTCTCATAGCTTTCCTTTCCCATTCTTTCAGCTTCTTGGATCACTCTAGCTCGCTCTGACATCCTTTCCATCCCTTCCCTTGGCCGTGAGGCGGCCGCATACTCTCTGTCTGACCGAGTCTGGGTTGAACTGTCTGGTTGCCTAGCTATCAGCTGAATTGATGTCTTTGCTTGTCCCGTCTCTTTGTTCCCCGCATCATCTGTCATTTCATAAGGGCTCGTCATCTCTAATACAGGTAAGATGGGGTATATTGGCCCCCCATTCCTACTGGCATATGGCGGGGGTGCTAAAGCTCCCTCAATTCTTTCCTGTTGAGCAATAAGATAGGAGGCTGGGGTGGGTGAGGCTAACTGAACTGCACTTTGGGCGGTGACAGGCGTTGTGCTAGGGGCCAGGGGAGTTATGGTGACCGGGACTACCTCCTCTACTGGTTTGTCTGCATCATTGCCATTTGCTATGGCCTTTTTCTCACTATTTCTTCTTTCAGCTTCCCGTGCATAAGATTCTATCATTGTTGTTTCTTGCAAATATTTCTTTGCCCTTGCCACCTCGCCCCTGTGGTATGCATAAGTCTTAATTAGCATTCGTATATTAGCTATTAACTCTAAATCAAAAGCACCCTCGACCGGCCAACGTTTCGCAAGCGTTTCCCATCTTTCATTCCATCTTTTTGATACATAGATTGCTTTTTTCAAGTAATATTCATTACCTTTTGTCGTGTCGTGTTCGTTGGCAATAATCTGTACTGGACTCTCTTCCATCCATCCAATTATGGTCAACTTATCTGATTTGGTTGCGGCTTTCATTTTCTTATATGCGCTTTTTCTCCCCATTTTCCTAAAGTTTCTCTTATCTTTTTTATCTTGTAACAATGGCAACAGGCAGAAAAGTATCTTCTGTAATCCCTATCTAAGTGTAGGTGTCTATGCTTCTTGTGACTGACTCCTACTCGGACAGCCAATAGTGGCACTGTGGGCCCTTCCTATTCTCTTCTGTCCCTTGTTCACCTGAAATTCCTATTCTTACCTGATTTGTGGTGTTCCGCGTGTCCAATCGAACTGCTGGAGATCAGAGCACACAATGACAACAGTTCTTGTTAATTTATCAACCGGACTTGTACTTTACTCTGTCTTTATAATCAAATTCCTGAGAGGTTCTTTTCATTCACTGTATGAGTATCTTTTTACTTTCCTCATACACTCTTAAACACGAGACATTTGTAATTGATACATGTGTGTGATACCGCCAGTTTCTACTCCCTGTTTTTCTTCTCGTTCGATCTCTGTCAACACACTGGGTTCCTATTTTTTGTCGAATTTCGGCTCTCCTTTACTTCCGCTTGATTCCGCTCCAATTCTGATACTCCTCGGAAAACAAAAACATCTTGATTAGTATAGTTACATCCATTTTTTTCACATTCTTTTCCATTTATTCAGTACCACACCCCCCAGGGGACACCTGTCACTCAGACACGTGTCCCCCAGAGATAATCTAAAGAATGCTACGGACGCCGCGCCGTGAGGTGTCAACCCTGTTTACTGAAGAGACCTTGACAGCCCCTCCACAGCGGTCTGAACACACCTCACCACAGGTACAAAGCAGTCAGCATCCATCCCGTCCTCCAGGCCAATATCCCCAGAGTCCAGTGCCCTGCCGGACGGCCATGCACAGCCGACAAGACCCAACACCGAACTCCGGGTACACCGCCCCACATCATACAGTCAATTCAAACGTACCTACTATGGAAAAAAACACAATTGCATACACAACCTTATCTCGCCAACGGCAACGTACGGTCGTCCAGGAACGTCCCCCGCCCCACACCCACACGCACACTCCGGCCCTCCCACTCCCCAACCCTGAATGTCCACCACCCAGATCAGAGAATAGTCGCCAGTGCGTACACCGGGCATCTCGGCTTTAATGGAACGCCCACACCCACCCTGCCACCCTCCGCGCCATCCCTTACCACCATCATCGTATACGCAGGTGCAGTCGAGCAGTGTGGGTTCTCAGACGCAGAACCAGCCGCGCCGAGAGTCCTGAACACATACGCCACACACACCCTGATTACATTCACACAAACAACTATAACTGCAAACATCACCACAGCACACAGCAGATACTTAACAATCGTCCATCCTATATAGCCCATCAGACTATGACCCCAGTCCTCCCACGAGTCCTCCCGCGGGACCTGCATCTCCCTAGTAATATTCTTCAAATGCTCTATAATCGCTGGTAAGCCACCTACATCATTTTCTGGGATAAATGTGCAGCATTCCTGACCAATCAATGCACACGTGCCCCCTGAACTCGCCAACAGGAAGTCCAAACCTGTCCTTGACTGCAGTTCCATCAGTCTTAAGGACCGTAGCTCTTGAGCCTCTAGGGTCATACCCTTCGCGGTCGTAGCCGCCATATCCTCAAACACTCTTGCTAAATGGTCCAGTTCACCCATGTTCGCATACGTCCCATACCAGGGAAACGCCACCCTAAAAAAGTGGTCCACATCCCTCCTACTCCTTGACTTGGGAAGTGTTGGCAAAACATCCGACACCCTCATAGCCGGCACTAAATACCCCAACGCACACCTACCCCTCCACTTAATTGGTAACGCGGCGTACGCAAACTCACCACAAATCCAAAATGCCCCACTAGGGGCTGGCGCCTCTGAATCCTTACCCCAGACTCCACTATCACCCAAGCAGCCGTCCAAATACCCCACGTTCCTACCACCGGACCTCCCCTCTACGCACATCTCAAACCCAGCCGCCCTAAACGCCACTGGAATGGGGCTACTGTCCCTTAGCGCTGCATAACCCACAGCCTTATTCGACCCCAACTCCCGGCCCAAATACCTCAATATCTTATCATGACTCACCCCGTCGCACAGGCAAGGGAGAGGCACGTCTCTCAACACATTGGCATGACACTTCGTTAAGGGGTGCGCAATCAGAGGAAGACCCGCGTCGGCCGCTTGTGGGGCCAAGCCACACACATAGCAATCTGACTTATTAGCCATCCTAGCCACCGTCCTTGCCATCCCCAAAAACAGATTCCCGCGATGGTCTGGCAGCGACTTTCTACCCACTACCACCACCTCTGGCTGTTCAGGCCGCTGATATGGATCATACAGTATCATACCGACCAACACACACAACCAAACCACCGCCACAGCACACCCCCGAAGCACCCGCCTACTACTGTCACTCAAACCAGGAACCATGTCGAATGTTCCGTCCTCCTCCTCCTTCCTCCTTCACCGGCGCGTATCCTAATATGTCCTGCAATCCCCACAAACAACAACACAACTTTATAACTACACACACCACAGTCCACTGACACGAAGACCCCAACCTAAACACAATACCAGGACACCCCGGCACCCCAAGGAGGGCAGGAGAAAAAAGGCCGCAACGAAACCGCCGACCGGTCAAGAGAGGACCGGGCCAGAGGGAAAACATGTATCTCTATGCCGGTCTTAAGAAGGAAGAGGGGGGAGAGAGAGAAGGGCTCAGCGAGTGAGGTAAAGGATGGAGTGGGGGGGTAGAAGAGAAATGGGAGAGGGGGGGGGGGAAAGGGAGAGAGAGAGAAAACCATGCAGAAGGGGGGGGGGGCAAAGGGAAAGAGGGAGCGAGAAAAGGAGGGGGGCAGAAAAGAGAGGGAAAGCGGGAGAAAAAAGGAGAGGGGGGGAGAGGGAAGGGAAAGAGAGAGCCAAGGGAAATAGTGAGAGAGAAAGGGGGGGGGGCAGAAGAGAGAGGGAAAGAGGGCGCGTAAGCGACGCAACGGGAACAGGGGTAGAATGAAAAAAGGAGAGGGGGGGGGGGAAAGGAAGGGAGAGAGAGTGCAAAGGAAAAGAGTGAGAGAGAGGGGGGGCTGAAGGAAAAAAAAAGGAGAGGGGGGGGGTAAGGGAGAGAAAGTGCAAGGGGAGGGAAATGGGGGAGACCAGAAAGGAAAGGCATAAAGGGGAGGAAAGAGGGAGAGAAAGAGGCAATGGAGGGGGGGGGGCACGTGGTCCCGAACAGACCTGTTCCAAACCGTAAAACATATCACACAATACGCCATACTTTGCAACTGCCCAAACGCCTCCCGTGGAGGGGGAGGGAGAGAGAGAGGGAGAGAGAGAGAGAGAAAAGAGAGAAAGATAGATAGGAGAGAGAAGGGAAAGAGAGGAGAAGGGGGTATAGGGAGTGTAGGGAGAGAGATGGAAAGAGGGAGTGAGAGGGAGGCAAGGGGGTGTGGGGAGAGAGAGAGGGAGAGAGGGAGAGGGAGAGAGGGGGGGGGGTTGGCGGGAAGGGAGGCAGGGAGAGAGAAACGGAAAGAGGGAGAGACACGGAGGCAAGGGGGTGTGGGGAGAGAGAGAGGGAGAAAGTGAGAGAGAGAGAGAGGAGAGAGAAGGAGAGATGGAAAGAGGGAGTGAGAGGGAGGCAAGGGGGTGTGGGGAGAGAGAGAGGGAGAAAGAGAGAGAGAGAGAGAGAGAGAGAGAGAGAGGGAGAGAGGGAGAGAGGGAGGAGGGGGGGGAGAGAGAGATGGAAAGAGGGAGAGATATGGAGGCAAGGGGGTGTGGGGAGAGAGAGAGGGAGAAAGTGAGAGAGAGAGAGAGAGAGAGAGAGGAGAGAGAAGGAGAGATGGAGAGAGGGAGGGGGGGGGGAGAGAGAGATGGAAAGAGGGAGAGATATGGAGGTAAGGGGGTGTGGGGAGAGAGAGAGGGAGAAAGAGAGAGAGAGAGAGAGAGAGAGAGAGGGAGAGAGGGAGAGAGGGAGGGGGGGGGGAGAGAGAGATGGAAAGAGGGAGAGATATGGAGGTAAGGGGGTGTGGGGAGAGAGAGAGGGAGAAAGAGAGAGAGAGAGAGAGAGAGGGAGAGAGGGAGAGAGGGAGGGGGGGGGGGAGAGATGGAAAGAGGGAGAGATATGGAGGCAAGGGGGTGTGGGGAGAGAGAGAGGGAGAAAGAGAGAGAGAGAGAGAGAGAGAGAGAGAGAGAGAGAGAGAGAGAGAGAGAGAGAGAGAGAGAGAGAGAGAGAGAGAGAGAGAGAGAGAAAAAGGGGGGGGGGGAGAAAGAGAGGGAGAGAGGGGGGGTAGGCCCAACAAAGGGACATATATACATTCAACCATACAGAAGCCACGCACGACATACACTGCACCCGCCAAACACTTCCCATGTCCCCAGGACGGGAGTCCAAATGACGCCTCTACCGCCCCCTAGCGCAGTTCCTACCACATCACTCTGAAAACATAAACCCCTTACAATGGCCACCCCTGCCCCGTCTAAAATGGCGACCACTGCGCTCCACTTAAAACGGCCGCGCATCGCGAGATTTCCCCAGAATCCCCTCCAGCCTGTTTCAGCAGGCAGGACTGAATCCCCAGGTTGACTCTGGCGCCACCTAGTGCACTTCTAACCACATCACAATTCATCCCACTCATTCACGTCCCACACCACACACAATGTCCCTTCTCACAAGTGCGCATGCGCGAACCACACACACGGCCTACCCATTCCCCACACATCCTGCATCCGTTCAAACATTCAGCCAATACCGTTTAAACATTAGCCAATACTGCAAACTCACACGACGCATTCAACATAAATGACAATTCAGTTACACTGCAACATCATCTCATTCACAACATACAGTATTGAATAACCCCAAGCGAGCCGCGACGAGCTATTATAGCATGTAGCTTAGCCTAGCCGCGCGCTACGATACGCACGAGTTCTGACGAGAACGCACTTTGTCCAGCACGAGCTTTGACGAGCATGCACGCGCCCCTACTTCATGGCTGGGTGGCGCAGCGGACGTAGCGCGCCCACTAGGTACAACGTTAAAAACCGTTCTCAGTCATATTATAAGTGCCAGTTTACAGATTTAATCCATACTACATCACGCAACGTACAACACAACCATAAATCCTTTCACTCATATCCAAACACACACATCACCGCCATGCCTAACCATAAATGAACAACAAACACCTCGTTACCTATTATAGATCCCGAACGCCCGCGGCAGATCTCACATTCCGTTTCACTTTACTCAATAACTACCGCGCGACTACTAAATACGAGATCAAGCGTAATCGCACACCTTACTATAGTTAGTGTTTAAGTCTACAATAGCGCTTTAATCGAATCCCCACTAAGTACTTAATCAGTCTTATAACCGAAATGTTTCCAAGCGCATCGTTCGCCCCCATCACAGCGCACGCAATCAATTAATATGCCGGCATGTTCAATATATTAAAAAGGATCTCTCAGATCCGCTCGAATACGTCCTAAAAACGAACATATTTCTTAATTTAATTCGGCCGATAGCTTCCGCAAATACCATGTCCTGTCTACCACGCCCAGCCAGAAAACTATTATTATTGAAGCCCCCTAAACACACCAGCCCCGCTTATATTAACCATTCCGTGATATTCCTGTAACCGCACAACAAGTTCCCCGATTCATGCTGATCCCCATCGTCTTTACTATACCTGATTTACATGATCCAAATAGCGACAGAGCCCATACACACACGGCTCTCCCCCTATTCAGACACGCAAAAATTACCAATCATCATAGCGCCCGTCTCCTGAGAATATGTTCTAGGGTTCCCATAATTCAGGATGCGCTCCTGTCGAACGCCAACCAGATTACCGAGCCTTATGATCAGTAAAGCCTTTCATCTGTCGCCATCCGACTCTTTGACCACCCCATAAATCAGATAGTCGTGCCTCCACCATACGTCTTCATATTACAATAACATGAGGCAATATCTTAGCAACCCCCCTGTAGGTTCGAATTGAACTCCCGTAACCTCCATAATCACTCACCTGTGTATCAGCTCCGGTCGGCGATGTCGACTTGTTGAGTGACAAAAATGAAGAAGTAAAAAAATAATTTTCTCGTTTCAACGGTCGTAATAATTCTAGGGCCACGACACCAAAATTGTAGTAATCTTCCTAGCTTATAATCTATCTGCGTTGTGTTTTACCTTACCAAGCCCTAGAAGTATTATTCTACAAAATGCAGTAACCAGGTAATGGTTTCTGCTCGTCAACAACAGAGAAAACGGCGGTTTTGAAGAAATAGAGATCGGAGCAGTTTTGAAAAATCCGTTGGTTTAATAAAAAAGGATTTCATTAATACAAATCAAAGATTTGAAAGAAAGAACACTTGCAATAAAGCTTCAGGGTCGCCTTCACTATGCCGAAGTTTCCTGAGACTTTAGTCTAAATATTTCTGTATTCTAAAAAGCTTGTAGCTATAAGCAGCTCTCGTCTTCAGTTCCTTTGTCCTTCGATGGTGTTTTAGAATGCCGTCTCTGTGTTTTCGCCGGTCGGTCCGCCTCGAGTCAAGGGAGTATATAGATTGGCTGTTGATGGTTCAATTGTCAGTGGAGTTGTGTGTCGCTCTCTCTGCAGAGCGTGTCATATTCAAATCTAGATCTCCGCCCCTAATGTTACGTCAGGCGGGCGTATCCTTCTGAGCATTACCGAGCTTACTGATTGGAGAACCAATAGCTCTGTCTGTCAATAGGCTAGTCACACGAAAGTGACGACAGAACGGAATGTCTTAGTAGGCGTTTCCCCAACAGTTTCAACCCCGAGGTCGGTTTTAAAATGGGGAAACGCTTTCATCTAAGCTATTTCCGTGGTGCCTTTTGTTCACAGAGGGGGATAGCAAACACCACACCTGGTATTCTTCCCTCCCCTCCTTGTGAACAACAGACTTCCTGTGTGCTCATGTTTGTAGACCCAATGTCTAGCAGGAAGGCTCTTTGATCTTAAGGCTGTAACCGCCATGGGATAGGAATTTCCCTGGGTGTTGTATCCATGATTAAATGCTAAATCACTCAACTGCTAATCTCATCACCTCCCCAGGAGATAAAACTGCAGACAGTTTCTGGAGCATTAGGGAGGAGTGTCTTTGAATTTGTAATGTGTAATGTTTGCAGATTACCTTTCCAATTTCGCCATTCTGAGATCCACGATGTACAATACATTTTCACACAGGTTTGTTTGATAAACTACCACACCCTCCTGCTAGCCGCAACATACAATGACGCAGGGTGCCTCTAAACACCGGTCCTCTTCAAGCCACGCTGGCTGGGCACCTCACTGGAGGGAATATCTTTAACATAAGCCAACACTTGGCTATACCGCTTGTCTTCTAGGATAACTCGTAGTATCACTAGGGTTGTTCAGTGGGGACATGCAACACGCTACTACGCTTATATTTCTAGTATAACCCGTAATATACTCAAGTTCAATACGTTCACCCGTGTGGTCCACAACGGGGCTCTGTCGAGACACGACTGACCAGTTCCAAGTCCAATGTCGAAGAGGCTGGCTCGCCACACTTCCGTTCCCGTTGACTTGCTTCTCCTGCTGTGTCTCTCTCGTGCGCTCCGCCTGCCACCGCCGCCCCCTGCTGGTACCGCCAACTAGCCCCACAGGAAGCACTGGGTGGAAAGAATATGATTCAGTTCAATGTTTATAATCCATATTCCAGCCGGTGAGAGAAGGAGAAACCCGCGTCATTGTTCGAGGGAATATCAATGGAAACTAGTTAATATGTCTTTGTGCACAAAGGGGAGATAAAAGGCAAGTCAGCACTTCTGAATAATAGCCACATATTCAGGGTGCTACACATGCATATGAATTGACCAACTACGGACCTCCTTATTTGCATCAACTTGTGGGGCGGTACATTTTGGAAGTGTGCTACAAGCAAAACAATTAGCTCTACTGGCGACAGAGTGGTGGTAGTGTAATTGTTGCAAATGGTGACTGACCGTTTTGACTGACAATATGCGTTACGCATTGGGTATATTGCTGTGCATTGTTATATCCGCAGAGCGAGACATAATAAAATAGGTAGCCTGTGTGTGTGTGTGTGACACCGCGCATTATCTCGCTATTGCTGGAAGATGTGCTCTAAAAATAGATCTCCCTAAACAAGTGCTCGAGCACTACTCAAGTAATTCGTGCGAGTACTCAATCTGGGAAAACATTGCTCGTGCCCATCCCTCATGTTAATGAACGCTGGGGCTCTTCTGTGCATGTTAAAGACTACATTTGCAAGGATGAGCTGTTGTCAGTCTCCCTGCGTCCGTTCTACCTACCCAGGGAATTTGGGCAGGTGACGGCTGTTTAAATCCCCCATCAGCTAAACACAACGCTGCCAATGTATTGAGAAGCTAGAAACTGCCTCCCCCGGTGCATCTAAGATCATCCTGGGGGGATTTTAACAACTGCAAACTTGACTCTGTGCTGCCCATGTCTGAGCAGTATGTTTCATGTAACACAAGAGGGGAGAAGCAGCTGGACTTGTGTTATGGCAACATTAAAGAGGCCTAAGAAACCGGGCACCTCAGATAATTTCGCTGCTCGGCTGCTGCCCATATACAGACAAAAGCCGAAGCAAGAGAAGGTGGAACAAGAGAGCGGTTCAAGTGTGGTCCAGTGGCTGAGGCAACGCAGAGCTCGCGGGGCTGTTTCGCCTGTACAGACTGGCAGGTTTTCACCCATGACCACTCCCTCAAACAAGTCTGTCAGAGCGGTGACTTCATACATTCAATATTGTGAGAATGTGCTAATACCCTCAAAGACTGTTCTATTTCATTATGGCTCCGCTCAGCATCAGTTGCATATATCTCGCTTGAGTGGATATACACTGAATACATTTCAAAATGTACC
The DNA here is from genome assembly GCF_963971535.1 of Notolepis coatsorum. Taxonomy (NCBI): domain Eukaryota; kingdom Metazoa; phylum Chordata; class Actinopteri; order Aulopiformes; family Paralepididae; genus Notolepis; species Notolepis coatsorum. Next base: position 195,905,087 of record NC_140167.1, on the reverse strand, counting down.
TTTACATACCAACATCCGTCTGACCACACCCCCATCTGCTGCCTACATAAGCAGGGGTGGGGCCACACACTCATCTCCTTCTCAAATTTCATCCACAAGGAAGTGCCTGTTATATACCCACTTGACGTGGAGAAAATATTTAGTCTGAAGAAAGGAAAACAGAAGAACAAGGAGATACGTTGACATTATATCTTTATTTTCTCTCTCACTATTTTCGAGAAAATACGGCGATATTGTCTTCGTCACTGGAGTGTCTGGAAGATGATGATCATTCTGTGTGACCTCCACCGGCTTTTCGTATTAGGGGCTCGCGCCGCTGACATGCTCCCCAACTGCAGTCCTCCTTTGCTGCGGCTGGATGGGTTTGGCCCTCCGGCCATGCAGCTGGACTGTGGGAAGCACCGACTGTTGTGAGGAAGCGGTGGCTTCCAGGGTGGGGTAAGTACTGTTTTGCTTGCAAGCTCTGGTTGTCTGTTGATGCTGTGGGGGTTAGCTGACAATTTTACGAACGCCGGCCCCAGATTGGGGTCCTCTGCTCGGCTTCTTAAGCGGCGGACGGAGGATCTTGGTCTGAAGCCCATGATGGTCAACTAGTGGGCCGCGACAGAGGCCTGATTAAAACCCGGGATTCTCTGAACAAGCGGATGCTTCTCTGTCCCGTGCAGGCCCCATCTTTCACTTGAGTGGAAGTACACCCTAAACGAGGAAATGTGGGCATGGATTTTCGTTATCGGAAGATCCATGTTCAAGTCGGCTGCAGCCCAGATGGGATTTGTGCCGGCTCCGCCGTATGTCTGGTAAAATCACAGTTGAAAACTGTGTTTGACATTTCTTTTTCTCTTCTCTCTTAAAGATGAGGAGGGTTTCAGACGGCGGCCTGTCTGAAATGTGGCTTGTTATGTCGTTGTGTACAGTTCAGGTGATAGCTGCTTAGCTTGCATGCTAGTTGTGGCCTACCTGTTAGCCAGTCAGCTGTTAGCTGCGGCGCTAGCCCGTTGTGTCACTAGGCTAGGAAACGTTAGCTTGTTGCTATCAGTCGAGAGCGGCTGTTAGCTTAATGCTACACTGTTGAACGTTGCTATGACTATAACATGCCTTAAACACTCTGACTACGACGTCATCTTTGACAGAGGATGTTAGTCGAACCTACACCAGGAGCCCTGGCAGCGAGGACTGCGTCAACATGGAGAAACGTAGCAGCTGGGTGGCGCAGCGACGTTACCCTCGTCGCCAACACGGGAGATGCCGTGTTCGACTTCGGTGTCCCGTTAACCAGATTGCAGTTCTCTCGGCCTGTGCTCAGGGTAGGAGTCCCGACCGGACTTTTTGGTTGTCTGGTCCCACGCCCTGAAAGATTGGGCGTGTGCACCGTGGAAATTCCCCCGCCATAGAGTACGTCACAGAGCACGTCTCTATTGGTAGGACTTCCGTGGGTTGTTCAGGTCCATGTTATGGATCTGTTTCAGGGAGTTGTCAGAGCTCCTCCTCACGAATCTCCTCCTCGGGGAGAAGTGCCTTCTGTGAGTTCGGACTCTCCTTCCCTGTGAGGGAGCCTCCTCAGAGTTTCAGAGCCTCCTCCTCAGATTGTCAAGGTGAGTAGAACTTCAAAAAGGAGTTCTGCTCTATTGTATGTGTATTCGATTCAATTCGATTATTGAGTGTGTATTGGTTCAGTGCCTCCTCCTCGGAGAGCCCTAACCCAAGTGTTACATAGCTCAATGTTGCAATATTTCTTTTCAATCTATACAGCTTGCGTGGGAAGTCTCTCTGGGGATTCCCGTCTCCTCCCTGTGGAGAGGGTGGTGGGATGTAAAAATGAAAATAATTTTTACCCTCAGCCGCGTCACGTGGGATTCATGTCAGTCTGTGTTTCTTTCTTTTTTAAATAAAAAGAGGAAAGAACATGAAGCACAACGGCTCCTTGTCGTTCTCCCAGGCGACTTGGAGGAACAATGTCTGGTGTCTTGTTAGACTATCCATTGATATGTTTGGGTCTCGACGCGTATGTAAGTGCTGGCTCTGGGTGTTTCTGATGGGAATCACGCATGAGGCTGGTGCGCCTTGGTTGCTCGTGATTAAAATATGGCAATATGATTTTATAGGGCAACTGGGATGGAGTTTTGTCTCTTCTGAGCGCCAGTTTACTAGGTTTGTCTCGACGAATTCTCGTTCATATCTGGGGGATGTTAACGGAAAAGATCAGAACATAGGTAGAGGGGTCTTACGCCCTTGGGGTGGGCCACTGAGCGCGGTACAAATGGGACCGTCTGGGTGGCGCCCTCTTTTCATGTTTTAGATCGACACGCATACCTACCCCCTCTCCTGGAGTGGGCATGTCGGCGTGGTTAGGGCACGGGACTGGTTCTGGTCGCGCTGGTCCAGGTCAGTTAACCCGTTGTCCGCTGGGGACGCAGATCTGCTGTTCTGGTACCCTGAGGGACTTTTTTCGGGGGAAAAATGCCGGGTCGGCCCGGGTGTCACAGTGTTAGGCGTTATGGAGACCCTTTGTTGGGTACATGTTGTACTCTGCACTATCGTAATGGCTTACGGCCATACCAACCTGAACGCGCCCGATCTCGTCCGATCTCGGAAGCTAAGCAGGTTCGGTCCTGGTTAGTACTTGGTTGGGAGACCGCCTGGGAATACCAAGTGCAGTAAGCTTAGGGCTGGTTCTCCATTCTTTTTGCTCCTCTCTCACGCGTGGCGAAGAGGGGGCTGTTGGGGTGGTTTTTTGGACCTCCTCTGGTAACCCTGTGTGCTTCCCGAGCCGCCGGGCCCGGTCCGAAGTAATGTTTCGTCGACCCGTAGGCCTGGAATAACCCTTTTTTGAAAACTGAAACACTTGTACTGCGGTATAGCCAGTGTATACCCGCAGGTGTGTTTTGGAGTTTTTTCTTGAGGGGTTATAGGAACAACCACCGCATGTGGTACCAAGAGGGTGGTTGATTCCCTGGTGTGTTGGAGCAGAGTCAACTCCCGGGTTACCCGGTTGAGTGTGCCCCTGCACGTTCATGACGTCTGCCAATCGTGTCAGCCTTCTCTGCCTCGGCCCCTCTGGGTCGGGCTTTTTTGGTGGAGGCTTTGTCATGGTGTGCAACAATGCCAGCATACGCCCCTTCTTCCGGGGTGCTGTTTTCAGTTGACCCCTTTGGCGCCTGTCTCGCCCGCAGTGCACCAGGCTCGGGTCTAAAGCCTGCTGCCTGGTTTCCCCGGTGCGCTGCCTGCTTCCGTTATGGTTAGCCTTGAGTGCTTCAAGTTTCGGCCATGCTGACTGCCTGTGTTGCAGGGTCAGTGTGCCAGGCGGCGTACTAGTGGGGGGAAAGGGCCCGCTCTTGGAGGGGCCCTGTCCGAATACGCTGGCGATGTGGGGGGCGGTGTCACTTAGTGACCACCTGGTGGGGTCTTGATGCCTGGCGTCATTGACCTCTTCGGGCCCCCTTTTTACGGGGGATCCAGTCCCTTCAGTGGGTCTGGGTCTTCCTTCGCGCTCCGCTGCTACGGCCTTGCCACGGGGTTGAGTTTGCTCTTGACCCCGTGATTTTGGGGGCAGTAACGAGGTTTGTTCCTTCCGTTCGTTCCCTGGTGGCATGCGGGTTGTGCGTGTGCGTAGTCGTGGGGTCAAGCCACGGTCTGCTCACTCTGTGCGTTGAGTTGCTCGAGTTCCTCTTCGCACAGTCGGATCCGTCTCCCTCCCGTCCTCCAATAGGGAGGGTATCCCTCCATTAGGGAGGGTCGGGGGGGCTCGGTCCTCCCCGGTTCTGATGGTTGTGGGGGGCCTCAGTGGGGTACATTTGTCGAGCTTCTGGCTCCCGCTCAGCTCCTGTTATGCAACTGATGCTGAGCGGAGCCATAATGAAATAGAGCGTAAGGTTATGTATATAACCAAGTTCTATGAATTATGGTGACGCTCAGCATCGAGGCGCCACTGCGACCCTTGATCTTTCATTGTGGTGAAATTTGTTGGGAAGGAGATGAGTGTGTGGCCCCACCCCTGCTTATGTAGGCAGCAGATGGGGGTGTGGTCAGACGGATGTTGGTATGTAAAGGTACATTTTGAAATTTATTCAGTGTATATCCACTGAAGCGAGATATATGCAACTGATGCTGAGCGTCACCATAATTCATAGAACTTGGTTATATACATAACCTTACGTTAAGTGCTATCCAAACAACAAGCCTTGGCTCACAGCCAACCTGAAAAGAGCCAGCACAGAGCCTTCGCTACTGGGTACAGAGGGGAGAGCCGCGCAAATAGTATTAAAAGGGAGATAACCCAGGCTAAAGGACGTTACAAGGAATGGGTGGAGGTCATGTTTCAAACTGGCTGCCTGAGGCAAGCCTGGCAAAGCCTCTGTCCTCACAGGGAAAGGCCCAGGAAGGAAGGAGAAGAGGCAGCATTTGTCACTCCTTTTATTGTTGGTTTGACACTCTCTTCTTTAATCTCAAGGTCTTCAATGCAACAATAGATGGGCTGAGGAATGAACTCCAGCGTGATATAACGGAGGGGTGGGGTCAACCAATCGCCTTCACAGAGGAGGAGGTGAGGCAGGGTCTGAGGAGGCTCAATCCATCCAAGGCCCTGGGCCCTGATCTCATTAAAGGGAGGGTTGGTGAAGGAATTCTCTTCCTGCCGTCTCTTCAACTGCTCTCTCTGGGAGAAGACCATCCCTACACTGTGGAGACATTCCGAGGTCAGGCCTATCCCCAAGACCAACCGTCCTGTAGAGCTGAACCACTGACCTGTGGCCTGACATTGGTCTTGGTAAAGTGCCTAGTGTCACAGGTTGACAGGACATTGCTCCCCATACCAAACATATTGATCACCGGCTATTTAAATTTTTTTCTTTTGAACCGTGTGCATGGAATGACCTATGGGAATATGAACTGTGGATTACTGATGGACGGATAGAATCGGAATGTGCAATAATGTCAATGTTCACTCACTTGTGCCTTGTATATTATATCTTATACTATTTTTATAAAAAAGATCTCCTTATTTTTAGTCATCTGCCAGGTCTTTGGGTCTTGCCCCTTCTATACTCATCGACTATCACGGTTGTGTTTTGAACCCAATGTGCAGGCAAGGAGACATGGCAGGCAGAACTGAGCAAAACCCAATATGGGTATATTTAATAGAATAGTCTAAGTCCAGGCATGGCTCTGTACACAGAGGAGGTTCTCGTAATGTCCAGGATATATACACGGGGCATGGAAGTCAGACAGACGGGGTTATAGCAGGAGCAGTTGTCGTCAGCCAGGCGTAGGTCAGAGCAGTACTTTGTGAACCAGGCCAGTGTCTTCAGGGCTTAGCCGGCAGGTCAGTGTCTCCCGGTCTTAACCAGCAGGCTAGGAGAGAGGAAGAGAATAGAGATTAGGATATGGTTGTGAACACAGTCAGTGTCTTCAGGTCCTCACCAGCAGGTCAATGTCTCCAGGTTTTAACCAGCAGGTCAGTGTCTCCAGGTCTTAACCAGCAGGCTAGGAGAGAGGATGAGAATAGAGATTAACAACTTAGCAACAGAGCATAGAACATGAACATAGTGGGCGCTCCAGTAGCACACCACATAGCACGCTGAGTCGCGAAGCGGTCGTACCGGGTTCGTTTCCCAGTCCCGGCGACCATTTGCCGCATGTCTTCCCTACCTCTCCTCCCGTTCTCCCTCTCTCCCTCTATCGGTCCTGCGTGGCGAGAAAAAGCTGAAAATGCTATAAAAAAATGTCTAATAGGCGATTAGGTGGACCCTTGCCGGGGTCGAGTTGGGCGCGTTGGGCAGCCCTAACTGTGCGCTCGATGTCCCAGGTGAGAGCCGAAATTAAACACGAGGAGGGCAGAATGGGAACTGGCCTCCTCCGTAGAAAAGAGACAAGACAGGGCGTCAGGCTTGACATTCTAGGAACCAGGACGATAAGAAAGCGTGAAGATGAACCTCCCAAAAAATAACGCCCACCGGGCTTGACGTGAGTTGAGACGCTTGGCAGACTGGAGATATTCTAAATTTTTTTTTTTTTTTATATTTTTTTTTATTATTGCAGAACAAAAAGTTATTAAAAGTCAGTACTCAACATACAATGCATAATGAAACTTTCAGTAAAGGTGGTTATAATATATGCAAGTACAGAAACAGGATAAAACAAAAATAGTCTATAATAACATTTTAGCCGTATACAGTGTATATCCAACGAAATTACAATTATATAAATGTTAGTATATAATATACCCCTAATACCTATTTTCTAAAACCCTACACACATATGCTCCAGCTCAAACCCCCCCCTCCCAGACCCCCTCTTGGATAGTACCTCCATTATCCCTCACTCCTAACCAGACACCACCATTATAAGCTAGCTTTTATTCTCTCCACCACTTCTAACCACATTGACATTTTGGATTCATTGATCCCCAGAATTCTTGCTGTAGATATTTCTTGATATATCACATCAAGATATGTAAGAAACCACACTTTTCGGCACATTTTTTCCGGTTGAAACCAACGTGATGCGATCAGTTTTTTAGCTACTGTGATACCCGATAAAACCAATCTTTTTAGTTGTGGATTCACTGTAAACTCAAAAACATCATTCAATAGTAATACCGCGGGGTGTACAGGTATATTCCAAAATACGAGTGTTGATAATTGTTGGGACACATCTTTCCAGAATGCCTTAACTGGTGGGCAGTCCCAATACATGTGCATAAATGTTCCTTCGTTCCCATTTGTACATTGGGAGCATTTGGAGTCTTGTATAAGCCCCATTTTGCACAGCCTTATAGGAGTCAAGTATGTCCTGTGAATATAGTTCAGATTGATTTGTTGATGATCCGGGTTCCTTGATGTAAGTCGGACATTTTCCCAGGCTCCTTGCCAATCAAAGTCATATTCCAGGTCTGGTATATCCCTCCTCCAGACAGTGTCTATTTGAAGGGTTTCATACGAGGACGTTAGTAATTGATAATAAAAACTTGATACAAAACCTCCCAATGTATCTCTTTCATAGAAAAATTTGTGGTATCTGTGGTGTTCAATTGGTACGAGTAATGGAACACCGTGAGATCTCATACAAAGTCGTAACTGTATGTAAAAAAGCCATGTGGACTCGGTGAGGTTAAACTTTATGCATATTTCGACATAACTACAGAGGCCCTTGTTATTAAAAATATCCCCTAATGAGTGTATGCCTTTCTCTTCCCATATAGGGAATCTTATAGGTCGTTTTCCCATTAGGAGTGCATTGTTATTGAATATGGGAGTGTGATTATGCCATTCTTGAGGGTTAGGATATTTCTTTTGTGTTTCCCGCCAGGCGCCGCTACGACCGGCTGCCTGTCTGTGCGCTCCGTCGAGACTGTGCATACTTTTGTTAATATTTATAGTTTTAAGAGTTTTGTCTGTACCAACAGTAGGTGCATTTAATGTGTATGACCGTCAGTCACTTATAGACATTGGATTACGGGAAACTTACCGACTGGATTACTCTCTGGATCAGCTCTCTGAACCGCAACAATGGCCCGTTGAGATCTTGAGGACATCAGGACCGGATCTCGCCCCCAGGGACAAAGGACCCAGACGGCGAGGAAAGAGAGCTGGAGTCCGTAACAGGCTGAGAACCAGGCGGCACAGGACACCACTACCCAGTATATTGCTAGCCAATGTACAATCAATAGACAATAAACTAGACGACATCCGAGCAAGGATTCAATTCCAGAGAGACGTTAGGGACTGTAACGTTCTCTGCTTCATCGAGACGTGGCTGGCGCCAGAAGTCCCAGACCACGCCATCCAACCGGCCGATCATTTCTTCATTCACCGCAAGGATAGAACAGCAGAATCCGGTAAACAACGTGGAGGAGGTATTGCCTTCATGTTGAACAAAAATTGGAGTGACCCAACTAACGTGAAGGAATTATCCAACCACTGCTCCCCAGAACTGGAATATATAACCATCAAGTGTCGTCCTTTCTTCCTCCCGAGGGAGTTAACGGCGATCGTCCTGGTCGGAGTGTATATTCCACCGCAAGCCAGCAACAAGGTTGCGCTCTCCAGACTACACAACGAGGTAAATAGAATCCAAGAGGCGAATGTTAACGCCGCCATTTTAGTTCTGGGAGATTTCAATAGCGCCAATCTGAGAAAGGTATTGCCCGACTTCTATCAGCATGTGACTTGCAACACCAGAGGCGGTAACATCCTAGATCACTGTTACACGCAATTTAAAGGTGGCTACAAGGCTCATTCTGATAGTGGCTTTGGTAAGTCAGATCACGCATCAATTTTTCTTTCACCAAAGTACAGACAGAAAATTAAAAGTACTCCCGTAGTCTCGCGAGAGGTGCAGAAATGGGATGTGACGTCAGAGGATACGATCCGGTCAGTGTTTCACAACACAGACTGGAATGTGTTCCGCGACACAGATAACATTAATGCCTACACGGAGACAGTGCTGGACTATGTTTGTACTAGGGTGAAAGAAACAATCCCCACTACCAAAATGAAAGTTTACCCAAATCAAAAACCCTGGGTAGACAAATCCGTCCGTGAAGCTCTGAGAGAGCGCACCAAAGCATACAACGACGGCCTAGAGGCGTCCTAAAAGTCTGTGCCGACCAACTGGCCCCAGTATTCACTGACATATTTAACCTGTCCTTAGAACAGGCTGTCATCCCCACCTGCCTGAAGAAGTCCACTATTATCCCTGTACCCAAAAAATCCAAGCCTGCTTGCCTCAACGACTACCGCCCTGTAGCTCTCACCTCCATAGCCATGAAGTGCTTCGAGAAGCTAGTAAAGGGCTACATCTGCTCCTCCCTCCCCATCAACATGGACCCCCTGCAATTTGCATACCGCCCCAACAGGTCCACGGAGGACGCCATATCCCATGTGCTGCACACAGCAGCATCACACCTGGACAAGAGGCAGGGGAACTATGTGAGAATGCTATTCATCGACTACAGCTCGGCATTCAATACCATAGTCCCCTCCATACTCATAGCCAAGCTCAGGGACCTGGGCTTGGGCTATGACCTCTGCCAGTGGGTCTTGGACTTCCTGACTGGCAGACCCCAGGTGGTGAGAGCAGGCAACTGCACCTCCTCATCCATCACCCTCAACATAGGGGCCCCCCAGGGCTGTGTTCTGAGTCCCCTCCTCTACTCCCTGTACACACACGACTGTGTGGCTCAGCGGAGTAGCAATACAATCGTCAAATTTGCTGACGACACAGTGGTGGTGGGCCTGATCTCTGCCAACGACGAGAGGGCCTACCTGGAAGAGGTCAAGGTCCTGGCGGGATGGTGCCAGGAAAACAGCCTCTCCCTGAACGTCAGCAAAACAAAGGAGATGATTGTGGACTTCAGGAGGTCGGGGGTCAAGGACTACAGCCCCCTCAGCATCGACGGGGCACCGGTTGAGAGAGTCAACAGCTTTAAGTACCTCGGAGCCTACATATCCGAGGACTTGACATGGACCACACACATTAACAGTGTTGTGAAGAAGGCACGACAACGCCTCTACTTCCTCAGGCGCCTAAGGAAGTTCCAAGTCAGCCAGAAGATCCTTAAGAACTTCTACTCATGTACAATAGAGAGCATCCTGACCGGCAACATCACCTCCTGGTTTGGGAATAGCACTGCACAAGACCAAAGCAGACTACAAAGAGTGACACGTTCAGCCGAACGCACAATTGGAGGGGGGCTCCCCACCCTCCAGAACATTTACTACAAGCGTTGCAAGGGCAAGGCTAAGAGAATCATTAAAGACTCCAGTCACCCGAACAACTGCCTCTTTGAACTGCTGCGGTCAGGCAAGCGATACAGGAGTCTCAAGGCGAGCACAGAAAGACTCAGAAGAAGCTTCTATCCCCAGGCCATCAGGCTGCTAAACGAACAATGAATGAACACTACACAACAACAACCACCAAACGCACATAGCACACACGCACACACTCACTTTAAACAAACACACTGTAGCACCCACTCCACACACTTATAGCACACACCCACTTTAAACAAACACACTGTAGCACCCACTCCCCACACTTTATATTTATGGATGAAGGATTGCACTACAACTCGTACACCTTACTGTAAATTGTACCTAAAATTGTACCTCATCCCATTTCTGCTTTGCACTAGATAGTACTGTACATTAGTACACTGCATAGTATTGTGTATTGTATATTATATGGTAACTCAGAACATTGTACATATGTCTATACCGAACACTGTGACCTCATTTTCTTCTTCTAAATTCATGCTATATTATGTTATTATGTTATTTGATACTATCTTGTCTAGCACAGTCTCTGGAGCGTAACAGTAAGAAGCATTTTGTATGAAAGTATTCTGTACTTCTGTATGACAACTATTAAAGAACTTGAACTTGAACTTGATGTTCTGATTGCATGGGTAATTATTGGGCCAAATTCTCGCTCACAATGCTTGATTGAAATTTTAGTGTGTGCTATGTCTTCCAGTCTCTGTGGGGCTACCATGTTTTCTTCTAATTCTCTCCAAGATACCAAAGCCTGGGGGTCAAACCATATCTTCACTGGTCTTAAAGTGAAGGCCTTAAAATATTGTAAAAAATCTGGGACTGCCATGCCACCGTCTGCTTTATTTCTCTGTGCGGTGGATCTTTTTATGCGAGGTGGTTTGTTATTCCAAATAAATTTGTATGTGGAGGTTTGTAATCTTTTCCAGTAGCCCTCTGGAGGAGGTAACGGAAGCATTGAGCTGAAGAAATTGATTCTTGGTAATACATCCATCTTAACTATTGATACCCTTGCCTGTACTGAGTTTTTAAGTTTTGCCCACCTGTCCAGGTCGTCTTTGATTTTGTTCTGTATTTTTGTGTAATTGTGCTTCACTGTTTGTCTTATGGTGGGAAATATTTCCACACCCAAGCATCTGAAATGTTTGACCATGGGTATCGCACCTGGGAGGGTTGTGTCTTTTTTTGCACTGGTGTTAAGAGGAAGAAACGCCGACTTAGGCCAATTTATTTTAAATCCCGATAAATCACCAAAGTTTTCTATCAACTTGAGTATATGCGGCAATGTGTTGTTGGGGTTTTGCATGAACAATATTACGTCGTCCGCATATAAACTAATTTTAAGATGTGTGCCCTTGATTACTATTGGTTCTATGTGTTGGGATTGTCTTATAAATTGTGCTAAAGGTTCTAATGATAGATCGAATAGTCCGGGACTAAGAGGGCAACCCTGTCTGGCTGAGCGTGATACCGGAAAGATATCGGAGATGAATGTGCCTGTTGTAATCCTGGCCGATGGGTCCTTGTATAGTACTTTAATCATATCAATGAATCCTTTTCCTAACCCCATCCTTTCTAATACTGCCCATAGAAACGACCATTCTAACCTGTCAAATGCTTTCATAGCATCCAGGGATAGTATCACCTTAGGTGTGGTGTCCTCTTTGTCAGCATCTAGTACGTGCAGTATTCGCCTTATGTTATCATTGATCAGGCGACCTTTTATGAAGCCTGTTTGGTCCGGATGAACTAAAGACGTCATATGCTTTTGCAATCTGATGGCTAATATCTTAGAGTACAGTTTGACATCGGTTCCGAGGAGGCTTACAGGACGGTAACTACCGCACTCAGTGGGGTCTTTGTCTTTTTTGTGAAGAACTGAAATAAGTGCGGTATTTTGGTGTTTATGGAAGCTTCCCTCTTTGACTGAGTATATGATCATATTTAGTAATAAGGGTCCAAATATGTCCCAGCAAGAAATGTACATTTCTGATGGGATACCGTCAATTCCCGGAGCCTTGCCGTTTTTCATTCCGGATATGGCCTCCTTGAGTTCTTCTAATGTGATCGGTACTTCTAACTGTTTAGCGTCTTCCTCCGTAATTTTAGGGAGAGTAATTTGATTAAGATATGTGTCTAATTTGTCTTGATCAAAGGTCGTTTCTGAATTATATAAATCGGAGTAGAATTCTTTGAATGTATCGTTTATTATTTTGGGTTCTGTTACTAGAGTTTGTTGTTTCCTAATGGCAGTTATATCTGCAAATTTTGCATTAATTCTTAGTCGCATGGCTAATAGGTGACTAGGTTTAGAGCCTTGGAAGTACTGCTGTTGTCTTGTGCTGCGTATTTGCAATTCAGATTTTTGTCTGTATATTGCTTTGATCTCTGTCTTTAGAATGTTTACTTGGTTTTCTAGTCTAGTAGAGTTGTTGAATTTTAAAGAATTAAAAAGCGTTGAGTAAAGCGTTTCCATTTCAGATAGTTTTGTGTTTTGATTTTTGCGCAATATGGAGGAAAATCTATCCGAGAAATCCTTAATCATAGTCTTTACCGACATCCATAATATTCTGGGATCTTGCACCGAGTTAGCATTATCCCGTAGGAATATTGTGAGAGCTTCTTTAATTTGTGTAATGAATTCATTGTTGTTAAGCAGCATAGAATTAAAACGCCATCTTGGGGCCCGGGAAGATAGTGTACCAAATGTTGCTTTCAGGATTAAGTAGCAGTGATCTGATAGCGCATTGGGTGTCATTTCCACTTCATATTTATCAAATATTCTCGGGGATGCAAAGACGTAATCAATTCTGGATAGTGTGTTGTGTCTCGACGAACGACAGGAGTACTTGCGGGTCATGGGGTTAAGTGAACGCCATAAATCAGTTACCCCTGTTGATTTCGACCAATCTTTTAATGCTTTAGATGAATTTTTTTGTTCGCTGGAAAAGGTAAGGTAAGTTTTGTCCATCCTTGGGTTCCAAATGGCATTAAAATCCGCACCTATTATATATGAGTATTCGGGATGGTTTAACATTTCTCCGGTTAGTGAAGTGAAGAAACCCACTTCGTACAAATTTGGGGCATATACCGCTGCTAATGCAATTTTCCTGTTATTGTGTATAATCCTAGCTATAGTTATGCGCCCCTCAGCATCCGACCATACCCCTTTCAATTCGATATTTAATTTGCGTCTGACGACTATGGCTACCCCTCTAGTTCTCGTAACAAAAGAAGAGTGACTAATATTATGGTATATGTTATCCGCTAACGTATTTATGTCTTCCTCTAAAATGTGCGTTTCGCTTAATAGAGCCACGTCCACATGTTCTTTTTTCATCAGTGTGAGCACGCTTTTGCGTTTGTGTTGTTTGTTTATCCCGCCGGTGTTCCATACCATTATATTCAAACTAGCCATAATCTATGCATGTTTTTGTGTAGTTTTTGGTAATGTTTCTGGAGTGTGAAGCTACAATAGATGTACATCCAATTAATGAGGTCCCGTTGAGAGCTGAGCTTAAAAACATATATATATACAAATAAAAATCCCCTAATTTCCCCTCACCCAGAAAGTCGTACAGGCCTGTGTTCCAAGAACACATCCTCCGCGATTGACTTTCTCCCATAGTCCACCGGATTGCCCAAACTGAGCATTGTAATCTTAATCTACCTATGCTAATTGCCATAGGATCTAACATTTCCATTCTATTGCAATAGAATGTCGCTTTTGGTCTTGCCCCTTCCCTTACTGTAATGAAGTGTTGTGATAAATGACAGAAAAAATAAAATAAACAATAAAAAAAAGAGAATAAACTTTTATCGACATATTCATTTGAACCCTCTACTAACGTGTGGAAAAACGGAAAAAAGGAAAAGATTGTAGAGCAATATTGACACCTTAATGTGAAGAACATTGGAAAAGAACAATGTAAGTTAAAATATAGTTTAAAAAATATAGAGTAATGAGAAGAAAAAATTAAATAAAATAAAAATCAATGGAAAGATATAGATAAGGAATGAGAGATAGAATAATTATCAACGTGGAGAATCCACTAGTCTCGAATTAACAGATTAGATATGATAGAAAAGCAGCGCCTTTTAGAGCTTCAATGTGCCCTCAATGGAGTGATTACTTAAATTGTTAGAATAACCTTGTAGTGTTCATACGTTTAAGTGTGGTTAATTTTTAAACTATTATTAAAGATTGATAGAACTTAATTTAATTTATTATCTGCTATGTGTATACACACCGGATGTTTATTGTTAGAGTTGTAGGCTTCGTTGTCATGGTGCCTTATATTCTAGAAGGTTGTAGAGTATACTATTGCCTAGACTATTTTATGTTCCAGAATGATCTAAGAGACTCAGGGCATTTGAGCGATAAACCCAGAATATTCCAGATAGATCTTTTTGCAATGATATGTATTTGTCTCCTCAGAGACCAGAGTCTGAAATTATAATGTATTATGAATCGTATTATACACAATACACATTGTTATAGACGGCTTGCATATCGTCTGCTACCTTGATGAACACAATAAAGTCATTCTAACACTGGTATACAATGAGAAAGAGGCTTATATGTTTCCGACATTTTCGCCCTGCCTTGGGTTATTTGCTCCAATTCGATTCAGAAAATCCTCAGCTTCCATAGGTGTGTGTATATCTGACCTGCGACCGTCACTGCCCAAGAATGATAACAGCGCTGGGTATGATAGCCTTGGCTTGTAACCGGCTTTGAACAGCTTTTGCATCACATCTTTGTATGGTAGACGTCGGTTGATGGCATCTTTGCTCAAATCTTCGTAGATAAATATTGGTTTACCATCATAATTCAGATTCCCACGTTGGTTGCGAGCATATTTGATGATGGCATCCCTTGTTGTAGTCTTCCGCAGGGTGACAATGATGACTCTTGGCCCGTTGATTCTTTGCCCCCGAGAACCGATTCTGTAAACTTGGTCCACTTCTGGCACTTTGTTTGGATCGATGTTATTCAAAATCGTTGATAACACTGTTGGAAAGTTGGGATCTTCGCAGTTTACTGCTTCTTCAAGCCCTACAATGCGGATGTTATTCCGCCTGTGGTAGCGTTGGGTTTCTAGTAGCCTCTCCGCCGCTTCGTTTTTAAGCCCTTGTATTTCCCTCCGATATTCTTCTTTCACTCTTTCCATCTCTTTTCCCATCTCTGTCATGCCACCTTCGTTCGCCTTGACTGCTTTTGTGATTTCTGTCACCGTATTCTCCACTGTCGTGATTCGCATGGACTGTAAAGCGACCGCTCTCATAACCTCTTCGAATTTAGTATCGATGTGTTCAACGTGTGCTTTGAAAGCGACCATCTGTTCTTTTATCAGGATAGTCAGAGAGTTGAAGTCGGGTTGTGTAATTGAACTGCTTGTGTCAGTTGATGTTGTTGGAGCAGTGAGGGATCCGATGGATGATTTTGCTATTATCTTCTCAAAATCGCCTGCTTTTTCCTTCACGGTATTTTTTTCTGATGTTCCTGTTATGTTGTCATCTGTTGTCCCCCTCTCGGGGACAGTTGTCTTTGGTCCCTGTGTATTCTCCTCTATATTCCCCGCGCCGGGGCTCACCAACGGATCTGCCACAGCGTCGCCTGTCATTGTCTTTGACCGAGTTTCAATCTGCGCCGTTAGATTTGCCGTTTCTTGTTTCTTTCCCGTCCTTTCCTTATCCCTAACCATGTTGTCTTTTGATATAGTTAGTAGAAGGTCTTATCAATACATACGATGTGGTCTAATCTCTTTTGGTACTGTCCAAATAAGGTTTTTAAACGAAATTAACGATAACGGGAGCGGAGCTGTAACCAATTGCGTGCGCTACATATTGCAGCTAAACCGGAAGTTCTAAATTCTTATGGTCGGTCCAAACTATAAAAGGATTCGTTGCTCCCTCCAACCAGTGGCGCCACTCCTCTAGCGCCAGCTTCATAGCCAGCAGCTCCCGGTTGCCGATGTCATAATTGCGCTCTGCCGGAGAGAGACGTCGAGACAGGAATGTACAAGGATGGAGCTTGTTGTCCTTAGGCGACAGTTGGGACAGCACCGCCCCTGCCCCTGTGTCAGAAGCGACATGTACACGTACGGTGATGTCGGATATGATATCTATTAACTTAAAGACCATATTAACTAATAAAGACCGTGCTGGAATATGACTGCCTTTTTCCGTTTTGGTCGATTAATACCCAGGGGTTAAAGTTCTCCTCAATTTTATTCCAAATCGCGATGGATTTTCCGTCAATTTTCTACCTGCTGCATATGATTTGTAGATGCATACAATCTATTTTGATGTCGGTATTGGGTAGCCTATATAAACAATAATACGAGAGCATACAAGAACAATGAATCTCACTGCCATGTATGATGTAGCCTATACGCCATGTTGTGTAGCCTGCCTATATGTGATCAATACAAACTTGCACTTGAATTCCATCATGTCTGTGTGCGGGAGCTCACAAGGCTGTTGTCACAATGTAAATAAGAACGTGCACTGAAAAGTTACAGTAGTTGGTTGATTATTTGTATGACAGTCAGTAAACCCTTGCAAAAAGTATCCGTTTTATTTAATGAATTGAAAACATGCAGCATGCCTTTCCTCCCTGCAGCAACGACATTTATCAGGCAAATGCCCATCACTGAGTGGAATCCCTTTCTATTCACATAACTGCATTTGTGATGGAGCTTTGACAGCTACATGGGTGGTACAGTAACAGTCTATTACTCGATCCATCTACAATATCACGATGGACCGTGCCATGTAGCCTATGTTATGTATAGCCTGCCTATGTGATCAATAAAAACGTGAACTTGAATCCCATCATCATATTTATATGTTGTGTCTGTCCATGTTTATTACTTTGTTATTTCCCCCCCCTATCTATGTAAAGCGATCTTGGGTCTCTTGAAAGGCGCTATATAAAATGAAGCTATTATTATTATTGTTATTATTATTATTATTATCACGTCTGTGCGGAGCTCACAAAAAAATTAAAATAAAATAAAATTCTTTTACTTTTAGTCTCAGTGAAGTTTCAACGGAGCGGGGTAATCTATTCTAACCAACAAATTGAAGTAGAAAGCATTTTGTTGTGGCCAATCTTATTTGGAAACATGACACAAAATAATAGTATGTTGCTTTTTATTTGAAACAATATTTAATCGCGTTTGGAGGTGGGTGTTCTGCGTCTGCCCCCCGTGCCAAACAAGCAGGCAACCTCTTGTTCGTGCGTGAGCCCGTTATAATTACACTACTGTCGCTATTTTACAATGAACTATAATGAATTATGGGTCATACAGAAGTTGAACACGCCAGTGTTGGAAGTAATGCACGGAAGCTTATTTCCGCGTTGCAGACTGCAATAATTCTACCACCGGGCGCCCAGGTACGCATGCTCCGAGCTGTGCGTATATATACGCACAAAGTCAAGCACAAGTTCAATTTGATAAGACCCACACTTTGCTTAGAAATGATCGTATGCACGGGTTACGCACATATCTGTGCGTACGCAACGTTGATAAATGAGGCCTCCAGGGGAAACTCGAGCGATCTAATCTCAAGTCCCAAGGAGCGGGCCACTCAGGGACGTGCACAGGACTTTAGAGGGGCAGGTGCTCAAAGGCTGAAAAGGGCACTATACCTGTGTGTGTTTATACCTGAGCATGCGAAGCACGCAAGCCCGATTTTTAAGGGCCCTTTTTGGGCGGGGGAGGGGCCCTTTTTTATGTTTTTTGGGCGGTTTTGGTGATGCTTTTTGAGGGGTTTTGGTGATCAAATATTGAATATTGAACTATAATAATCAGTGCAGGAGCTCACTTATCCTTGAAAGACACTTTTATCACTGACTTAAAAGGCCCATACATCTCCATAAATATTCAGGGGGGAGGGAATAAGTGCTTACCCTACAGACCCCAAGAAGTGCTGTATATCATGTATTGTTTAATATAAATGCATTTTTTATTCCAATCCCGATTTGTATTTGAGATTCCCAAATCCCGTCGGACTTGACTTCTTCGTGTCCCTCAATGAGTGTAATACCACTATTCAACTGTATGCGCCACAGCGGTTTCTATCATCATCATCATCACCACCCACGCTATGCAGGCTGTTGAATCTAGAGGTTGTATGTATGGTTGTAACTAACTGTAACTGTCCTCTACTGCTCCCATGACTGCATATATATCTGTGTCCACTGGAGGGCGCTATAGGCGGAGCTTCTACTGTCTACGCCAGGTTGGGAGTATATAAGCCTTGGTTCCCTCCTTCTCTTTCTTCTTCCCATATCTGCCTCTCCCGGAGAGGAGATTACATGAGCCGCTGTGTTATGGATCAATGTGAATGAATAAACCGCTGCCAGCAGAGCAAGGCCAAAGATAGAAACCATGCCTCCTGTACATATTATTGTCGCCCCATAGCCAATTCTGTTAACAGGTTATGGGGCCAGATCTCGCAGGGGCAAAATAATAAGGGTAGCTAGCTTAGCTGAAGTGTAGGCCAGAGTAGCACCGGGAGTACCGCGTGGCTAGATACTAGGCCAACGGAGCTTAAGCTACACCTACCACCTACCACCAAGAAGGAGGATGGCGACCAAGGGAAGGAGCAAATGGCCCTCATTTAATGGAAAAGCGGAGGGATATGAGCTCTGGGAAGAGCGCATGCTATGTTGCATGCACAGCGCGGGACTCAAGGCGGTGATCTTGGCGGCCCCCGCGGAGCCACTGACGGCGGAGGACCAAGCCCAAGACGACAAGCTTAATGCGGACGCATACTGTGAGTTGGCGCCGCTGCTCGACGATACGAGCTTGGGGCTAATATTCCGCGACACGAAGGACAAAGGCCGAGAAAGCCTGGGAGTGTTGAGGGAGCATTACATCGGACGGGGAAGGCCCAGAGTAGTGTCCCTCTACGTAACGTTAACGGCTCTGAAGAAGGGGCACACAGAGACGATGACAGAATACATCATCCGAGCTGAGCAGATCATGACGGCGCTCAAGAGTGCAGGAGAGGCACCAGGTGAGGGGCTAATGATGGCGATGGTGATGAGGACTACCGGAGTTGTACAGGCCGTTCGCGCTACCCACGGTTCAACGGACATGACATTGGGGCAGTTCAAAGCCAAGCTGCGGAACTTTGAGGCCTCAGAGGATATCCACCCAGATGCCGCGGAAGCGGGGGGGATAGCACTGAAAGCCCGAGCGACACCGAGGGAGAAGGCCAGGCCCACGACGGAGCTGACGTGTTGGCGATGCGGAGAGAATGGGCATCGGAGGGATAACTGCAACAAGACGGTCTGGTGCAACTTCTGCAGATCATCGGGGCACACAGACAAAGAGTGCCGAAAGAAACGAGACCAGAGCGCCCGATACGCACATGGGCAAGATGTCGGCCATAGACGAGGCGGCGCCCATGGACAAGATGGCGGTGACGGACGAGGTCGAGGCTACGGACAAGATGGCGGCGATGGACGAGATCGCGGCCGCGGCCAAGATGCCGACTGTGGACGAGATGGCAACTACAGACAAGATGGCGGCGACGGAGATCGTGAGACGAGTCGAGATGACGCCCGGAGAGCGGCAGGACGAGAGGACTTCGTTTTCGGGGAGCGGACTACGGGCGTCACCCGGCCAACGCAGCACCGGCAGTTCCCGAGGAGGGGACTGATCGTGGACACAGGTGCGTCGTCCCACATCATCAACGACAGGAACAGTTTCAAGAACTTCGATAAATCCTTCGAGCCGGAGGGACACAGCATGGAGCTGGCAGACGGGAAGCGCACCTACGGGTTGGCGCAAGGGAGAGGAGACGCACAGGTACGCCTTATAGACAGTAAGGGATGCCGGTGTACAGTGACGTTAAAGGACGCTCTATATATACCCTCGTTCCCACAAGAACTATTCTCAGTAAAATCTGCTACTGCTAACGGCGCCGAAGTGTTCTTCAGTGAAGGTAAAGATGTTCTTGTAGAACGAGATGGTACGCGGTTTAACATCGACGTATATGGGAGAATGTATTACCTACAAACGGAGTGCAATAATAATGACAAATGTAATGTGACTGTCAGTCATGACATCCAGACGTGGCATGAAATTATGGGTCATTGTAATCACAGGGATTTACTAAAGCTGCAAGCAGTGACAGACGGTATGCACATTAAAGGTGAAAAGCATAGACCTGACAAAGAATGTGAAGTTTGCATAAGGGGGAAGTTTACTCAAACAAGGAACAGGGACCCCACGGAGAAGGTAAAGAGACCACTGGAGCTAGTTAACACCGACCTAGCCGGTCCAGTAAGGAACGAGTCCATAGGTGGCTTTAACTATGTACAGTCCTTTACAGATGTGGGTACAGGCGTAGTGTTCGTCTATTTCCTTAAAGCAAAGAGTGATGCACTCCAAGCCACGGAAAAGTTCCTTGCCGATGTAGTATGGGGACGTAAGATGTTTGAGGTCAGACAACGGGACCGAGTTTACAAACAGAGAGTTCCAATCACTGCTGAGAAAGAACAGGATCAGACACGAGACGTCATGTCCCTACTCCCCACATCAGAACGGGGTAGCAGAGAGGGAATGGGAGCCCAGCACTCCTAGTCTACTATCCCGGTAAAGGGAAGGTGCAAAAGCACAGACTAGTGAAATTTGTCACCAAGACAACGTGCGAAATTGAGACACAGACAGAGGAGCCATGGCTGGACTCCGGGGTAAGGTATGGAGGGACAGAGACACCACAGCCTAGCGTACTGAGCACAGGCGTGCAAGCAGACTGCCAGCCACCCCCAGAGGGCGATGACGAGGAGCACCCGAGGGTGACGTCAAGTGCCCCAAGCAGTGGGAGCAGGGCCGCCTGGGAGAAATGCGAGGCCCTGTGCGAGATTTAAACGCGAGCCCCCCCCCCCCCCCCCCCCAAAGGTAAAAAAATAAAAAATAAAAAATTATATAATTTTTTTATTTTTATTTTTTTTACAGTCAACATATTCGTAAATAATAGCGCTGCCCGAGGCTGGGCATGATACAGTCAACATATAGCAAGAGAGAGAGCGAGAGAGAGCTCCCGTTCTACAGTCAATATACAGTGTACAGAGAGAGAGACACATTGGAAAGAAATTGAAATGCTATTTGGCCCTAAACAGAGAGTACACAGTGGCAGAATACCTGAGCACTGTGACTGAAGATCCTTGACTAGGTACAGACTCAGCGAGCACAGCCTAGCCATCGAGAAAGGCCGCCATAGGCAGACTGTGTGTGTTAGAAAGAGAGAGAGAGAGAGAGAGAGAGAGCATGTGTGTTAGAGAGAGAGCATGTATGAGAGAGATAAGCAAAGATGACCCCCTAAAGGATATTCAACTTTTAATGAAAGAACAAAACAGAAGGAAAAGATAACTTCACAAAGGCAACATGAATATACATAGATCCAAAAGGACAAAGATCAACACTTAAATCCAAAGAGGAGGGTCTATACCAGAGAAAACAAAGCAGCAAGGAGCCAATGGCCGACAGCTAAAGGCTAGCCAGGTAGGCTACTGACACCAGGCCACACACAGCTTTGGCCAACGGCCCAACGCTACCCAAGCTACACAAACGACCAAGACAATGAATTCACACACAGCACATGTCGTATCTCCAAATGTTGTGAAGTAACATATGTTTTGCCTGGAAAAAAACATCGTTATTAACAAAACATTCGGGAGGGGAAGGAAGGAAGAGTGGGGTAATGTCATGATTTTCATTAATCTTACCTGCACCAAGGAACGCAGGGCGAAAGGCCGCAACACAGGTCTCCACGTTGACGAAAGGCCTCTCGCTGGCGGGACAAAAATAACCCCCTGCTATTCTCACGGCTAATGTCAATGGTCGTAGCACAAGCTAACAGCTAACTCAAGGCTAACTGATAGCATCAAACGAACGTTCCCAGCCGAGCGCAGCCGGCAGCTAACGTCGTAGCTAAACAGCTAACTGGCAGTTAGCTCAACCAGGCTATCGCTAACCATTAGCTAACGCAGAAGCAAGCTATGCGGCTACATACAGGTGCTGACACCAGGCCACACACCGTTAGCTACTAGTAGTACTACAACAGCTAGTCGGCCAGTTTAGCTCCAGAGAGAGAGAGAGAGAGAGAGAGAGAGAGAGAGAGAGATGTCCACGGCGGGAATAGAATAGAGTTAATAGAATAGGTTAAAAACTCACCAAACGTCCAAGAGGATGGAGACAACCGCGTGGAGTTGACGAAGTTCATCTGCCAAACGACCATCCTCTTCATCTTGGCTACATGCGCTGTCTCTAGGTTAGCTAACGCTAGTTAGCCTTTAGCTAAGCTAGCTACTAGCCGACATCATCATGGCTATACCATGACAAGGCTCCGGCCATTTGTCCCGCCAGCGAGAGGCCTTTCGTCAACGTTCCTTGGTGACCGACCGACTGATAATGACCGACCTCTTCGTCTTGGCTGGCATAACTAAGCATAATAGTCAAAAGCTGCACGCGCGAAATAGTCAAACGCAGCTGACTCACGCCGGCGTACTACACATGATGTAAGTAACCACTCCCTTCGTTGAAACCAATAGTATGTCTGCTGCAGAG
The DNA here is from genome assembly GCF_963971535.1 of Notolepis coatsorum. Lineage (NCBI taxonomy): Eukaryota > Metazoa > Chordata > Actinopteri > Aulopiformes > Paralepididae > Notolepis > Notolepis coatsorum. Next base: position 195,882,727 of record NC_140167.1, on the reverse strand, counting down.
CCCCAGAGGCTGAGCTCCAATAGTGAGTATGTCTGCAGACCCAGGAACAAGTCAGACACATTCTACAAACGTGTCTAATGTGAAATATATAAGCATATAAGCAAAACTAGATTTTAGGTCTGTGATGAAAAAGGGCCTCGCGGGAAGGGGGGCCTCGCAAAAAATAAAAAAAATAATAAAAAATAAAAATAAAAAAAATAATAAATAAATTTTTTTTTTTTTATTTATTTTTTTTTTTTATTTTGCGAGGCCCCCCTTCCCGCGAGGCCCTGTGCGACCGCACTGCTCGCACACCACCTGAGGTGGCCCTGAGTGGGAGGTATCCCTCAAGGGAACACAAACCCCCAAAATATCTGATAGATTATGCCCGGAGAGGAAGTGACGAGGATGACAGTACACTCGCCAATATTGATTACTGCTACAGAGTGGTGTGTGGCGTGCCTCAGTCTTTTAAGGAAGCCATAGTGTCACCAGAGTCGAGTAAGTGGGAGAGAGCGATGGACGAGGAGATGAGGTCCTTAGAGGACAACCACACCTTTACCCTCACAAAATTGCCAGAGGGCAGACAGACAGTGGGGGGGAAATGGGTGTACTCAATCAAGGAAGGGATCGAAGGCCACGAAAAGTACAAAGCGAGATTTGTAGCTAAGGGTTTCAATCAGAGGGAGGGGATAGACTATGGTGAAACATTTTCCCCCACCGCCAACCTGACCAGTGTAAGAGTAGTGGTTCAGAAAGCAGCTGAGGACAATCTGATTTTACATCAGATGGATGTGAAGACAGCCTATCTGCACGCACCCATAGATAGGGAGATATATATGGAACAACCTGAAGGTTACGAAAAGAAAGGGGGAAAGCTAGTGTGCAAGCTAGAAAAATCCATTTACGGCCTGAAACAGTCTGGGCGAAATTGGAACGAGATGCTTCACACATGCCTCATCAAGGATCACTTCCTACAGAATCCAGTAGACCCCTGTGTTTACTCAAGGGAGTCAAAAGAGTCAGGAAAAGTGATAATCGTCATTTGGGTGGATGACTTGATCATCGCAGCAGACAACACTAGGAACCTAGATCAGGTGAAAGGTATGCTCTCCACCAGATTCAAAATGAGAGACCTTGGCAGGTTAAAGCATTTCCTAGGCATGGACTTTGAGCAGTCGGCCAATTGTGTAACAGTATCCCAGAAGAGATATGTGGAAAAGATCCTGAAACGTTTTGACATGCAGGAATGTAGAACAAGGGAAACACCATGTGATCAGAAACTTGATTACCAGGAGGATGCTCAGAAACTGACAGATGTAAAAATGTACAGGGAAGCCATGGGTAGCCTCATCTACTTAACAACATGTACCCGCCCTGACCTATGTTTTGTAGTGAGTAAATTGTCACAGAATTTTGCTGATCCCACAGAGGAACACTGGATTACGGTAAAACATGTTTTTTTTAAACAATGTTTTTATTGCAATTTTTTTCTTTTACACAAACATACATATACACAGAAAATAGTACCTGACAAAAATAAAAAGACACCCTCCAATCCCCTCCCTTCCCTAATTATAATACAAGTGACATTTCCGCAGACCTACTACAATAGAAATAATTATTGTTAATGTTAATTTATAAAGGGGAACTATCCTATAAACGGCATTCCTCAGTGTCCAGTACCTTTCCCCAGCTCTATGGATTCACATCAACAGTATCCACGTATCCAACTCTCAATGTCCGAAATTTCTCACCCGCCTAAGTGGCAGCCTGTGTGGCATTTGGCACCCGTCCACACAGTGGTAGGAGCCCAGCCTTAAAATGTCCCAAGATCCTGAGATAGAACCATGTTGCTTTTCAGTACCTGATTAGAAATATAGAACAATGATCCTCTTATTTATATTTCTTTTTCTTTCAATCCTTTCCGAGGTGTTCCATAGACTCACTGGAACTGTACAAAAGTCCCCACATAGTGAAAGAAACATCCAAATAGCTCTCCTTTCAATTACCTACCAGAAACCACGGAAATATCAGCACAAAAATAAAAATACAATAAAAACAAACTAATAAAATACATAAAATAAAAAAAATAAAAAATAAAATAAAGATAAAAATAAACAACTGTTCTTCGGCTTCTCTACCTCCATCCACCTTTATTTTTTTCTCTTTTTTCCTTCTCTTTTTTCCCCTAAACCTTCCTCCCATTTTCCCTTTCCTTTCCTTTCCCTTACCTTTCATGTTTCCTATCTCTCTCCTTCAGATTCTTACATTTTCCAGGAAATGTATAAACGATGACCAAGTCCTTTCAAATTGTTCTGTTTTTCCCTTCTGTATGTATGTTAGTTTCTCCATTGCTAAGTTCTCTGACACTTCCTTTAACCATTGTTTAGCCCCTGTCTCTGTATCTCCTTCCAGTTTAGAGCTATCACTCTCTTGGCCTGTAGCAAACAAAAATTTATCAATTTCCTCTTTCTAATATAAGCTGGGAACTTCTCCGGGTATAAGTGTAGTATACATAACTTAGGATCGGTCGGGATTTCTATCTCTGTCATCTCCGATATGAGTTCCAATATCTCCTTCCAATATTCCTGTATCTTCTCACATTCCCACATACAGTGGTATAGGGTCCCTATCTCTACCCCACACCTAGTACATTCATCCGGGATCACGGGATAAAACTTGTGTAATTTCTCTGGTGTCATATATACTCTATGTATCGACTTATATTGTAGGAGTTTACATCTGGTATTAATTGAAAGTGTCTGTGACATCTCACATGCTTGTTCCCAGTCCTCTTCTGCTATTTATACCCCCATGTCCCTCTCCCATGCCCGCAAACTGCTCAAAGAGCCCTCATCCGATCCTGATAACAACATCATAAAACTTGGATAATTGTCCTCTTCCCACCATATTGTTCCTAGTAAGTATTTCTATTATGGATGTGGGTGGTTCCTCTGTGCCCCTGTTCTTTGAGACTACGTAGCTCATGATTTGAAAGTATTTAAATAATTTTTTTTTTTATCAATTTTTTTTTTATTATTCACATGAAACAAGACAACACATTAAACACAATCACAATACATAGAACTTCACAAGAAAATAACAAAAACAATAATAATACAGAATAACAATTTATACAGACAAAGAGAAAAGAAAACAGAGTTCAACCTTCTAAATTTTAAATCCAAGGGGTACTATCTAATAAATGGTCTTTCCCAGTGTTCAGCCCCGATTCCCGGCTGTGTGACCCTATATTAATAAAACGTACATCTCCAATTCAACACAAGGACCACTTTTTGAGAACACGACCCGAAAACAGAGCAATGAACCTTCATGACAAAACAAAAACCTGTAGAGGTGTTCCATAGACTCACAGAGACCGTGTAAAAGTGACCAAACAGTGAAGAAATAGTTAAATAGCTGCCCCCCCATAAAATCCCCAGCTAAACTCAAGAGGACAAGACAAAAGACAAGACAGACAAAACATTTCCTCCTCCCCCTCCCAAGAGACCCCCGGACTCACCCGAACACGCACCTCAACCCCGCTCAGCCGCACACGGCGGTCCTGACCTTTTCGGCTGCTGCAAACCACAGGTCAATATCTGCCTGTCCCACCCCAATCACCCGCGCCGTGGATATCTCAAGATAAATCACATCCAATAGTGTTAGGGACCAGTTAATCACTGTAAGCTTCTCAGGCTCCTTCCATCTCATTGCTATTAGCTTCTTCGCTGCTGTGACACCCGCTAGGACAACCCTTTTTAGTTGAACGGACGCAGGTAGTGTCGTTATATCGTTCAGGAGTAGCGTAACAGCTGTGAATGGGATAGTTAAGCCACACAGATCTGAAAGTTTGTCCGTTATTGACCTCCAGAAGCGGGCCACTGGTGGGCAATCCCAATACATATGCATATAAGTGCCAGTGGCCTTTTGAGAGCACAAAGTGCACCGAGAGTCGGTTATCAGTACAATAGCAAATAGCTTCCTAGGTGTAAGATAGGTCCTATGAATATAATAAAAATTAATTTGCTGGTGATTGGGGTTGCGGGAAGATAATGCCACATTTGCCCAAACATCATCCCAGTCAAACTCGGGGTCCAACTCCGGGATATCCACCCGCCAGATTGTATCCAATGATAAATTCTTCTACGTGGATTGAATTAAGAGCGTATAAAAGTCTGAGACAAACCCTCTGGAGGTCGTCCTGTCCACTATGAGCCTGAGGAAGGGGTGTGGGTGCAAAGCTTGAGCCCTAGGCACGCCATGCGCCCTCAGCGCTGACCTTAGTTGAAGGTAAAGAAAAAAGGACTCGCCAGGAAGATCATAAAATTCTCTTAAGTCCTGAAACGCACGGAGGCCGTTCTTATCATAAATATCCTCCAGAGTATGAACTCCCCTCCTCTGCCATTGAGGAATATTAACCGGCTTGTGCCCAACAAGTAATTGCTGGTTATTAAAAATTGGAGAGTCCAGGTGCCATGGGCATTTAACCCCACACGACCTCTGTACATTACGCCACGTTTGGATCACGTGAGTTATGATCGGTCCATACCTCAGCTGGCATTTCGAAATAGAGACAGTGGAGTACACCACATCCTGCAATCTTAGCGGTGAGACCGCCGCCGCTTCTAAGGAGCGCCAAGATACAGCGTCTACAGGGTCTAGCCAGCACATCAGAGGTCTCAGTGAGAAGGACCAGAAATAAAGCTTAAAATCAGGGATTGCGAGGCCCCCATCTTGTTTCCTACGTTGAGTAGTAGTTCTTTTGATTCTCGGGCGTTTGTTATTCCAGATAAATTTAGATACCATCGATTGTACCTTGCGCCAGTGGTCTATTGGAGGGGGCAGGGGGAGCATTGAGCTAACAAAATGTATCCTAGGCAGAACGTTCATTTTGATTATGGAAGCTCGGGCTTGTAGGGAGTTAGGAAGGGACGACCATCTGTCTAGATCCTGGCGTATTTTATCTTAAGTACCCGTGAAGTTGTACTTAGTAGTTTGACTCAGCGTGGGGAATATCTCTATACCTAAGTATTTAAAATGTTCCACTATGGGGATATCAGCTGGTAGTCGCACCGCCTTGGCCAGCTCATTAAGAGGTAGGCAGGCTGATTTGTTCCAGTTAATCTTAAAGCCTGACAATTTACCAAAGTCGTCGATTATTTCCAATAATTTTGTGGCCGACCGGGAAGGGTCATCCATAAAAATCAGTAGGTCATCCGCATAGAGAGCAATTTTGTGTGGTGTATTATTGATCATTATGGGGACGATGTCCTCTGATTGCCTAATAAATTGGGCCAATGGTTCGAGGGAAAGCGCGAATAGTCCCAGGCTCAGAGGACAACCCTGTCTAGAAGATCTGGAGACTGGGAAAAGTGTGGAACAGTTTTTGCCTGTCAGTATCATTGCCGACGGCGAGGCATACAGGACTTTAATCATATGAATAAAATTATTTCCCAGACCCATGACCTCAAGTACCTTCCACAGGTATGACCATTCTAGTCTGTCAAACGCCTTCATGGCATCCAAAGACAGAACAGTGGACGGAGCTGTATTGTCTTTACTGTTATCGACTACATGCAACAGCCTCCTAAGATTATCTGCAGCCAGGCGCCCCGGGATAAAACCAGTTTGATCGCAGTGTACCAATACCGTCATAAATCTCTGCAGGCGGCGGGCCAGCACCTTGGCAAACACTTTTAAATCAGCCCCGAGAAGACTCAAGGGCCTATAGCTACCACAATCATTGGGATCTTTGTCCTTCTTGAGAAGTAAAGAAATCAGCGCCATGTTGACATCTCTTGAGAACTCCCCCTGTTCGATAGCGTAATTGATCATATCGAGCATCAATGGGCCCAGTTGGTCCCAGAAAGCTAAATACACCTCGGGTGGAATACCATCCCAGCCTGGTGCCTTACTCCTCTGCATTTCAGCGATCGTCTCCCTTAGTTCCATAAGGGTGATCGGTTTCCCCAGTTCCTTAGCCTCTTCCTCAGAAATGTGGGGTATCTCAAGCCCGCCAATGAACGATTCAAATTTAGAGTCGTCGAGATTAACCTCTGAGCTATATAACTGTGAGTAAAACTCTTTAAAATGTCGTTGATCTTTTTCGAATCAGTAGTGATTGTACCCTGTCGCGTCTTGATCGAGGGGATATCCGAGAAATGATCATTCGAGCGTATTTTCATTGCCAATAGATGGCTAGGCCTGGAGCCGTGAAAGTAGTAATTTTGCCTTGTCCTATGTATCAAGAACTCAGACTGTTGTTTAAGTATGGAGTTTATTTCCTTCTTGACTATCTTACGTTGTGTGTTTAGTCGTTCACTATAGTTAGTTTGCAAAGATGCGTATAGATCCGCATATAATGTTTCCAGTCCTTCTAGTTTTTTGATCAGGATTTACGTAAGTTGGAGGAGAAAAGTGTGACATGACCCCTGATAAATCCTTTCAATGCGTTCCATAGGACCCTGGGGTCATCGACCGTGCCAACATTGATCTGCAAGAATTCAGCTAGTTTACTCCCGAACTCAGAGCAGAAATCATCGTTCTTTAATAATGTTGAGTTAAAACTAGGGATGTCCGATATTATCGGCCGACCGATATTATCGGCCGATATCGGCAGTAAAATGTGATATCGGAAAATATCGGTATCGGTTTAAAAACAAAAAAAAACAATAACAATATTTGTTATATATATATCCAGTGAAATTATTAGTTACCTGAAATTATTCAGTTTTTTGGACGGGGAAACCCTGCATATATCGGTATCGGTTGATATCGGTTGATATCGGTATCGGAAATTAAGAGTTGGACAATATCGGAATATCGGTATCGGTAAAAAAGCCAATATCGAGCATCCCTAGTTAAAACGCCACCTGGGAGCTCTCGTGGAGAGCCTGCCAAAGGTTGCCACAAGGAAAATCCCCTTGTCGTCCGAGAGAGCCAGGGGAACCAATGAGATGTCGAAACTATCAAACAAATTAGGGGATGCGAATGCATAGTCTATTCGAGAGAAGGTTTTGTGTCTGGCAGACAGGTGAGAGTAATCCTTGAGGGTGGGATTGGATAAGCGCCATAGGTCTGCGAGCCCAGTGTCCTGGGCCCACATCCTGAGGGCCTTAGAGGACCGTTTTTGGTCGCTTGTTTCAGAAGACCCGGACCTATCCATCTCCGCATCCCAGCACGCATTAAAATCGCCACCCACAATCTTCTAATTTTACTATGTTTTTATTTCATACTTATCTTGTCTTGCACAGTCTCTGGAGCGCAACAGTAAGAAGCATTTTGTACAAAAGTATTCTGTACTTCTGTATGACAACTATTAAAGAAACTTGAAACTTGAAACTTGAGAGCGTATCCAGTAAGTTCCAACATATTCTTCGTGATTGTATTATAGAACGCTGAATCAAATGTGTTAGGGGCATACAATGCTATTATTGCCATCTTCCTATGAGAGAACTCAACTTTTGCTATAGTAATCCTTCCCTCCGTGTCCGACCACACATCCAGGACTTTGATATCAAGGTTACGTCTTGTAACTATGACGACTCCTTTCGTCTTATCATCGGCTGAGGATGAGGAGATAACGTGATATTGTCGATTTGCTAGCCTTGACACATCACCCACCAATAAATGCGTCTCACTAAGGAGAGCAATGTCAATATTTCTTCTCTTCAATAACCAAAGGACACTGGCACACTTGTGTGGGGCGTTAAGACCTCCTGCGTTCCAAATTAAAATATTCAATTTAGCCATGGTCGAGTTTGTCTAAATGCGTAGAGAACATACCAGTGCAGCCAGGCTGAGTACAGAGGCGCTGATCCAGGCGGGCCCAGACGGTCAATCCCAGGAGTTCAGAGGAGGAACAATTACACACATATAAGACAACAGTACATAAAACACATAAAAATACCACCCCAGTTACAACCCCCCCTCCTTCTACTCTAAACCCTAACCCACCCGTCCTATTATAAGCCCTCCTATACCCACTCTCCAATCCCCTCCCTATGCCCCATCCACTAAGGATGGTCATCTTCCTATCATTTCCCACTGGAGTCATGGATCCAATAAGACGCTCCCCACTCCGACCCCCCTCTAGATAAACCCCTGATTAAACCCCCACTAGTCCAATAAACACAAATAATAATAAAAATAAAATTCAATAAAGATATCGGTCGAAAACCACCTGAGCCTTGGCCCTAACATGAGATAACCATAATGGAAAAAATAGCCATTATTATATAATAACTCAACATCACCCCTGCAACCATCTATTTCCGAGTCTGCACATCAACGTCGCAATGTTATAGCACAAATGGATAAAGGAAAATTCAAAACAAAATTTAATTAAAGTATACCAGGGCCCCGTTCCCCGTACCTGGATAACTGAGTTAGCCGGATAACTTTCGGTGAAGTCTGACTTAAGCCGGACTTTCCGGTTCCCCGAATCTGGATTGTCCAAATCACCATGACAACAGATCCAAAAGTTTGAGCCTGGTCGAAAGCAGGGTTTAAGTTCAAGTTAGCCGGATGAACCATCGCCACGCCCCCGCAAAGAAGTGACAGCCCGTTTCCTGAAATTATTCCCACAGTCTACGATCTGCATTATACCATTCTGAATTACGTTTTTGTGCTCCATTCTTCCAGAGGGGGCTTTTGAAATGTAAAATAGACCCAAAATGCTGATACTAAATTCACTTTGTCCTAAATAATGCACGTTATATATACCGTGGCGCTCGCTCGGTGCGATGTACACATTATGTGGTTATTTTAATTGTAACTGGGATTAAGATGTCTGATGAGATGCGCTGTTTGACGGATTTGAGAAATTGAATGAGCCGTTGACGTCACATTAATGAATGAGGATAAAGAGATAAAACTTCATTCAAAATAAAGAATATTCTAAACACGGGTCTCTCGTTCATTAATGTATAAACAATGAATTTATCCCATCTGGCACAGTGGCGCAGCGGTAGTGCTCAATCCTGGCAACCCAGCGACCGGTGTTCGAAACCCCGTGTTTCCAATATAATTTTTTGGAATATAATATTAATGATTATACGCCAAAGTAGCCTAGTTTTAAGTTAAAATATTATAAATCTACATGCATTGAGGATGTCATTCTTTATATAGCTCTCAACGTGCACCAAATTGAATTATTCCTACATCGCAAAAAGAAGGAAAAGACTAGGTTTCGAACCCCGGTCGTCTGCGTGAAAGTCAAAAGAAGAACCCGTTACACCACAGTGGAGATAAGTAAAAGATCGACCATACATCAATGGGAAGAGAGCCGTATCGTTATTCTGTATAACAGTTTAACTAATTATTTTCGCTAGCAAGATCTCATTTGATTATTCAATCCAGCAGGCAAGTTTAAAGAAATATAATCTGATTGATTGAGGTAATGAGGGACTTAAAATTAGCCTATAGATAACGCATTTAACTTGTCGGCGAGGCGATTGAGCCGTACTGCAATATGTTAATAAAGTTCTAAATCAATTAATCAATCAATGCCGCTAGAGAATCAGGATCTCTGCTATCGATACGTGCTGGCTTTTCAACTGGAGCGGCCGCGCGCACTTATCCTGGGTGTCAAGTCTGGCTTGAGTTAACGAGACTGAATCCACCTTCGAGGAACAGGAAAATCCCGGCTTCAAACATCGGGTTAACTGAATCTGGATAATGACATCTTGATCGACTTTGTTGAACCAGGTACGGGGAACAGGGCCCAGCAGATAGTCTAAGGCAGGATCGGATCACAGGTAAATTGTGCAAACAGATGTCATTTAAACAACGACAATAATAAGAAAGAGAAAAAAGTGGGGTTATGGTCAAAGTGCACACCTGTAAGTGCCCCTCTGATCAGGCACAACGGTTGGAATGACATAACCTTTGTAAGAATATAATTAAACACATTCATTAACCCGGGGATGGTAATAAGCAATACCTGACACAACCTGTTATCATATATTGTTTATATATATATTCAACCGATCTTCTCCTACCGGAGCCCAAAGCTCAAAACAGCCTGGATATAAAAATAAAAGCATACAAGAAGTTAGTTAAGGACCCGATCACCATTGAATTGTGCGAGCCGATGACACTTAAACAGCAACAACAACCAAAGTGCGTAAATATTAACGGGTCTCGAATGTCTCAGCGCAGACGTTAGACGCAGCCCGCTAGCTAGCCCAAGGCTAGCGCGTAAGCTAGTGATGAATCCGGATAGCACGTTAGAGTCTGTTATGTACATTGTTCAGCTAGCTCGTTAGCTTCCAAAGAGGCGATACACAAGTACGACCATGAGGTCAGCATTAGCAAGTAACAGAAGTCATTGGGAAGCCCCGCTAGTTGGATGGGCAGTGGACAGTTAGCATGTCTAGGCATGACAGCATGAATAGCCGGCCCTATCAATGTATTCAGGCCCACATCGCCAAGTCACTCACCCGTCATAGATATCAAGCTACAGTCTCGGCTATCCCCTCGAGATATTCCTTCGCTTTAGCCAACGACCAAAATGAACGCCGACCATCGACCTTATCCAACACAGATAATTTCGCAGGAGCGAATAGCGTGGGCCTCAGGCCTAGTTTCCATAGCTTGGACAGGACCACTTTGTATTCGCCTCTCTGTGCCTGAACCTCCGGCGTAAAGTCTTCGAAAATGGCCACTTTGCGATCGCCAAGCCTTAGATTACCCCTTCTGGCACGAGCCGACCGCATGATGAGTTCTCTCTGCTGTAGCCTTTTCAGCTTGACAATGATGGGCCTCGGTTCCTTGTTCACTCCAGGAGTGGTCCTGCCCGCTCTGTAGACCGATTCACATACGGGAGGGGAGGGGAGGACGTCATTCCCCAGTATTTCTTGCAGCAATTCCGGCATGGTCTCAGAGAGACGGCCTTCCCCGCTGCCCTCCGGTACTCCAACAATCCTGATGTTGTAGCGTCTCTCCCGGGACTGTATTTCCACAATTACCGACTGTAGTTTGGCAACTTCGGCCTGCCTAGCCAGCAGGGAGAGCTCCAGATCCGCCATCTTCTCACCCTGTAATGAGGCCTCCGTCGTTAGCGCAGCTAGTTCGATAGCATTAGCCGAGGAGACAGCGTGCAGCGACTCCATCTTGTCTATCAACGGGACGACCGCCAACCTTATTTCCTCTGATATCTCTCGATGAAGGTTATCACAAAAATCCGCCAGCACTTTTCTTTGTGTTTCAGCGAAGCGTGTCTCAGATTCTGCATGGAGCTTGGTCATGACCGAGAGCACAGCTTCGCTTATCTCCCCGACACCGGGCGATGGTGCGGCCAGGCCCGGTGGTAGTTTGCTGGCTGGAGCGCTCATGGATCTGGTTTCCACCACCGACATCGCAGAAAGTCGAAAAAAGTTGACGACAGTAGTTGAAACTCGACGACTTAACAAGCAGACAAAAAACAAATACAAATAAAATAAAGACTAATGGGGAAAAACGTATATTCCGCACGGTAGAAGGGAGCTTACGCGAAACACGTCTACTCCATAATCGCCTAGCCCCCGAAAGTATTTAAATCTATGTGATCTTGGGATTCCAAATGTGCTTATTATCTGTTCGAAGGTCATCAATTCCCCCTCTTTGTATAAGTCTTTAATCTTACCCAAACCCCTTTCTGCCCAATTTTTTAATCCCCCATCATTCCTTCCCGGTTTAAATTTCTCATTCCCCCAGATTGGTGTATACCCCGATAATTTATCTCTTCTACCTAAGTGTAAATGCGCCTTGTGCCAGATCCTTACTGTATTTTTGAGGAACGGGTTCTTTGTACTTTTTATCAACAAGCTACTCTGTCGTGAATATATATATGCGTAGACCTAGTGTTATCTTTGTCTCTTCTTTTTCTATCTCCATCCAAGCCGGTATATCTGTCTGTTGAAAGTAAAACATTGCTATCCTGAGCTGTGCCGCCCAGTAATAAAGCCTCATATCTGGAAGTCTAAGCCCTCCTCTGTCATACGGGAGGTAAAGGAGTGTCAGGGGCCTTTCTCACTCACTCATTCTGTCTGTACCGGTCCGTACCGTCCTCATTCCGGGTCAGAGTGCGAACTCCCCCCCCCCCTCTCCCCCCTCTAGTTTGTGTACACACTCAGTCTTGGTTCGTTCTGGGTTCTGTTTACGGTTTGCTTTTTGAGCGTTTACGCTTGCCGTAGGCGATGATGTCATGCTCGAAAATGTAAACAGGAAGTGTGTTAACACGGAGACTGGAGACTGTATGCTGATATAAAAGAAACAATTAACCAATAAATATGAAGTTATATTTGAACCTCTGTTGTCAAGCCTTGTCAATATAACCCACCCCATTTTATCACGAATGGATGGTGTTGTAGAGTCCACTTTTGAGCGTTTTGCAGGGATAGCGATAACGCTAAGCTAACGGCTAACGCTAGTGTTAGATCCTGATCAAACTGGCCAGTATCACGTCTTCGTCTGTTTGGCTCTCCATCCAATTCCTCTGCGTTGTGTCATTTTAATGGTCCTGACGTCTCCGATACCGGTTGATTAAATCCTTATCTCTCCCCGTTAGTACAATCCGCAAAACCATAATAATTCTCCACCTCCGTAAGAATTCGACACTTCGACAACGTGAAATACTTTACAAGGAAAAGCGTGGTTTATTTGATAAACAGAAACCTCAGCTCAGATGTTAACAGATTGTATTGTCCTTGAAGAGTCTATTCTAATGATCTCTCGGTGTGTTCAGATTGTCCTTTCAGTCCAATAGTGGCCAGGCCTAGTCGTTAGCCAAGACCATCCTCGTGGTAGCCGAAGCTAATGATGATGTGGCATTCTCCCTCCCCCCCCCCCTTCGTGATGAGAGGAGAGAGAGTCTCTTCTGGTTTCTCCCCTCTTAGTCTCAGTCAGATTCTAGTCTGCCTTACACCCGGAAACACCGTTCGACTTATAGATCTTCGTCGTAAAAACGATAGCCCCGTCCCTCTTCTGGTTGTCAGGCGACGCGCTGTCATGACAACCGCGTTTAACCTTTACACACACTTCAAAACGTCTGATTCACTGTCAAAACCTCCATCGCGCTCTGCCTCTGCTCTGGGCCCACAGTACACTCGCTCTTATCAATGTTTTGTTACAAGGAATTCAAAACATTCTCTCGCTGGCAGTGTGCCTCACAACAATCACCCTGCTCTACTGAACCACCGTCTCCTGCTTCCACCGTCAGCATGCACATTTCGATCTCACCGTTTTAGCTGTGGTCATCTCCCCCCAATCTATACATCACTATGTGTTGAAAAAGCACCCCAAATCCTTCATTCCCCTCTTTGATTCTTAATCAACCTTCAGAATCAACAGACTCCTTGGTTTTTCAATTAATTATACCCAAAAATAGACTCATAACAATTAGGGCCCCGCCGTCTGCTGTTTTCCTTTTGTTTTCCATTACCCGCATCACACTCAAGCCAGAAAGGATAAACAACGGTCATGGAGGAGAGAGAGAGAGAGAGACAGAGAAAAACACAGATTGCAACTTTTCAGACGACACACCTAAACCCTTCGGCCCCCCTATTAGGTACCCCACGTCCAAATCAGAGCGCTCCCTTCCCTCTTACAGTACACCTCCCATCTTGGGCCGGTCCCGTCTTCTAGGGCAAGGGCCCCTTTCAGTGACGGCTCCTTTCCTGAGCTGGTCCCCCTCCCAGGGCGCGGTCCCCTAGGCAAAAATGTCTCCCCTGGTCTGCTACTGCTCAGTGTCTCTGGCTGTCCTCTCCACATCTGCTCCTCCACCGCCGCCGTCTCCTCTCTCTCGTCGTGGATGATCTGTGTACCAGGCTGCGGTGCCTGGCCCCTGCGGCTTCCTCCTCCTCCAGTCTGTCTCCTGGTCGTCTCCACCGCTGTCGGTGTCTCCCCCCGCTGAAAGCAGAAACACAACACCGGCAGTCGTCTGTACATTCGACTTCCCTTGTTTTGCTATTAGTCTACCACCTTCTCCACACCTATTCTCCATCTTACAGGGTGGTTCCCTGTTTGTTGTCTTCCGGCGTGACACTTGCAACTAAACCGATTCCCACTTTTCAACGCTGGCTATCTTCATCCCAGTTTGACCCCCAGCGCGCGCCAGTTCTTCTGGTGACGTATCTTCAAGACTCTGCCTATTAGGTGTGAGAAAGCCCCACTAGAATTCAAACTCCCTCTTTATTCCATAATTAACCCATTCAAATAACTGCACCTCCTCTCTGTGCAATTATTATTTAATCCATTGTATGATTAAACTCTATTTAATTAACCTGTATATCTATATTATTATTATAATAGATCCACTCTCTGTGCTGCAGTAGATTCTCTAACTTGACTCACTCCCCCACTCCGCCACTAGATGGTAGTACAGACTTATATCTAAATATTCCCCTATGGGTAATGAAAACTCCCCCGCACTACCCCCCCTCCGCCACTAGGTGGCGACCTACTCCTCCTCTCTGGTGTTTTAGTTGACGTGTCACTTCCTGGTTCTTATCTGTTGTTATCTCCTCGTGGCTCTGCGGCCATCTTGCCTCACTCATAATGGCTACTCTCTAAAAACAAACGGCCACTGCCCTTCCTTCCAAGGCCTAAAAACACAGCTGTTTTTCTCTCTTTCCCATCCATATCAGGGGACGCTTTCTCAGACTAATACTCTTGCCTGATCGGACATAATACACACTGGTACAATCTCCTCTCGATTTTCAAAACACCATGGCTCTCTGTTCATATTATTACAGCTGGCTTCTCTGTCGCTCCTTATTTACGGATGCACTATCTGTTCGTTTTTATTTGGCTTAAAAGATCAAAACAACCGTGTGTGCACAGTGAACTCACATCTTTCTCCTAAGCGCTGTTTCTCCTACAGCGCTGGTTCGCCTCCTGACTGCTCGACTCGCCGCTCTCTCCCAGGGCTGGCCGGCCTTGCTCGATCATGATTCTCCCACACACGATGACTGTTGTCCACTGTCGTCCCATTATTGAAAAGTCTTTTTCCGTTGTTCTTCTCTCTTGCAAATCCGGCTGTCATCGACAACCAACTGTTCCCGTTGTTTTTATCTCTTGCAAATCCGGCTGTCATCGGCACCAACTGTTCCCGTTGTTTTTATCTCTTGCAAATCCGGGTCACGGCACCAACTGTTAGATCCTGATCAAACTGGCCAGTATCACGTCTTCGTCTGTTTGGCTCTCCATCCAATTCCTCTGCGTTGTGTCATTTTAATGGTCCTGACGTCTCCTATACTGGCAGATAAGATCCTTATCTCTTGCTGTTAGTACAATCCGCAAAACCATAATAATTCTCCACCTCCGTAAGAATTCGACACTTCGACAACGTGAAATACCTTACAAGGAAAAGCGTGGTTTATTTGATAAACAGAAACCTCAGCTCAGATGTTAACAGATTGTATTGTCCTTGAAGAGTCTATTCTAATGATCTCTCAGTGTGTTCAGATTGTCCTTTCAGTCCAATAGTGGTCAGGCCTAGTCGTTAGCCAAGACCATCCTCGTGGTAGCCGAAGCTAATGATGATGTGGCATTCTCCCTCCCCCCCCTTCGTGATGAGAGGAGAGAGAGTCTCTTCTGGTTTCTCCCCTCTTAGTCTCAGTCAGATTCTAGTCTGCCTTACACCCGGAAACACTGTTCGACTTATAGATCTTCGTCGTAGAAACGATAGCCCCGCCCCTCTTCTGGTTGTCAGGCGACGCGCTGTCATGACAACCGCGTTTAACCTTTACACACACTTCAAAACGTCTCATTCACTGTCAAAACCTCCATCGCGCTCTGCCTCTGCTCTGGGCCCACAGTACACTCGCTCTTATCAATGTTTTGTTACAAGGAATTCAAAACATTCTCTCGCTGGCAGTGTGCCTCACAACAATCACCCTGCTCTACTGAACCACCGTCTCCTGCTTCCACCATCAGCATGCACATTTCGATCTCACCGTTTTAGCTGTGGTCATCTCCCCCCAATCTATACATCACTATGTGTTGAAAAAGCACCCCAAATCCTTCACTAGTTATCTTAGCCTTTTACTAGTAACATTGCTGCATCGATTATATTGAATGTCATTGATCTACTGGTCAACCACTGGTCTAATAGAAATAAATGCATTCGAACAAGAAAGTATAGTATACAGCAATGGCTAATGCTACGCTAATGGCTAACACTAGTTAGCTTAGCCTGTCCAGCAGCTAACATTATCCCATCGCTCGTGGCAATTATATTACATGTCATTGATCTACTGGTCGACCACGGTCGACTGGTTGGGCACCACTGGTCTAATAGAAATAAATGCATTCAAACAAGAAACCAATGTATAGAAATAGCATGGCAAACAAAAATTGCCAGGCCTAATGCGAGCCAGAAGTGCTGTGCTTTGTAATGTGGCTTCATGTTTTCATTCACTGAGCTGTGAGGTTCCACATGCTTGTTTTTGGTTGAGGTCTGAACTCTCAAATTGCCCATAAATATCGTTTTTTGGGGTATTGTCCAGTGTGGTTTTATCTGCCAAAAATTCAAGCAAGCATGACAGTAACAACGTTGTGTGTGTCACGCCCCCCGCTCCCACGGCCCGATTCCGAGACCACCTAATCCAACTGTCCCAGGTTCAGCGGGGGGTAAAACGAAACAGTGCCGGTTCGATCCCAAAAAGGGGTGTGTCCGTCTGAGTGAGAACACTCCCCCCCGTTCCCGGGAGCAGTGATTCGATCCCAATACCTGAGTGAGAAAGGCCCCTCAGTCTCAACCTGGGTTTTTTATTGTTCCATATGAAACGTGTGAACATCGTTTTCAATCTCCGAAAGAAGGTTTCAGGCAAGGGCATTGGGATTGACTGGAATAGGTATAGGAATTTAGGCAATATAGTCATTTTAATAACATTCACTCTGCCTATCATTGATATTGGTAATTTGCTCCATCTTTCAAGGCTATTTTCTACATCTGTCATTATTGGATCGTAATTACTCTGCACTAAGTCTTTAATCTCCGGGGTTATCTTTATCCCCAAATATGTAAACCCCTTGGGGGAGCTCGCAAACTGCGTGTGCACAGGTGTTTTCTCCCTTTCTCTTTCATTTAGTAACATAAGTGCGCTTTTATTTTTATTCGACTTATATCCTGAAAATACTCCAAATTCTCTAGTATTTCGTTCGCATTTCTAATTGAGGTATCCAATTTAGATAAGTATAGTATTATATCGTCCGCAAAAAGCGATAGGCGATGCTCCATACCCCCTATTCTCATCCCCGTGATTCCCGGGTCCTGTCTAATCGTTAAATCGATTGCGAACAGAAATAGCAACGGAGAAATCTGACATCCCTGTCTGGTAGATCTCTGTAGTTTAAACGGTGTCGATATTTGGTTGTTCGTAGTTATTTCGACCATTGGGTCTGTGTATAGAATCCTGATCCATTTTATATATCCTTCTCCAAACCCGAACCTTTTAAGTGTTTCAAACAGATATCTCCACTCAATCCTGTCAAATGCCTTTTCGGCGTCTAATGACAGAACTGCGTGGTCTTTTTCGTTTTTCTTAGTGTGAAGAACATTTAGTAATCTCCTAATGTTATGAAACCCCTGTCTTCCCAATACAAATCCGTTCTGGTCATTTTTTATCAGATGTGGAATCGACTCCTCTATGCGCCTAGCTAGCGCCTTACATAACATTTTCGTATCACAGGACATGAGGGACACAGGACGATATGAAGTTGTGTCCGAGGGTGGTTTACCCGGTTTCTTAAGTACTGAAATCATCGCCGATCTTAAGGATGGAGGCAAAGTCCCCTCTTCATATGCTTCATTGAACATTTCCAGTAGGTGGGGTAGCAGTTTCCCTGCGAATCTCTTGTATATTTCTGTTGGTATCCCATCTGGGCCCGCCACCTTCCCACTATTCATAACCGTAAGCGCCTCGTTTAATTCTTCTATCGTTAGCTCTTGGTCAAACTGCTTCTGTTCCTCTTCCGTTATTTTTGGGAATTCTAACTTGTCCAGGAATTCCTTTTGTTGCTCTGTGTCTTTCGGGTATTCCGATTTATATAACTTTTCATAATATTCCTTAAAGGCGTTATTTATTTCTATTGGGTCATTCGTTTCAAGTCCATTCCCTAATTTGATCGTATTTATCATTCTTTCCGTTTGTGCCTTTCTAATTCTCCACGCTAGTATCTTGCCTGCTTTTTCCCCTTGGTCGTAGTATGATTGTTTTAGCCACTGTAAGTCCGATGTTATCTTTGTAGTGGATAGATGTTTGTACTGGGCTTTTAATACCCGCAGTTCTCTCTGTTTTGCTGGGTCTTCTCCTCTATATAGCTGTTTTTCCACTTCTTTCACCTGTCTTTCTATGTCCTCCATTTGTTTATAGTGTTCTTTAGATTTATGTTTAGTATAGCTTATCATTTCTCCCCTTATATACGCCTTAAATGCCTCCCATCTCACCGTTGCACTTGTCTGGTCTGTATTTATGGAGAAGTAAAGTCATAAATTTCGGGTTGTTGAGCCATGTGGTTTAGAGTCTAAATCTAGGGGGTGCCTTCGCTATTTCCGGCATGTTCATACTTAACGTCATTGGAGAATGGTCAGACAGTAACCTACTGTCATATTCACTTCCTGTAAATTTAGATATCAAGCTCGACGAAACAAAAAAATAGTCTATTCTAGAGAACGTTGGCCTACTTAGTAATTTAGAAGCGCACGAATATTCCCTCTTGCCTGGGTTTAGTTTTCTCCATATCTCCACCAAGTCGAGGTCTCTCATAAACGTATCCATTACTTTCCTTGTTCTTCCGTGGGAGGTATCCCCTCCCCCTGACTTATCTATTTCCGGTCTCCTCACGCAGTTAAAGTCTCCCCCCATGATGAACTGGCCCGTGAGAGTTGCCATTTTCATAAACAGTTCTTGAAAAAACAGCGGGTCATCATTGTTTGGTCCATATATATTTACTAGGTTCACCTGCATGGAGACTATAGTACCGCTTAATATTATAAATCTCCCTTCCGGGTCTACAATTTTATTTCTTAAAGTAAATGGTATCGACTTGTCTATTAGTATCATCACTCCTCTAGCTTGTGAGTTGAATGGGGCCGAGTAGACCTGTCCTTGCCATCTATTCTCAACTCTCTTGACATCTTCCCCAGTGCTGTGTGTTTCCTGTAAATAAACTATTTTCGCTCCTGATCTTTTTATCTTCCCTAGAATCTGTTTTAGCTTAATAATGTGGCTCATTCCCCTCACGTTCCAGCTCATATATTTTATTTCGTTCCTACTCATCCTTATGTCCTATGTTGCCCACTCTCTTCTTGCCCCCCTCCTCCCTCTCTCCTCCATGTTTTGTGATGTGGTGTTCCAGCCGAAGTGTCCTGTAATAATAAATAAAAAAAGAGAAAAAACACAAATATTAACAGGATGCATCTTACCTGCCTTTCTCTCTCTCCTGCTGCTCTTCCCTCCTAGTATGCTCTAACCCCATGCTCCCTTTTTCTCATTTCTGTTATCTAACGTCTAACTTGACTAAACTATCTTCAACTTGAGTCTGTATCATTACTCTCCCCCTTCCTCCTCCCGTAACCATCTTGAGGAGTCCTCTATTTCAGCCTCCAAACTTCTAGGTCTCCATCACTTTAAAACATTGGAACATTGAAACAAAACTCTTGAAACAAAACAAAACCAAGTCCGCCACCTACCGGGCATCAACCATATCCAATACCTGTTAAGAAAGGGGATATGGCCTACGAAAACCCCTAAGCTATACCCATTACCCGTTAACACTTTGAGTGCCACTCACGAGATTTCTCGGGTTTTTTTATAGGTGGTTGCATGCCACTCACGAGATTTCTCGGATTTTTTTTTTTTTTTTGCGATCTGAAAAATTATTGCATCACCCGAGCCTACCCGAGTATAGCCGAGGGGCGCCGGCGATCACTGTGGAAAAAAGCGCCCCCTGTCGTCTCCCAGATGACATAAGTGATTTTGGAATGGACTCAATGAAAATGAATGGGGAAAGAAATCCGGTACTCCACATTTTCCAGTTCACTGATCCAGCCGGGGTTACCAGAGTTCATTCTGGAGCCTCAGAGCCCCGCGGATCATGGAGTTCTACTGTATCGCGTTGGATCCATACACGTATCGATTTTTTCGAATGGTGATCAGGAATTGGAATATACCAGTTGGATACCATCTGATGTCAGGTAAGGACTCTATGTTATCAGTGGTAGGATAATCAGAGTAAGTTTGATGAAGTTATAAGCTGTTTTGTGAAATGTCTTCTTTCGGTTTCACTGTAAAACTCCGTGAGGAAATCAACGGAGCGATTATCAGTGCGCGGCCGTAATGTGCTTGCGTGCACGTATAATATTGATCATCTAGCGTTTATTTGAAAACAATTCATAAAAAGGCCGACGAATATAAACGTTGTGGAATATTCCACTAAAAGACGATTTTCATAGAATGCTCCAGAATGAGCTGTTTTTTATATCAAAACGGGGGCTTTTCTAACTGCTCTGAAACGGAAACGACGCGATAAAAAAACAATCTGCCTTCACAGCACTGACTGGAAAATAGTATTTGATAATGCGATGGGCAGATTAGACACATAGCCATAATTTAAAACATAGATTAGGCGATATTAACGTTAACATTGGCGCCGATGGTGGCATTCAAGCGGTAAAATGGAAAACCAGGCGTGGCGCTCAAAGTGTTAAGAAGGGGGGTATCTTTTGTAGAGTTAAACCAGAACTTGTTGCGCTTCTATGTAATATACTCTTCCCCTTCCTCCACAGATCCTAACTATCCACTCCTCCTCACTTCTATGTTGGGTCCTTGACCTCTCCGTTGCATTCCTATATAGCTATCCCTTTTTTCTGTCTGTGTGTGTCCAGTACTTATACTGAACGGTAGAGGTCGCCAGGCCTTCTAACTTATACACTTTTCCCTCTCTATTAGTTTCCCTTATCTATACCAAAAATTGCAGTGTTTTTATGAAATATACATTTTCCCTTCATCCCCATTTCCTAACTATCCACTCCTCTTCTGTCTATGTTTGGCCCTCTGCCTCTCCATATTACCTTTAACTAACTATAACTACTTAACTATAACCGCCCAGTCCACATATTGAAAAATAGAAATTACCCTTTCCCCCAGAATATACCATTGCTTCAGCTGTTCTCAGAATCCCCCCCCCCCCCCCCCCCCTTCCCTCTTTTAAGTCGGGTCCTTGAACCTCTTATTCCTACATAAAGCCCCCATACACATATTATATTCATATCAATTATCTGGTAAGAAGGGGGGCCCGCCATATATACCCATGCCTTTTCCCTTGTATATCAAGCATGGGGGAATGTCTCTTAGAGATTTCCCTCAGAAATGACAATCCATAATGTCTCCGTACCTGTACTGCCTATATATTGAACCATTGAAATTGCCCGATTTTATAGATTATATAGATTATTTCCCTTACCCCCCTCCCTTCCCTAATATACCATTCTTATCTACCCGTGTCTTCCTACTTTGTCGGTCCCTCCTGTTGCTTTTCCTCTGATCCTTGCCCCGCAGGTGACTGTCCCCGTCGCGCTGGGTCTGTCCCCACCGTCATACCACAGGCTCGTCGTGCTTGTTCGGGA
Source organism: Notolepis coatsorum (assembly GCF_963971535.1). Taxonomy (NCBI): domain Eukaryota; kingdom Metazoa; phylum Chordata; class Actinopteri; order Aulopiformes; family Paralepididae; genus Notolepis; species Notolepis coatsorum. Next base: position 195,861,129 of record NC_140167.1, on the reverse strand, counting down.
GTCTCACACAGAGTAGTCCTTCCTTCCCATGTCACCTTCAGGATGGCTCCTCGTACAAAGCCCGTCTGTCCTTTCCCCCGAAAGCAGTAGTCTCTCACTTCCCTGTATTCCTCCCGTTTCTTGACCAGGGACGGGGCGAGGTCTTGGTCAAGTCAAGTCAAGTCAAGAGTTTTAATTGTCACGGCATACAAGTATACAATGAAATGCGGGTGGTCTGCTGTCCAACGAGGCCTCTCTTTCCGTGTATCTTCTCTCCTGTTCCCTCATCCTCGCTTCTAGGTTAGCCACGGTAGCCTCACATGTCTCCATCTTTTCCTCCAACCCGTCTTTTATCTTTCTTTCCCAACTTGCCCATAAAGTTTTGCTTTGTTTCTCCAGCTTTTCCTCCAACCGCACAAATTCCCCCATTAACTGCTGGTTCCTCTTTTCCGCTTCTTCCTTCAACAGTGCGCGCATGGCATCCATTGTTTGTTGGTTTCTCTTCTCGGCTTCTTCTGACAAGAGTTCTCTCAAGAGCGAGCGCATGTTTTCCATTGTCATAGCCGTCTTTCCTTCTCCCTCTCCCGTCTCCGCACCCGCTGTTATCTCTTCCTTGTGTATCTTTTTGCTAGCGCTTAGTTCAGCCCTACTCGCCATCTGTACCCTGGCGTCTACTGCCGTTAGCTTCTTGCTAATCGTTCCTAGGCCCAAAGCCTCCGGCAGGGCCGGACTGGGGAAATAATTCATACCGGGAGATATAGCGCGAAATATAGCCCCAATCAGGCCACTTTTTAAGCGGGGGGTCTGGGAGTCCCCCACCAGGAAATGTTTTGTTACAAAGACTTAATTTCCTGCATTCTGGTGAATTTTAGTGCATGTGAATCACAAACTAATGAGCCAACAATTGCTTAGTACAATGTACTGTTATGGACCTCAAATAAAACTGTTGTGGCACTAGCAATGCTACTCTCTCCACCTTCAAAAAGAAAAAAGCAAGAGCACAACATATTCTTCTATTTACTATTATAATACAGTTAACCACTCTCTCCTGTAAGGGCCTTTCTTTTTCTTTGTTTTATCCCTCTCTCCTTCACCCTTTCTCTTTCTTCCACTGTCCATCTTGACATCAACGTTAATTGACTTTCGCTCTACTGTATCTCTCCCGAGTCCCTCACTACCTGGCTCACTGCCTGGCTGTTATTCTGCATCTGAGTGCCGTCTGCCATTCCATTCGCCGCCTCCGCTGTCAATCAGTTGTATCGCCTGGTCCCGCCTCCACCAATCACAAGCGGCAGCACGGCTCCATTGTGTGTGTGTGATCCGCGTGAGGGAGAGAGTCAGATAGTTCTCCAACTCTGTCGCAGACAGTGAAATCCTGGTTGTTCCCCACCCACCTAGGTTATCTAACTATTGCGCCGCGCCGCCGCCACAACTAGAAACAATGGCATGACAAAAAAAATTATAATAATAATAATTTTTTTTTTATATAATTTTTTTTTTATCTGTGCAGGCCAGGCCACCGGGAAAACTCCCGGTGCTCCCAATGGCCAGTCCGGGCCTGGCCTCCGGTATATGGGTCTGTCTGTGCCTGGTGGAGCATTTGTTTATCTCCGACTCCTTATGAATGAATGAATGAATGAAAACTTTATTTAACAGATTGCAGAATGGGTACAATACAGTACGGCTCAATACACACAATTGTTAAGGGGATGCAGACCTGAGAAAGACGTTTGTCTTGTTTCCATCAGGGTCCCCCATTTTCAATTCATATAGACATTTATGACAAACACAACATACATGACATTTATGGCATAGGGACATATAGGTATTTAGTACTGATACATTTGTGACATAAACGGTATTCAAATATACAGTTGTTACCCCTAGATCCTGACAGAGTATATACATATGATGGGGAGGGGACTGTACATTAGGAGGGGGTGGGTGGGTGGGAGGGAGAGAGATATACATACGGCGAGGAGGGAATATATACATGCGGTGGGGAGGAGACTGTCTATTAGGAGGTGGTGGGGGTTTTGGGCATTTACGGTGGCCAGTTTCAAATTGCAGCCTCCCGTAGGTGCTCTTTAAGAGCGGTTTTGAATGTGGGTAGGGATTCACATTCCTTTACAGCTTTGGGTAGGGCGTTCCACATTGATGTGGCATAATTGCGAAACGTATTTAGTCCCTTGTTTGAGCCGAATCTGGGTTTAACATGATTTGTTGAGCTTCCTCTGGTGTAGTGGTTGTGGTATTCACTGACCTTTGGGAAGTATTTTGACATGTACATGGGTACCTTAGTCGTATAGTGTATCTTGTAGACCAGGCCCATTGCAAGTTGCTGTACTCTGTCGTCTACTCTAAGCCATCCTAGGTTGTCAAAGTGGGCAGGGGTGAGGTGGGTTCTGGGGGTAAGGTCAAGTAGTAGTCTGACCAGTTTGTTTTGTGATGTTTGTAATTTTGTTTTAAGCGCCTTTGAGGTGCTTTGGTACCATGAGGTGCACGCATAGTCGTAGTACCCTTGAATGAGTGCTCCTGCCAGAGTCTTCAGGGTATTCTTGTTTACCAGAGAGGAGATCCGGTACAAGAATCTAGTTCGTTGGTTGACTTTTTTTTATTACATTGGATGCCATTTTGTCACAGGAAAGATTTGCCTCTAGGATGGAACCCAGGTAGGTAATTTCGTCTTTCCTTGTGACAATATTGTCACCCACTGCAACTGAGAAGCCGTCGGTCTTGCTGAGTTTGTTATTTGAACCGAAGAGAATGGACTCTGTTTTGCCCATGTGTAATGATAGTTTGTTATCAGCGAGCCATATGCAGATTTTGCCTAGTTCCGAGCTGAGGGTTTTTTCAACGCCTTTTCCTTCTGATTCAGAGTTCTCCATTTCATCTTCTCGACAGAGTAGTCTTGAAATTGTCTTCCCCTTCTTTTATCTCGGGGGGTATTCAGAATTCAACCGTGTTTTCAGATAGTTTAGTCAATTACCACCGGGAGCATGTGGTGCGAGTTGTCTACTGCACGGCCGCCATCTTGAAGTCACGGTAAAACATGTTTTTCGTTATCTCAAAGGTACAGTAGATAAACTACTTTGTTTCAGAAAGAGCAGCGAAGGCTTAGGGCTTAAAGCCTACAGTGATGCAGACTGGGCTACTGACATCGCAGATAGAAGGAGTACTACAGGATACTGTGTTAGTTTAAACACAAACAGCTCACTGGTGTCCAATGGGGGGTCCGGAAGGGGGGGGTACGAGCTGGAGCATATGTGTGTAGGTTTTTAGATAACAGGTATTAAGGGTATATCCTATATAAGACAATTAACTAAAATGTGATTTCATTGGATGTGCACTGACAACTAATGCTTGTATATCTTATCGTGTGTTGTCATGTTTGTTTATGTGTTTGTTTAAAAAATTATAAAAAAATAAAATACAAAAAAAAAACAGCTCACTGGTTTCATGGAAAACAAAGAAGCAGCCCACAGTGGCACTGTCAACTTGTGAAGCCGAATACATGGCTCTGGCCATGACGATACAGGAGTGTATTTATCTAGAACAACTGCTCGGAGGGATGGATAACTATGTATATAAGAAGACTGTTGTTTATGAGGACAACCAGGGTACTATTGCCATTGCGAGAAACCCTGTGTGCCGACAGAGGTGTAAGCATATGGATATAAAGTACCATTTCATCAGATCTGTCATCAGAGAAGAAAGGATGACTGCACAGCGTCCTTATATCAATATTTCAAAAATCTGCGATCGGATTCATATTTCCCCTCCGCTGGCCTGAGATCCACCAGGAGGACCCACTGAGCTCTCTGGCGGTTCAGGAGCGCCATCTGGTGGCCGATCGGCGCAATCGCCAAACAGGAAGTGCTATGGAGGTTGTGCTGGTCGGCCATATTACTTCCGGGCACTCTGTTTGGCTCCCGGGACTCGATCTCGACACAATACATAGCGATCGATTGCCAATAACTCGATAAACAACATGATTTGGACATATATACTATTATACAAGCTGGAAATGGACCCGATATTTCTACATACCATAATAGGTAAATGACTGTTCCACGCTCATCGCCCAACGGCGCGAGGAGGATACGGTAAGATTCAGCGTTATTTTTGATCGTATTCCATATAAACTGTTATGATGAACATATCACCCACACTAGATGAATGATATAACGCTGCCCACGGAATTATAAACGATCCCCCGCCCATCCGGTCATCATCAGATCATACGTAGATCATTCTAGAAGTACGTCCAATTGAAATTTTTTATATCGCCCCGATTGCCATCAAACTGTATTTCATCATCAATATAATGCATTTGGGGCTATATATCACGTTCTGGAGAAAGCTGCAGAAAGAGATGAAAACATACTTATACATTAGACCATACTTTACTATGAATATGTGAATGAAAAAGTTGAACGTTGCTACACAATGAACAATACATATAGGACTTTGAATGGGCCCTAATAATGGCAATGTAGCAATAGAATTTAAAAAGTTATAGCCCTGCAAAGAAGGGGAATTTCTCCATAGACAAATAGCGCTGGCAATCCACAGTCATTTTCCGGATTTCTGGCCGGCACCCATAGTGTTAAACAATACAGAATATACATATAAGTGAGCTCCTGCACTGATTATTATTATAGTTCAATATTCAATATTTGATCACCAAAACCCCCCAAAAAGCATAAAAAGGGGGCCCCCCCGCCCGAAAAGGGCCCTTAAAAATCGGGCTTGCGCACTCGGATAAAACACACACACAGGTATAGTGCCCTTTTCAGCCTTTGAGCACCTGCCCCTCTAAAGTCCTGTGCACGTCCCTGACGCTATGCATAAAATATATAGGTCCGCGGAGAGGCACGCTGAGGAGGCCATGCAAACTGCAATGGAATATGGGGCATCTCTCTCTCTTTACCTAATATTTTGATTCTATTCTGACATTTTTCAGTTGGAAGGGTAGTCTATATGCGTAACGGTATTTTTTTTTTTAATTAATTAAATAAATAAAAATTTAAATCACTTTTTTATGAGGCTCAAAAGGGCAGGTGCTCAAGCACCCCTTGGGCTCTATGTGTGCGCATGCCTGGGGCCACTTCTCTATCGATGAAGCTCTCATCAGCTCCGGAATCGATTAAGGCTGACAACATCCGAGACTGGTCGTGAAAACAAAGCGTAGCATCAACTTGAGGACGTGGCTGGCAGAGAGAATTAATACCAGTTTGACCCGTCCGTATTTCCCTATCTACGAACAAGCCCGATCTTTTGCTGGACGTGAAGGACAGGTGGAAATGAAGTGATCTAACTGACCACAGTAGAAACAAGGGTTCTTGTTGAAACGGCGGTTCCTCTCCTCCGTAGACAGACTGGCACGGCCCAGTTGCATGGGTTCAGGTTCGGAAACACTCGGAGGGACGAAGCGGCGTGGTTCGAACTCGTAGGAGCTCGTCCGGTGTCGACGGGGCTCGGGAAATGACACAGAACTCGACCGTGCCGCTTGAGCAAACGCAGGTGTATTCGATCCGCCTTGCCATATGGATATCTGGTCCGTAACTTTAATAGCTAGTTATATTGTCTCGTCCAGCATAGTTACCTTTCCTTGTAGGGCGATTTGTCTGCCGAACTGTGGATTACTGATGGACGGATGGAATCGGAATGTGCAATAATGTCAATGTTCACTCACTTGTGCCTTGTATATTATATCTTATACTATTTTTATAAAAAAGATCTCCTTATTTTTTGTCATCTGCCAGGTCTTTGGGTCTTGCCCCCTCTATACTCATCGACTATCACGGTTGTGTTTTGAACCCAATGTGCAGGCAAGGAGACATGGCAGGCAGAACTGAGCAAAACCCAATATGGATATATTTAATAGAATAGTCTAAGTCCAGGCATGGCTCGGTACACAGAGGAGGTTCTCGTAATGTCCAGGACAGTGGCGGACTGGCCATCGGGACATTCGGGACGAATCCCGATGGGCCGGAACCAAAGTGGGCTGGTCAAAAAAAAAAAAAAAAAAAAAACATTTTTTTTTTTTTGGGGGGCCAGTGTGTGGGCCACTAATGTGGGCCGGTGTGTGGGCCACTAATGTGGGCCGGTGTGTGGGCCAGTGTGTGGGCCACTAATGTGGGCCAGTGTGTGGGCCGGTGTGTGAGTCGGTGTGTGGGCCACTAATGTGGGCCAGTGTGTGGGCCAGTGTGTGGGCCAGTGTGTGGGCCAGTATGTGGGCCGGTGTGTGGGCCGGTGTGTGGGCCAGTATGTGGGCCAGTGTGTGGGCCAGTGTGTGGGCCACTAATGTGGGCCAGTGTGTGGGCCGGTGTGTGAGTCGGTGTGTGGGCCACTAATGTGGGCCAGTGTGTGGGCCAGTGTGTGGGCCAGTGTGTGGGCCAGTATGTGGGCCGGTGTGTGGGCCGGTGTGTGGGCCAGTATGTGGGCCAGTGTGTGGGCCACTAATGTGGGCCAGTGTGTGGGCCACTAATGTGGGCCAGTGTGTGGGCCGGTGTGTGGGCCAGTATGTGGGCCGGTGTGTGGGCCAGTATGTGGGCCATTGTGTGGGCCGGCAATAAAACAATAAACAAGTTGCATAAACTAAATCAGATTAAAAATGATCACAGTTCTGGTTTGCCTTAAGATGCAGTTTAAGATGGGTCTTGAACATGGAGTATGTAGGGCACTCTCTAATCACAACTGGTAGGCTATTCCAGTAGTTACCACCTTTAACAGAGAACACAGTTTTTGCAAAGGTAGTATACCGAAAAGGCACCTTACAGTCCCCTCTACTGATGGCCCTGGTGGTAATGCCAGTGTCTGCTTTCTGTTGGATGAACTCATTCAATGGGGGAGGGGCAAGTCCATGCAGAACCTTGTTGCATGTTATGTTTTTCTAAAACATTACAGTGATGAAATGAAATTGGTTTCCTATCAAATACTTTTATGGCTTTTTTGTAGAGTAATTCTATTGGTGTAAGAGTAGTGACATATGAAAGAGACCAGTTGATAAAACAGTACTCGATGTGTGATAAAATCATTGAATGCAGAAACATCCTTGCAGCATTAACTGGCAGGCAGGGCCTGATCTGCCTGAAGTTTTCGATGTTAAACTTGACTGTTTGTCACTTTCTTCACATGACTTTTTGAAGGTCAATGTAGAGTCCAATGTGACCCCAAGATACTTGAATTAATGGGATCATCCTTATGTTCCCCGGGTCCTATGTTCCCCGGGTCCTATGTTCCCCGCTTGATTGATTAATAGATTGACATTTTTATTAATTTTTATTATTTTATTAATTATGAATGTCCGCCTTGTTTCGAACTGGTTAAGCTTAGGCCCTCTTTCGAACTGGTTACGGTTAGAGTTTGGAATCAGGGCTGGTGGTCTAAAAATTTCAATCAATCAAAGCGGGGAACATAGAACCCGGGGAACATAGGACCCGGGGAACATAGGACCCGGGGAACATAGACATGCTCCCGAATTAATGTACAATGTCCAGCTCCGCCTCTCCCAGAAACACATTAGAGTGAGTGACCTCTACTGGTGACTTTGTGAACATCATAGACACTGTTTTCTTGGTGTTAAGTGAAAGACATGCTTTTGTTTTTGTCTTGAATGAGACATGAGACATCAGTGAATGAGATTCACGTTTCCTCCCAACCGCGAGTAGGCCTAGAAGCGCAGAAATGGAGAACGAAAAAAAAAAAGTGGAGCTGAAAAAGCTAGAATAAAAAAACTAAAATTGCTAGTAAAAGACGCAGAACAATGTTCTAAAATTACAGACATGTTTAGTAGAGGAAGGGCTCTCGTTAGAGTAGCTGCTGCTGCTAATAATGATGAAGTTCAAGTGGAAGGAACCAACAGTAACATGACAGGTGCGTGCAGTAGCCTAGTGCATATTCTACTGTTGGTGTCTGCCGGTTCATGAGGGCTAGCTAGCCTATACTAGCTCTTGCAGTGATTTCAGTCATTCTATTACAAGACAATGTGCTTTCCGTATTCCTGATTCCTTACAGCACGTGGAAATAAATAGTCGTGACTCGTGAAGTTTTTTCTCTGACTAAAAGTTTAGTTAGCAATGTTAGGACTAGTGCCCACAACAGCATCAGAAGCTAAAGTGCTAACCTAGAGAGCCAATCAGAACCTAGGACGGGCTGCAAATTAATCGGCTACTAATATTATAATAGTAAATACTAAAATAAAATACTATTATGTTCCCTTCCAAATTTTCATGTTGATATAATATTGGTAATCTAATTGATTGAATTGATTAGTTGCCATTTTACATGCTTAAATAAGATGTACCTTAGAATTCCCAACTGTTAGCCATGTTCTCGATATGATTAGTCTCATCTACATGTTTGTAAATAACCACAGCTAACTAGCTTAAGCTAACAACTCTGTCAACTATTACCCCGTAGTTAAACAAATGTGATTGCATATAACAGCTAACTGCTACAGCTAAGTTGGTAGTTAGCCTATTCCATTAATGTTGAATGTATTTATGAAGGTTGTTGATGGTGGTTGGCGCTGAATAGCAGACATGATTCCGTCAGTCTGCCACAGGGCAGCTGTGTTTGCTGATGCTGCTCATGACCACCAGTAGCGTGTGTGAGTGTGAATGCAGAGAGAGAGAGAGAGAGAGAGAGAGAGAGAGAGAGAGAGAGAGAGAGAGAGAGAGAGAGAGAGAGAGAGAGAGAGAGAGAGAGAGAGAGAGAGAGAGAAGCCATGATGAAGTTGAGCTTCATCCAGTAGAATGAAAACGTTTATGAAAGACACCTAGATCATGACATTACTTTTCAAATTGTGTATTATAATGTGTATATTTTAGTGATGTCCGATATTATCGGCCTACCGATATTGGCATTAAAATGTGATATCGGAAATTATCGGTATCTGTTTTCAAAAAAAGAAAAATTAAATATTTTTATTTTTTATATTTATTTAACCTTTATTTACCCAGGCAAGCAAGTAAGAACACATTCTGATTTTATTTGTTGTCAAAAGTATGCATAATGTTGTGTTAATTCCACAACAAGAGATATGTAATGTTAATTACCTGAAATTATTCGTTTTTTGGGGGGGAAACCCTGCATATATTGGTATCGGAAATTTAAGTGTTGGACTATATCGGATATCGGTAAAAAAGCCAATATCGAACATCCCTAGTATATTTGTATCTTCTTCCTTACTGCCCCCACTACTGGGTCCATCACTACTAGCACAGATTTCAACTTTATTTTCAATTCTAGTGAAGATAACATGTTTTTCTCTATTGGATGAAATGGTGCAGCGATAAAAACATTGTATTCAAACATTTTATTCAATAAAGCCTCAACAAAGAGTTGGAACAGCATACAGAATATAGATGTGATGTCAGTCTGAATCAGAGCATTCTCTGCCTCATTGAATTCTGAATAATCAGATTCCAATGAACCCTCAAATTCTGAAAATGGGAGTAGTCACCACTCACCAACTTCCCCATCTTCTCTAGTCACCCCCACACCTTCTATTTGACCCATGACTTCTCAGCAGAGCCCAGACAAAACTTCCCTTTTCCTATCAACTCTGCTAATACTGAGTCACTATTGAGAGAGAGAGAGAGAGAGAGAGAGAGAGAGAGAGAGAGAGAGAGAGAGAGAGAGAGAGAGAGAGAGAGAGAGACTGAGAGAGACTGAGAGACTGAGAGAGACTGAGAGAGACTGAGAGAGACTGAGACTCTTGGAATGGGTGTCTGGGAGGAAGTGGGGGGTCTTTCGATGTTGATTAAACGGCAAGCAACTAATGTCATGAGTGCCAAATTAAAGGACAATAAATCCAATCTAACTGAAATTGTGTAGCACAGACCTTTCTATGGATCAAAACCTCAATATTATTATGGTGTAGTTAATACTTCATGTATCCTTAATCCCTAGGCTAATGAGGCACTAAGATGTTACTAAAAAGTAAAAAGCCAAAGTAACGGTATATGTATGTGTGTGTGTGTGTGTGTGTGCACTGTGCACAAGTGCACATCTAGGGGCGGGGTGTAGATTTGGTCTCCCTGATGTTGACTCCTTAGCCACAGCCTTGGGTTGTTTAATACTGGACAAGTGTTTCATAACGGCCGTTGTGTGGGCCGGTTTCGGGGCCGGTGCGTGGGCCGGTGTGTGGGCTGGTGCGTCTGAATGTCCCGGGCTGAATTTGTGTCCCAGTCCACCACTGGTCCAGGATATATACACGGGGCATGGAAGTCAGACAGACAGGGTTATAGCAGGAGCAGTTGTCGTCAGCCAGGCGTAGGTCAGAGCAGTACTTTGTGAACCAGGCCAGTGTCTTCAGGGCTTAGCCGGCAGGTCAGTGTCTCCCGGTCTTAACCAGCAGGCTAGGAGAGAGGAAGAGAATAGAGATTAGGATATGGTTGTGAACACAGTCAGTGTCTTCAGGTCCTCACCAGCAGGTCAATGTCTCCAGGTTTTAACCAGCGGGTCAGTGTCTCCAGGTCTTAACCAGCAGGCTATGAGAGAGGATGAGAATAGAGATGAACAACTTAGCAACAGAGCATAGAACATGAACATAGTGGGCGCTCCAGTAGCACACCACATAGCACGCTGAGTCGCGAAGCGGTCGTCCCGGGTTCATTTCCCAGTCCCGGCGACCATTTGCCGCATGTCTTCCCTACCTCTCCTCCCGTTCTCCCTCTCTAGCTCTATCGGTCCTGCGTGGCCAGAAAAAGCTGAAAATGCTATAAAAAAAAAAGTCGAATAGGCGATTAGGTGGACCCTTGCCGGGGTCGAGTTGGGCGCGTTGGGCAGCCCTAACTGTGCACTCGATGTCCCAGGTGAGAGCCGAAATGAAACACGAGGAGGGCAGAATGGGAACTGGCCTCCTCCGTAGAAAAGAGACGAGACAGGGCGTCAGGCTTGACATTCTAGGAACCAGGGCGATAAGAAAGCGTGAAGATGAACCTCCCAAAAAATAACGCCCACCGGGCTTCACGTGAGTTGAGACGCTTGGCAGACTGGAGATATTCTAAATTCTTATGGTCGGTCCAAACTATAAAAGGATTCGTTGCTCCCTCCAACCAGTGGCGCCACTCCTCTAGCGCCAGCTTCATAGCCAGCAGCTCCCGGTTGCCGATGTCATAATTGCGCTCTGCCGGAGAGAGACGTCGAGAGAGGAATGCACATGGATGGAGCTTGTTGTCCTTAGGCGACAGTTGGGACAGCACCGCCCCCGCCCCTGTGTCAGAAGTGTCAGCCTCAACAACGAACTGTAGGTCGGGGTCGGGCTGGGTCAGGATGGGCGCAGAGATGAAGCGGCGCTTGAGGTCACGAAAATCTGTATCCGCCTCAGGGGACCAGCGGAACACAGACTTAGTAGAGGTCAGGGCACAGAGAGGTGCAGCTACGTGGCTGTAATTCTGGATGAAGCACCGGTAGAAGTTAGCGAAGCCTAGAAATAATAATAATAATGGATTGGATTTATATAGCGCTCTTCTCTGACTCAGAGCGCTTCACAGAGTCCATTATTCATTCATACACAGTCATACCGGTGGTGGTAAGTTACAATTGCAGCCAGAGCTGCCCTGAGGCAGACTCACGGAAGCGTGGCGAATAATCATCGCCTACGGCCCCTCCGACCACCACCAACATTCATACACATTCATACGAGGCAAGTAGGTTAAGTGTCTTGCCCAAGGACACATCGGCAATGGGATGGACATGGGCTTGAGCGGGATTCAAACCACCAACCCTTCGATTATTGGACGCCCCGCTCTACCCCTGAGCCATAGCCGCCCCACAAAAAAGCACTGTAGAAAGCACTGTAGCTCCTTCATGGAGGAGGGTTGAGGCCACTGGGTGCCCGCTGAGACCTTGGCCGGATCCATCTGCACCTGCCCTTCGGAGATGATGTATCCCAGGAATGATACAGAGGAAACATGGAATTCGCATTTTTCAGCCTTAACGAACAGCTTGTTCTCTAACAATCGTTGCAGAACTAGGTGGACATGCTGCTGGTGAGACTCAAGGTCCTTGGAAAAAATCGAAATATCATCATGGTAAACAAAAACGAAATGTCCATTCATGTCTCTAAGAACGTCATTAAAAAGATTCTGGAATACTGCTGGAGCATTGGTGAGACCAAAAGGCTAAACTCAATCTGAGCTAACGGCATACCCCTAAGAGCCCTGGCCTCTAGGGGAAACTCGAGCGATCTAATCTCAAGTCCCAAGGAGCGGGCCACTCAGGGACGTGCACAGGACTTTAGAGGGGCAGGTGCTCAAAGGCTGAAAAGGGCACTATACCTGTGTGTGTTTTTACCTGAGCACGCGAAGCACGCAAGCCCGATTTTTAAGGGCCCTTTTCGGGCGGGGGGGCCCCCTTTTTATGTTTTTTTTTGCGGTTTTGGTGATGCTTTTGGGGGGGTTTTGGTGATCAAATATTGAATATTGAACTATAATAATCAGTGCAGGAGCTCACTTATCCTTTAAAGACACTTTTATCACTGACTTAAAAGGCCCATACATCTCCATAAATATTCAGGGGGGAGGGAATAAGTGCTTACCCTACAGACCCCAAGAAGTGCTGTATATTCTGTATTGTTTAATATAAATGCATTTTTTATTCCAATCCCGATTTGTATTTGAGATTCCCAAATCCCATCGGACTTGACTTCTTCGTGTCCCTCAATGAGTGTAATACCAGTATTCAACTGTATGCACCACAGAGGTTTCTATCATCATCATCATCATCATCACCACCCACGCTATGCAGGCACGTGCACACATAGAGCCCACGGGGTGCTTGAGCACCTGCCTTTTTGAGCCTCATAAAAAAGGTGCCCTTTTTGAAAAAGAAAATATATATAGAAAAAAGAAATCATTTTTTTTGCCGTTACGCATATAGAAGAGTGCCCTTCCAACTGAAAAATGTCAGGATAGAATAAAAATATTAGGTAAAGAGAGAGAGATGCCCCATATTCCATTGCAGTTTGCACGGCCTCCTCAACGTGCCTCTCCGCGGACCTATATTTTATGCATAGCGTGGGTGGTGATGATGATGATGATGATGATAGAAACCACTTACCGTTTACATTAGGGTCCCCCATTTTCAATTCATCATAACATTTATGACATACATGACATACAGATAAATGAATGAATGAATGAATGAATGAATTAATTCATTCATTCATTAATTCATTCATTCATTAATTCATGAAAACTTTATTTAACCGATTGCAGAATGGGTACAATACAGTACGGCTCAATACACACACTTGTTAAGGGGATGCAGACCAGAGAAAGACGTTTGTCTTGTTTACATCAGGGTCCCCCATTTTCAATTCATATTGAGATTTATGACATACTCAACATACATGACATTTATGGCATAGGGACATACAGGTATTTAGTACTGTTACATTTGTGACATATACGATATTCAAATATACAGTACTGTTACCCATAGATCCTGACAGAGTATATAAATATGATGGGGAGGGGACTGTACATTAGGAGGGGGTGGGTGGGTGGGAGAGAAATATACATACGGTGGGGAGGAGACTGTACATTTGGAGGGGGTGGGTGGGTGGGAGAGAAATATACATACGGCGGGGAGAGAATATATACATGCGGTGGGGAGGAGACTGTCTATTAGGAGGGGGTGGGGGTGGGGGGTTTGGACATTTACGGTGGCCAGTTTCGAATTGCAGCCTCCCGTAGGTGATCTTTAAGAGAGATTTTGAATGTGGGTAGGGATTCACATTCCTTTACAGCTTTGGGTAGGGCATTCCACATTGATGTGGCATAATTGTGAAACGTGTTTAGTCCCTTGTTTGAGCCGAATCTGGGTTTAACATGATTTGTTGAGCTTCCTCTGGTGTTGTGGTCGTGGTATTCACTGACCCTTGGGAAGTATTTTGACATGTACATGGGTACCTTAGTCGTATAGTGTATCTTGTAGACCAGGCCCATTGCAAGTTTCTGTACTCTGTCGTCTACTCTAAGCCATCCTAGGTTGTCAAAGTGGGCAGGGGTGAGGTGGGTTCTAGGGGTAAGGTCAAGTAGAAGTCTGACCAGTTTGTTTTGTGATGTTTGTAATCTTGTTTTTAGCGCCTTTGAGGTGCTTTGGTACCATGAGGTGCAGGCATAGTCGTAGTACCCTTGAATGAGTGCTCCTGCCAGAGTCTTCAGGGTATTCTTGTTTACCAGAGAGGAGATCCGGTATACACTTATTGATAACATATTTACGAATGTTCATGGCCAAGCAACAAGTGGTTTGTTCTTAAGTAAAATCAGTGATCATTTTCCTATTTTTGTGATTCTACATAATTTAAAGGAAAAATTTTCAGTTGATGTAAGTGAACCTTCTTGTAAAATTGTAAGAATTAGGACACCAGAAAGAATGGAGGCCTTAAGGATGGACCTTACAAACTACAACTGGGATGAGGTGTATGTTGACGATCCAAATCAGGCATATGATGCTTTTTTGTTGACGTTCACAGAGCTATACAACAAACACTGTCCTATTAGAAAGAGCTGGGTGAAGGATAAATATAAAGGAAAGCCATGGATGACCAAAGCTACGCAAAGGGCGTGCAAAAAGAAAAACTTACTTTACAAGAAATATTTACAACTGAGAACAAGTAAAAGCGAAGAAAAATATAAGCTGTATAAAAACAAACTGACTTCCATTATGAGAATACAGAAGAAGGAATACTACAATAAAATGTTAGAAGATAGTGCAAATAATATACAAAAGACCTGGAAAATAATCAATCATATTATTCGAAATAGAGGCTATAAATCTGAATTTCCAAGCTATTTTCTAAATAGCTCAGATGCTAAAGTGGACAATGTAAAAAGCATTGTTGAAGATTTCAATGACTACTTTGTGGGTGTTGGAACTACTTTGGCCAGCAAAATTGTTGTGCCTGATGATAAAAAAGATATGTTTAATAATCTTATTAATGATAATATCAGTTCTATGTTCCTTTGTGGGGTAAATGAACTTGATATAATTGATATTGTAAGTAAATTCAAAAACAAAACATCAACTGATATAAACTCCATTGATATGGTAATTATTAAAGAAGTAATTGAGTCTATTGTAAAACCTTTGACCTATATATGCAATCTGTCTTTTCAAAGAGGTGTTTTTCCTAATAATATGAAACCAGCAAAGGTAATACCAATATATAAAAATGGAGATAAACATCAAATGGACAATTATAGACCAGTGTCCCTACTTCCTCAATTTTCAAAAATATTAGAGAAACTATTTGTGAAACAACTGGATCTTTTCATTGGCAAATACAAAATACTGAGTGAACACCAGTATGGGTTTAGGAAAAATAGAAATACTACATGTGCAGTGATGGAGATGGTAGAAGAAATAACTAAAGCAGTTGAAAATGACAAGTGTTCTATTGGTATTTATATTGACCTACAGAAGGCTTTTGATACAATAGATCACAGCATATTAGTGAGAAAACTGGAGAAGTATGGGATACGAGGTATAGCTAACTCTTGGCTAAAGAGCTACTTGGAAAACAGACAGCAATGTGTGCAAATCAATGACACTGTGTCAGGATTTAGGAAGGTCACCTGTGGAGTACCTCAGGGATCTGTGATAGGTCCAAAACTATTTATACTTTATATTAATGATATGTGCAATGTTGCTGAACTGTTAAAGTTTGTTATTTTTGCAGATGATACAAATTTATATTGCTCAGGAAGTAATTTAAAGGAACTTTTGCCTGATATTGAAAGAGAGCTTGAAACTCTCAAAACTTGGTTTGATGTTAATAAATTGTCTCTCAATATTAAGAAAACTAAATTTATGGTTTTTGGAAATCGAAAAGAAATAGAGGGGGAGATAGAGTTAAAAATATGTGATGTAAAAATAGAAAGAGTTTTTGAGATAAAATTTCTAGGGGTAGTTATTGACCAGAAATTAACATGGAAACAACATGTTAACTATATTCAAGGAAAAATATCTAAGTCAGTAGCAATATTGTATAAATGTAAGGATATATTAAACTACAAAGCCTTGCACATAATTTACTGCTCACTTATACTTCCTTACATTTCTTACTGTGTGGAAGTATGGGGGTCGACATTTAAAAATACAGTAAATCCAATAGTCGAGTCGTACTGCAAAAGCGGGCCATTCGGAACCTTTTCAAGGCTGGTTACTATGAACACACAAATCCATTGTTTATAAAGTCTCATATTATGAAATGTAATGATTTGGTTTACTATAAAAATATGCAAATAATGTACAGAGCTAAAGCAAAGTTACTCCCAGGTGGGGTGCAAAGGTTTTTTTCAACACATGAAAGAAAATATGATTTGAGAGATATTTGTAAATTTACTGTTCAGAAAGCTAAGAAAGGGATTAAAAGGAGGTGTATTTCTATTATTGGGGTTAACTTGTGGAACAATACAGTTAAGAATGAGTAATTCGATTTTGGTTTTTAAGAAAAAGGTTTGTAAAGCAATTTTTGAAAAATACAAGGGTGAATAACACTGTTTTGTTTGCTTTTTTTCTTTTTTCTTTTAGAATACTGTTTTGGAATCTACATTTTTGTATTTTTTATTTTATTTTTTTTTAATGCTAAATTTTGAAAAACTACAAGGGTGAAAAACACTGTTTTGCTTGCTTTTTTTCTTTTCTTTATAATACTGTTTGAGTAAAAAAAATATATATATATATATAGGACAGGCACATATAAGCACTATGCTTCAGTCTGTACCTTTTTCAGTCACTGTAAATAATCAAATATTGATAAATGATGATGTATATTGTACTTTTTTTTTATGACTGAAAAAAATAAACTACTACTACTAACTACTACTTTTTTTTATTACATTTGATGCCATTTTGTCACAGGAAAGATTTGCCTCTAGGATGGAACCCAGGTAGGTAATTTCATCTTTCCTTGTGACAATATTGTCACCCACTGTAACTGAGAAGCCGTCGGTCTTGCTGAGTTTGTTATTTGAACCGAAGAGAATGGACTCTGTTTTGCCCATGTGTAATGATAGTTTGTTATCAGCGAGCCATATGCAGATTTTGCCTAGTTCCGAGCTGAGGGTTTTTTAAACCTGCACCTTGTTCTTGTCAGAGACCAGCAGGGCTGAGTCGTCCGCAAACAGTACTGTTACATCTATATGTAACGGATATGTACCGCGATAGTGTGACTACGGTACATAGAAGTAAAACTCACTCCCCTGAGGCATCCAGACTGAGCGCTTAGGAGGGAATTCCTTTCTTGGCACAGCGGTCTGTGTTGCGGGGTTCGACTCCCACTCAAGGCACGATCGAAGTAGTAGGCAGGTACAGTGTTGTACCGGCTACATATACATTTATGACATACAAGATATACAAATATACAGTACTGTTTAAGAGACAGTTGCTAAAAGAGAATACCGGTATATACATTTGAGGGGGAATAAACTGTACTGGGGGGTGGGTTTGGACATTTACCGGGGCCAGTTTCGAATTGCAGCCTCCCGTAGGTGCTCTTTGAGAGCGGTTTTGAAGGTGGGTAGGGATTGCCATACAACACCCAATTCAAAGTCATAGCTGTATTTTCTTTCAAAATAATTTGCATGTCCGGATTTGGTGCAGATTTTGTCTCGCTTGGGAAGAGGTGTTTAGCATACAGGCGTAGAGACAGCTCTGCATAGGAGTGTGGAGCCCAGTGTCATTGGTTGCTATGGGAAATTAACATTGGGTAACTGTGCTAGTAGCAGGTGATAAATAAATTGTCACAGTTGCCGTGGATGTTTTTGAACCAAGTACAATTAACTAAATTGTAGCAAACTCATTTCATTACTTGTTTGTGGACAAGCTAGCTGATATCCTTTACAATTACTGAAAACTGACAGACTGACTGTTGGGCCAATCAGGGTAACCAGAGTATATTATGGAATGTTTTCAGTGAAGCAGATTGAATACCTGAAATGGTTGATTCTGTTGATATCCAGTGATCAAAGGGCTTTAGTCATCATTTTCACAACAGTTCTAACGTTTTTATCACGGTTGTGTTTGGAACCCAATAGGCAGACAAAGAGAAATGGCAGACAGGTCTGGATAAAACCCAATGTGGGTATATTTAAGAGGTGAAGCAAGAGTGAGAAGTAAAAATTGAGAGAACACCCCAGCAGAGCTTAATGTTCTCTTTCACAGAAAGAAAGAAAAGAGCAGGAACAAAGTCATTACATTTTGAGATGCATGAGTCAACAAAGAGTTGAACTTTCTTTGCCACTTAAGATAAGAAAGCAGGATGCCAGATGATTACCAAGATAGGAAACATTGGTGCGAAACCTCTTTACTGCCTAGATCCCCTCTCTCTGGCCACGGCCTGACCATTAACCATAACTGAAACCCAACAGACCGTTAACCTTGGGAGAGAGAGACAGTCCACTCTACATCACAGACAAAAGCACATGTAAAATACTCAATGCATGAAAAAAGACACAATGTATAAATAATTATGATATAAAACACATTTAGGATATTGTCAGATGTGTAAAATATACACCTACTAACAGATTGACGATGCGGTCTCCCAGGTACTGCACAACACCCTTTCTCACCTTGGCAGTCAGAAGGGGGGATATGTGAGATTGCTGTTCATTGACTATAGTTTAGCTTTCAACACCATAGTCCCCACCAGACTGGTTGACAAGCTGATTGATCTGGGTCTGAACACCGCCCTGAGTGCCTGGATCCTGGACTTTCTGACCAACAGGCCCCAGGCGGTCAGGGTGGGTGGACACACCTCCAACTCAATCACCCTGAGCATCGGGTCCCCCCAGGGCTGTGTTCTCAGCCCCCTGCTGTACTCACTGTACACACATGACTGTGTGGCCAGGTTCAGCTCCAACTCCATAGTGAAGTGTGCGGACGACACGTGGTGGTGGGGCTGATCTCTAACAATGACGAGAAGGCCTACCGGGAGGAGGCTGATGTACTGGCACGCTGGTGCCGGGATAACAGCCTACTCCTGAACATTGGTAAAACCAAAGAGCTGATCGTGGATTTTAGGAGAATACAGCAGGGGACACACACGCCACTGTGGATAAACGGGGCTATCGTAGACAGGGTGAGCAGTTTTAAGTACCTGGGAGTCCACATCATAGAGGACCTGACATGGTCGACTCACATAGACACTGTGGTAAAAAAGGCGAAACAGCGCCTCTACCACCTGAGACAATTAAGGAAGTTCAGAGTATCAGGGAAGCTACTCCACTCCTTCTATTCAATCAATCAAATCCTTTATTTAACCAGATAAGAATCATTGAGATTAAAATCTCTTTTTCAAGAGCGATCTGGCCAAGCAAGGCAGCAGAAAGTTTCAACATAAAAAAGAACATCACAATAAAATACAGATAAAACATTCACAGCAAGCTCCAATTTCAGGCAAGTTATCAAACAGGCAAGTTATCAAACACAGTTGCACTGTCCGAGGGAACTGAATTCGTAGGATTTTAAAATGGCTTTAAATTCTTTTAGGTCCTCCTGTATCTTGTTCCAGGATGAAGGAGCAGCATATTTAAAAGCCTTTCCCAATTCAGTTGACATATAGGGAACATCCAGTTTTAGAGCAGCTTGAGAACGAAGGGCATACTAGTATTGCTTAGTGCACAGAAGCACGCTTAGGTAAGAGGGAATTCAGGCTTTAGAGAGCATTCTGACTGGGAACATCACTGCCTGGTTTGGAAACAGCACGGCCCAGGATAGGAAGGCCCTACAGAGAGTGGTGCGCTCAGCAGAATGGACTACGGGTATTGCACTACCACCCATGCAGGACTTATACAATAGGAGGTGCAAATCCAGAGCTTGCTGAATAATGAAGGACCCTCACCACCACAACAACAGCCTGTTCAATAGCGAATAAAAGAAATAACAATCATAATAACGAGTATACTCGTATATATAAGTTAATACTTTGACAAATGTAGCCTATATTTTTCAGTCAGTTCGGTCTTTGTGTGCCAAACATTATTTAAGGCAAACCGCCTCCGTATACACACAACAAGAACAGAGAGACTGAGGCTCAGCTTCTTCCCTCAGGCCATCAGAACAATGAACACTGATCTCTCCACACACAAGCACACATTAACACACACATACACACACACAACACAACATTCTGCACTCGCACACACACAAACGCACCATAGGTCACTTTAAACACAAAAAGGACACTTTAAAGGAAGGAAAAGGACACAAAATAACTTGTTGTGATTGTTGCATAGTATAGTTAGTAACAGCAAGTATAGCATATAGGGACCTAGAAGAAAAACTGCACATTGTATAGGAGTGTAGATCCAGTGCCTTTAAGCGATTTATTAACATGTCTATTTACCATGTCTATTCTAGTTATCTTTTTATTATTATTGCTATTACTATTGTTTTTTTGCACAATCGTAGCGGGCATGGCCAACCGCATTTCACTGTATGCCCTGGTATGTATGTGATGAATAAACTCTTGAATCTTGAATCTTGAAAATCATGATTTTCATTGTACTGAATGTTTAGGTTGGGACATATTCTCCTCCACAAACGGATGCTAGTGCCGTTCCTTTATCGTGAGGGAAATCGGCCCAAGTAGCCACTAACCAGGGTGTCCAAATTCAGGATGCGTCTCATCACCTCTTCCTGACCTCTGTACTAAGGCTACGGCCACACTGCAAGCCGTAGTGCTCAATTCACATTTATTGCTCAGACACAATTTATTTTTGTTTTGTTATTCTTATATTATAAAAAAAAAATATTAAATGTTTTTAAACGTGGCCAATATCAGATTCCAGTGTGAACTGAACTGAACTGACCTGCATGTGCAGAAGAACAATAACAAAGAAGTCAGCACAGCTGACGTACGGAAGTAAACATGGAGGTCACTGCGTTGATGGTTTCATTTATAAGTTGATGTTGAGAGGAAGCCAGCAAATTCATGACCAGATGATAACAAGGAGGAGGAGGAGGAGGAGGAGGAGGAGGAGGAGGAGGAAGAGAGCCACATGTCATTATGGCTTTTTGTGGAGCAACGGCTGCTACGTCTGTACGGAGGTGTGTGTGGAGGTGAAGTTGGAGCCAGGGCCCAGGAGTGGTGGGATCATGATGTGAATGACTTCACAGAAGACATATCTGCCCTCCATGTTTGTATTCACAGAGTGACTCCCGCCAGCACAGAATTGTGACAAATGTTGAGGGGTGTCAAACTCATTTTCACAGAGGGCCACATCAGCATTATGGTTGCCCTCAAAGGGCCAAAGACTGTATAAATGTTAATGTAATGTAAAATAAATGTAGCTACTCATTTACATATTGTTAAACATGTTGTTTCTGTATTTATTACTTATTCAAGTTATACATATTGCATATGCATTTGCATAGATGTAAAAATATATGTTAGCTTATGTTATTTTAACAAATAATTTTAGTTTATCAGAACCCCATATTACTCCATCAATCAATGATCAAACCATTCAAGTAAATAACAAAGAAGAATATCATCAAATACAAGCTATGACATTAAGTTTGTTCAAAACCTTTTTGTCACAGTCAAGAGGGGCTGAACTAACAACTGTGAGCTGCAAAGAACGCGTGGGACAGATGTAGCAGATGTTACAAAAATAAATGGCTGCACACAACCTTGCAGAGGCCATACATCCAACTAATGGAAGATAGTTTAATTAACTTTAATTAACAGATTGCAGAATGGGTACAGTACAGTACAGCTCAATACACACAATTGTTAAGGGGATGCAGACCAGAGAAAGACTTTCGACTTGTTTACATCAGGGTCCCCCATTTTCAATTCGTAATGAAATTGCTATTATGTGTCTGCATGAACACACAACTGTAACTGTACTCAAAAATAACAAAATAAGGGTTGTCTCAGTTCACAACTATATTGGTCAAGTTTTGGGTGGGACTTGTTTGCGTCCCTACAGCTTCTTATTCAATTGAGCGAGATGCTCGGTTATGTCACACAGCCAGCTCGCATCTGACAGTTCAGACAATATTTCTTCAACCCTTTGTTACCTATTCCGCCTGGATCTTTTTTGTATTTTGGGCTGTAAAATTGTCAAAGAATGTCTGAGGAGTAAGTGCTTTTGGCTTTTTTCCTTTGTTACTTCATCAGTCAGATGTTCAACACACATGTATGTGTAAGAATGTGTAATAACTAAGGCTGTCAAAGCTTTATTAACGCATTAACCCACAATTATTTTAACGCCGCTATTTTTTAACCCAAGATTAATGTTAAAAAAAAAAAAAAAATTACCAGAGCTCTTGGGGGGCCACATCAAATGACGTGGCGGGCCGCATTTGGCCCGCGGGCCATGAGTTTGACACCTATAGAGTGACGGAAAAGTTGCATGAATTCCAATATGACTTTAATAAAGACTGAGGTCACTTTGCAAAAAATCTGGCATGTACCTGAAAGTGGCCCAAATCAGAATTTAAAGATCAGATTCCATGTGATTTGTGTTCTTCACACTGTTATGATAAAAAAATAGATCACATATGAGCAAAGATTTTATTTTGACACTTTTGCCTGCAGTCTGAAAAAGGCTATGGCATTTGTAGTCCAAACATACAGAGCCTTGAGTTAAAAAAAGGTAATGTTGCCATCTACTGGACGTTTTTAACATCCTTAACTATTAATACACATAGCAAAATCACAAGCAGTGTATTATTGCCATTAATGGTTCCCCTGGAAATTCAAGCGCAAGTCCATTCATATAATAAAGTCCAAAACAACTGTAGTAGCCTAAGTCCATAACCATAATAGAATAATGTAGTAGGATACAGAGCTCGATCACCATAGAGATATGTAGACTTTATATCTATGCTGATCATCACAAAGTCCTGCAGCTTTAGATGCCCCCATGTAGGAGAACTGGAGGGGGAGACAGAGAGAAGGAAAACACATACACACACACACACACACACACACACACACACACACACACACACACACACACACACACACACACACACACACACACACACACACACACACACACACACACACACACACACACACACACACACACACACATTGATTGATTGATTGAAAAGTTTATTAACAGATTGCAGAATGGGTACAGTACAGTACAGCTCAACACACACGGAGGGAGAGAGAACTTCAGGTTTACTATAGTCTGTAAACGGAGGAGAACATTGGATTTGTGACACAATGCAAATGCTTTTGTGCTATAGACCTTTTAAGCTTTTAGTTATTTAGCCTCCTTCAGGAAAATCAGTAGGCCATGTCACTGGATCAAGGGTGCTTTCACAAAGCAGACAAATGCAACTCATCTTTGAATGTCCTGTAGCCTACTCTTTCATACTTGCGTTCTTGTATTTTCTGTCATTTTAGCTTCACGTTAACTTAGCTTTCCACTGACGCGATGCAGAGCGCAGAGCCCCGACACACCGGTACAGACCAGTACAAAATCAGTCAAGAGGTGGAGCAGGCTGGGGCAGGGGTCCAGAGTCGAACGCAAGGTCAGGCTGTAGATAAGAGGGGAGCTGGGCAGGTTGGGGGCTGAGCTTGGTCCAGGGTGAGAAGAGGTGGAGCAGGCTGGGGCAGAGAGAGAGAGAGAACGAGTGGGGGAGAGGAACTGAAGGCTTGGCAGGAGTGGAGGAGATGATGAGGGCTAGACAGGCGTGGGGATTGTGACATCGACCTGGACTTGCAAAATAACCCAGGGTAGTAGGTTCCCAAACAGCAACACGGACACAGCAGATGAAGGAATAGCGGGGACATTTCTATTATACAATTCAATTCTACAAGGCAACAACAGTAATATGGGAAACATCCCTTTGGAAGCCGTTATCCTGGCCGCCAATCGCCAGATGCTGAAAACTTGAAACGCTGAAAACGTTGGGAGCCCTCTTGGAAAAAGAGGATGGACCAGCCCTAGTAGCTACACTGGTGGCTACACTTGCACCAAAATGGTAGGGGTGCTCAAGGCATGGGGTGCCCCAGCTCTGGAAGACCTCCTGCATTGTCCCGGTGCCCACGAAGGGACGACCAAGAGCCCTCAACGATTACAGGTCAGTCGCTCTGACGTCAAACGTCATGAAGATCTTTGAGAGGCTGGTCCTGCAACACCTCAAGCCCCTGGTATGTGACCAAGCAAACATCAGGGTGGAGGATGCCATCTTCTACAGGCTCCACAGAGCCTAAACGCACCCGGAGAGGCCACGCAGCTCAGTGAGAATCATGTTCTTCGACTTCTCCGGCGCCTTCAACACCATCCAGCCTTTGCAGCTATCGGAGAAGCTCACGGTGATGCAGTTGGAGCATGGCCTCGTGACCTGGATCACTGACTACCTCACCAACAGACCACAGTGTTAGGAGTGAGGGTAGTGAGGGAAGGAGAGTAGAACTCAATTTGCAGGAAAGGAATGGAGGGAGGCAGAGACGATAGGATACGTGTAGATAAGGACTTTACTAGTACAACTTAACACTACACGAAACAAAAATAACATAAACGGCGCAGCCGGGCTGGCACTAATAACATTGAACTGAGAGCACGGAAAATAACAGGCAATAAAACAAAACACTAACTAAACTTACTTCGAACAAATAACAGCAGTGCAAGACGACAAGGACAGGAACAAGGGGTAACCGGAGGTATGACGCCACAAAGAGGTGAAGACAGAACCACACTTAAATACAACACTAAGGGCGGTCAGGTGGCGTAGCGGAGATTGCGTTCGTCACCAACGCTGGAGACGCTGGGTTCGCATGTTCGAATCCAGCTCCCGGCGTTATCACCAGCTTGGCTGGCCGTTCACACTAATACAATTGCCAGTATTAGGGGGTGGGGAAAGCTGGCGGGTGGGTCCTGGGCGTTGTGGACAGCGACCCCTACAGTTCGGTCGGGGCGCCTGCTCAGCGAGGCTAGGATCTGGAGAGAGGTAGTGCGGCCTCCCACACGTTACACTCTCCCAGTGAGAATCTGCGCGGCCAGGCTAGCTGCCGGCTGGCTGCACATGCGTCGGAGGAAAGCATGTGACAGTCTCCGGCCTCTCGGACCAACAGTAGGGGAAAGTGCGCAACAACCAGGAAGGGGGTTGGGAATTGGCATAACGACTAACAGTGGGATGGGAGAAAAATTGGAAAAAAGGAGGGGGAAAAAAGATAATAAAAAAAATAACACTCATTCTAATTGGTAACAGCTGGCGCCAGTCCAAAACACAGAATAACCCAAACTAGACACAAAAGCATTATACAAATAACACAACCAGACAGGGGAACAACATCACACATGGGAAGGGAAAGTCATCAACAACACACACAATGAAATCACATTAATTATACTATTAATCATATTAATCACATTTGCCAACACGGGTAATGTGAAGGCCTGCACCATCTGCTGGTGACCACTAGAGGGTGGTATGAGACCATAGTTTCTCTTCTCATCACAGTCCCACCCAGGGCTGGGTCTCGGATCGTTACAATACCCCCCCCCCCCCCCCGAACGGGTGGCTTCCAGACGCCCGACAATATCGTCCGGACACGGGCGAAGCAGGAGGCCGAGACCCCGGAAAAAATTGAGGGCGAGGACCCAGAGAACTGGGGCCGGGAGCCCGAGAAAAGAACCCAGGAGGGACATAGCAGCCAGGGGGGCTGAAAACGGGTGCAGAGGCCTGACGAGGGGGGGTGGGGATGGGTGCAGAGGCCCGGAGAGGGGGGCTGGACCCCGGGAACAGAGGCCCGACGAGGGGGGGTGGGGACGGGGACAGAGGCCCGGAGAGGGGGGGCGGACCCGGGAACAGAGGCCCGGAGAGGGGGGGCGGGAAGGGAAACAGAGGGCCGGTCAAGGGACCTGGAGCACAGGGGCAAGGGTAAGGTACCCGGAGCCGGATCCCGGACGAGGGACCCTCTGGTCACCGGACTCGGGACCGGACCAGGGGAGCCGGAACGGAGGTGCGACGACCCCCGGAGTAGGACCCAGCGTAGACCACGGCGAAGACCACAGCGAGGACCAGGGCACCGGTTACGGCGTAGGGCTGGACCAGAGACAGGGAGCCAGGACCAGTCGAGGAGCCAGGACCAGACGGGGCGCCAGGACCAGTGGAGGAGAAGCCGGGACCCGGCGTTGCAGCCGGACCAGGCGTAGAGGCTGGGCTGGGCGTGGAGACCGGGCCGGTCCCGGTGACGAGGCGTGGCGTAGGGGCCGGAGATGAGGAGCCGGGACCCGGCGTTGCAGCCGGACCAGGCGTAGAGGCTGGGCTGGGCGTGGAGACCGGGCCGGTCCCGGTGACGTGGCGTAGGGGCCGGAGATGAGGAGCCGGGACCCGGCGTTGCAGCCGGACCAGGCGTAGAGGCTGGGCTGGGCGTGGAAGCCGGAGGGGGAGCGGTGACAGCTGGGGCTACACTGACCGGAACCAGGCTGGCAGCGAAGGCCGGGCCAGCTGTGGAGGCCTAGTTAGCTATACTAGCCACGCTAGCCCTCCGAGCCTTGCTAGCTCTCGGAGGTCTGCGAGCTGCAGGGGCTAGGCTAACAGTGGGGCCTGGACTAGCTGTAGGGGCCTTTTTAGCAGCAGGAGCTAGGCTAGCTGGGGAGACCAGGTTAACTGCAGGCACTGTGCTAGCTGGAGAGGCCTGGTTAGCTGCAGGGACAATGCTAGCTGGGGGGACCTGGTTAACTGCAGGGACTGTGCTATTTGGGGAGGTCTGGTTAGCTGCAGGGACAATGCTAGCTGGGGAGGCCTGTTTAGCTGAAGGGCCACGATAAAGAGGCAGGTCAGAGGGTGGAAAGCAACAATACCTCCCCATGAGGACTCCGACCTAATCGGCTACCACCCTCATCTCTGCCTCCTAGTCCGGACTCTGGTCCACTACGGACTGGATCGTCTGCAGCAAAAAAAACATTTAGCTGGGGCATAGGTGGACATCTCCCCATCCATTAATTTAAGGATAACGCTCATCGTCCCTTTTAACCTTTCCGCTGGGTTCTGTAATGGTGGCATCATTCTGTTAGGAGTGAGGGTAGTGAGGGAAGGAGAGTAGAACCCAATTTGCAGGAAAGGAATGGAGGGAGGCAGAGACAGCAGGATATGTGTAGATAAGGACTTTACTAGTACAACTTAACACTACACGAAACAAAAAGAACATAAATGGCGCAGCCGGGCTAGCACTAATAACATCGAACTGAGAGCACGGAAAATAACAGGCAATAAAACAAAACACTAACAAAACTTACTTCGAACAAATAACAGCAGTGCAAGATGACAAGGACAGGAACAAGGGGTAACCGGAGGTATGACGCCACAAAGAGGTGAAGACAGAACCACACTTAAATACAATACTAATTCTAATTGGTAACAGCTGGCGCCAGTCCAAAACACAGAATAACCCAAACTAGACACAAAAGCATTATACAAATAACACAACCAGACAGGGGAACAACATCACACAAGGGAAGGGAAAGTCATCAACAACACACACAATGAAATCACATTAATTATACTATTAATCATATTAATCAAATTTGCCAACACAGGTAATGTGAAGGCCTGCACCATCTGCTGGTGACCACTAGAGGGTGGTATGAGACCATAGTTTCTCTTCTCATCACAGCCCCACCCAGGGCTGGGTCTTGGATCGTTACACCACAGTAGTTTATCAGACTATAGGGCAGTCAGTCAGATGTACTGGTGAGCTTCACCGGCGCCCCCCAAGGAACTTTATTGTCACCCTTCCTGTTCACCCTCTACACCTCAGCCATAAATCGAGTGGGTGCCACCTGCAGAAGTTCTCAGACGACTCCTCCATTGGAGATGGTGGAGACATACAAGTTCCTTGAAGTACACCTGAACAACAAATTAGACTGGTCAGACAACATAGAGGCCCTCTACAGGAAGGGGCAGAGCAGGCTGTTCAGTCATTTAACCAGTCTGTAGTAGCCAGCGTCCTCTTTTTTGCCATTGTATGCTGGGGGCTACGTCATTTCAAGGCACACCAACAAACTGAACAAGCTGGTGAGGAAGGCTAGCTCCATGGTGGGAGTTGAGCTGGTCAAACTAGAGGTGGTGGCAGAGAGGAGGATGAGATGGAAGCTGGCCGATGAGGAGCTAGCCAAGATCAGCCACAGCCACCATAATAATAATAAATAATATATTTAATTTATATAGCACACTTTAAACTCAGTGAGATCTCAAGGTGCTTCACAGCAGAAGGAAAATAAAATCTAAAATAAAATAAAAGGTTTAAAACATGAAAACATTGAAATTAATCAAATAAAAACATAAGAATAAAAAGGTTTAAAAAAAAAAAAAAAAAAAATATATATATAAAAAAACACAAAGCATAGGAGCAGATTAAAAAACAGGCCCTAGTGGAAGGCACTAGGCAGAGTAAAATAAGATAAGATAAGATATTCCTTTATTGATCCCCTTGGGGAAATTCAGGCATCATAGCAGCATGGGGGAGGTACAAGCAGTGTAAACAATAAGTCAATATAATTCACTGAAATATACAGTATTCACATAAGGTGCAATATGCATAAGGTAGTATTGTCCTTTTTAGGTGCCTAGTAGGTGTAGTTGGATGTCTGGCAGCAGTCCCTGCCCACTGTTGTGGAGCCTGATGGCCGCTGGTATGAAGGACTGGCCGAGGCGGTTAGTTGAGTGTCGGGGGGGGGGGGGGGGGGGGGGGTATGAGTCTGTGCCAATCATCTTGACTAGCTCGTCGTAGAGGGGGTGGGAGGGTGTTACATATTACTTTCACATGGTGGAGGGATACTTACTGTCTGTGGTGCATATTCACATTGTGGTTGTAGTGTGCTGTCACTAATTGGTGGTTTAATTGACACACTCTTCTGTTTTCTTTCTGTTGGCATGTTTGCTTGTGTCTAAAATGGCAGCTGTTCTAATTATCACAGGTGTGGTGATGAGGCACCACGCCCTACAAAAGCAGAGCAGAGTGGAGGCTGCAGCAGTTCTAACTCGTTCTCTCTCGCAGCTGACGCTCGTCACTGGTTCTCCAGAGGCCTAACCTGAAAACCTCATTTTGCTCACTGCTTCACTTGTACTGTTGGCTTGTTCTCTTTTGCCTATGTGCGTTCGTTTTTTTATTGAACTTTGGAGTCTGGAACACCCAGCTCCCACTCTTTTTGTCCATTTAGATAGCTGTTCAAATAAATATTGTTATTTTTGATAAACTCCTGTCTTGTCCTGTGTCCACCACTTTACATTCAAGGCCTACACAAGCCATATTTTAGGCTTGAATGTAACAGAGGGATTCTCCAGGATAGCAGCCAGCTTCCTTCTCATCCCCCTCTCTGCCATCACCTCTAGTCTGACCAGCTCGACTCCCACCACGGAGCTAGCCTTCCTCACCAGCTTGTTCAGTTTGTTGGTGTCCCTCGAGTTGATGCCACAGCATAGAAGAGGACGCTGGCCACTACATACTGGTAGAATGACTGCAGCAGTCTATTGCAAACATTGAAGGACCTGAGTCTCCTCAGGAAGAACAGCCTGCTCTGTCCCTTCCTGTAGAGGGCCTCTGTGTTGTCCGACCAGTCCAGTTTATTGTTCAGGTGTACCCCAAGGAACTTATATGACTCCACCACCTCCACCTCCTTCCCTCGGATGGTGATGGGAATCGGGGGGGGGGCCTCTTCTTGCCCCTCCGGAAGTCCACCACCAGCTCCTTGGTCTTACTGGTGTTGAGTTGGAGGTGGTTGCTGTCGCTCCACCCCACAAAGCTCTCCACCAGGCTCTATACTCCTCCTCATCGTCATCGGTGATGTAGCTTACGATGGAGGAGTCGTCAGAGAACTTCTGCAAGTGCCACCCGCTTGAGTTTTGGCAGAAGTCTGAGGTATAGAGGGTGAAGAGGAGGGGTGACAGCACAGTTCCTTGGGGGGCGCCGGTGTTGCTCAGCAGTACGTCAGACTGACTGTCCTTTAGTCTGATGTATTGCGGTCTGTCAGTGAGGTAGTCCTTGATCCAGGCCACCAAGCCGTGCTCCAGCTGCATCACGGAGAGCTTCTCCGCTAGCAGTGACGGCTGGATGGTGTTGAAGGCACTGGAGAAGTCGACGAACATAATCCTCACTGAGCTGCGTGGCTTCTCCAGGTAAGCTCTGTGGAGCATATAGATGATGGCGTCCTCCCCCCCGATGTTTGCCTGGTATGCAAACTGCAGGGGGTCGAGGGAGTCACGCACCAGGGGCTTGAGGTGTTACAGGACCAGTCTCTCGAACGTCTTCATGACATGTAACATCAGAGCGACTGGCCTGTAGTCGTTGAGGGTGCTGGGTCATCCCTTCTTGGGCACCGGGACAATGCAGGAGGTCTTCCAGAGCTGGGGCACCCTCTCCAGCCTCAGGGAGAGGTTGAAGAGATGTTGGAGCGGTGCTGCCAGCTGCTCCGCACATGCTTTGAGCACCCTGGGATAAAAAATAAATGAGTTTTAAGGCTGGCCTTGAAGGCAGCAAGGGAGACTGAGGCCTTGATGGACCCTGGCAGGCTCCAGTGAAGGGGATGGAGGACTGGAGTGATGTGTTGTGTTTTCCGGGTTTTGGTGAGGATGGCACTGTTCTGGACTGCTGCCAGCAGCTGGAGAACTAACGAGAACTATTAGGAATGTCTGACCACTAAGTGTATCTGACTCTTACCCACCATAACCTGCTTGGACTATAACCTATGACGTAGTGTATATCATGCGAGTTAGGGTACATACACTCATGTTCTTATATTCAGATTTCATTTTATTGCCTATGTTTATATCTTTCTTCTATTACCCTGCCCATACCTGTACCTCCCCTCCCCCCATGCTGCTATAACGCCTGAATTTCCCCAAAGGGATCAATAAAGGAATATATATATATCTTATCTTATCTTAACCTAACTTTTTTGAACGCACTCCAAAAGCCTCATAGCAACAGCTTGACAATGACATTGATTGACACACATACAGACAAATCAGTGTTGAATTCAGATGTGTGGTGCCTTGTTGATGTTTTTCTAGTGCATGGTTAAAACAGAAAAAGCTTTGACGACAACACTGATTGACATATACAGACAAATCAGTGTTGAATTCAGAAGTGTGGTGCATTGTTGATGTTTTTCTTTATTAAAACTGGTACAATTTGGTTGTGAATGTTGAAAACTAGGACATATTAACGTTTTACAGATGTGTTGGGACTCGGGACACAAAGCTTTAAACCGGGACAAACCGGGACATCTGGTCACCACAGACCTGGAGAAGGACCCAAGCCAAGCTGTTCACTAATCCCACCATGAAGTAAGGTTTGAGATAATGGATGTCAGGCTGCAGGCGGTGAAGAATTCAACGCTATAGCAGGTGAAACAGACAGCATGCTGTCATCAGACCTCCTCCCTGGACTAGTCTGCCATTTTCGAACTGCTCTCTCCTTATAAGCCCAGGTGCTCGCTCATGACATCATTCCACTCCTCAAGGAGATCTTATAAGAGTAGAGGAAGGAATAGGGGCAGAGCCAGACACCTGCCCAGCCAACCTTCTTTAAGCTTCACATTTCCTACAGCTGTTCATATGCATCATCAGTCTCTGGGCAGCATAGCTCCTGGGGGATAATAATAGTAATCCACAAAATAATCCATACAGTCTGTTAGCAGAGTAATCCACAAAAGGGCATAGGCACAAACATTATAGGGGGAAGGTAGCAGGATCCTGTCAACCTGTGACATTTACATTGAGTGTTCTGCCTTGTGGTGTTCTGGCTGGCGTAAACATCACACCATTACTAACCTTAGTTACTAACCCATGCTCCTCAAGTAGTGAGCACGATTTGCTAGTGTTGCCCCTTTCCCTCGCACTAACGCCGCCTGTCAGCCAGAGGGCCCCCCCCCCCCCACACCTCCTATCCTAATGCCTCTAAATTCTGTAATAAAAATGTATGTTCTTACCTTCCACCCATTGTCTCTGTCTGGGAACCTACTACACATTACGCAGTGTGTAAGGAATCCCCAGGTCCACACCCTTCGGCTCTGTCAGGTCCCCCCTGGGGTGACACTGACATGGAGATAAAGGAGAGCAGTGTTAACTTAACAGACAATTTCACAGAGACGGCCCATGCAAGCGAGTTTCAACTATGGCTCCTCGATCAGAGCGACTGAGCCTACCCAGTGTGGATCCCCAGTCACGGGATGCTGAAGTGCTTTTCCAGCAGGAGAATACACCCTGCGCACTCATGGAAGGGAAGGTGGAGGTCAGGAGTCTCTCCCCTGGCATGGACATCCTAGTCCACTGGAGGGAACCAGAGTTCCAGTACCAGATGCTAAGAGGTTGAAGCTAGAGACTGAAGTATTAATTCCTCAGTGATTAAAACCATCCAGAGTGCCGTGCCCAGTATAGTGAAGTGGACATTTTTTCCAGGCATGGTGTGTGGCGAGGTCTCTAGTACCGATATCCTGTCCTTTGGATTCGGTTTTAGTTTTTCTAGAGTTTAGGCTCGACAAAATGTCAGCTTCAACTGTTTGATTGATTGATTGAAAAGTTTATTAACAGATTGCAGAATGGGTACAGTACAGTACAGCTCAATACATACAATTGTTAAGGGGATGCAGACCAGAGAAAGACTTTCGTCTTGTTTACATCAGGGTCCCCCATTTTCAATTCATCATAACATATATGACATACATGACATCAGGGGCGTAGCTGGGGGGGGGGGGGGGGGTAGTTTAGGATGATTCCAAGGGCCCAGCACTGGGGGGGGGGCCCAGTTTTTTACTAGACATCACTCAGGTGTATTATTGATGCTCTCATTGATACTATGTTTGTTTCTGAAGTGTGTGTGTGTGTGTGTGTGTGTGTGTGTGTGTGTGTGTGTGTGTGTGTGTGTGTGTGTGTGTGTGTGTGAGATATATAGAGAGAGAGGGGGGGCTTTGGTAGACTATTGCATTGGTCCATTCATTGAAGATGAACGCAATGCGACATCCTTTACTAGGCTCACCCACCAACAGTGCAGGTGCTGAACTGCTGATCCGAATGTATAGGTAAAAACCATATTATGCGTTTTCATCAATAAAAAAATGGCCAAAAAAAATCTGCTCGCGCGCTTACGCGCGCTCACATTCACTGGGGGCCTACAAATACATTCTTTCATGGGGCCCAGAATCTGGAGCTACACCCCTGCATGACATACAGATAGACAGTACTGCTACACAGTAGCGGTGCCAGAGAATTGGCCTCGCGGGAGCTTTGGAGGGGCTGGATTGTTTATAGCAGGGGCTAATGAATTTTAATGCAACAAACAAAAACAATGGCTAATTTAATATACTGATATTGAAAAAAATAACGTTTTTCTCTGGTCTGCATCCCCTTAACAATTGTGTGTATTGCGCCGTACTGTATTGTACCCATTCTGCAATCTGTTTTTCATTCATTCATTCATTCATGAACAGCAGATCAGCTGTTGCAGTCAGATCACCGCGGCGGGTGACGAACAGATCAGAATGCATGCAAACACGACTCACCATACCTTGTTTGTTGTTAAGTCCTCCAAAATCCCTGCTAATGTTTGAAACATGTCACATATCCACTCGCCGCCCTCCAATTCCAGATTGGCGTTGAATGCAGCAGCTACTTTATCTGCCAACTTGCCTCGTTGTTGTTGTTGTTGTTGTTGTCGCCACATATTATGCAGAGAGGACGTCGGCTCGGCACGCAAGAATCACCGACCTGTTGCGATAAACCCGTATTTTATGTATGGCTCCTGTTTATTAAAAGAAGCGTTATATTTCCCCGTTCTATCCAAAGATGTTTGTTTTGTTTTTTGAACTCGCACGCAGCTCGAACGCGGAAGTGAAATAATATACATGCGGCCCGGTGGGACTATTCCATTGGTTCTCCCAGTCCACGTGACCATTTCTAGCATTTCAATTGGCTATAGTGACAGACATGCTTTTGATGACGTCCGGTAGATAGATACAGCTTCACAATAAAAGAGGTGGAGATACTCATCACGCAAACCCACGATAATGTTGCCGTCTCTCGCTCGTAATGTATTTTATATATAAATAAAATAAAAAACATAACTGGGAGGGGGGGCTTAGAGGGGGCTAAGCCTTTTTCAGAGGGTGCTTAAGACCCTGCTAGCCCCTCCCCCCCGCCGCCCCTGCTGCTACATCTATACATTTATGACATATCAGATTTGCAAATACAGTACTGTTTGTGATACAAAAGTGTCCAGAAAAGGAGTGTATATACATTTGGCGTAGAAACTGTACATTGGAGGAGGTTGGTTGGGTTGGGTGGGTTGGGTGAGGGCTGTACATTGGAGGTCGGGGGGGGGGGGGGGGTTGGGGGGGGGGGGTTGGGTAGGGGACACACACACATTTTACTTCTAATTTTTACTATGTTTTTTGTTTTTATTTCATACTTATCTTGTCATGCACAGTCTCTGGAGCGCAACAGTAAGAAGCATTTTGTACAAAAGTATTCTGTACTTCTGTATGACAACTATTAAAGAAACTTGAAACTTGAAACTTGAACTACACTGTACATTGGAATATTGACAAAGCCTTACTTGGTCATTTACTGTACAACTAGGTTAGGACATTTGTAGGGGTCAGTTTCGAATTGCAGTCTCACGTAGGTGTTTTTTGAGAGTGTTTTTGAAAGTGGGTAGTGATTCACATTCCTTTACAGCTTTAGGCAGGGCGTTCCACATTGATGTGGCATAATTGCGAAACGTGTTTAGTCCCTTGTTTGAGCCGAATCTGGGTTTTACATGATTTGTGGAGCTCCCTCTGGTGTTGTGATCGTGGTATTCACTGACCTTTGGGAAGTATTTTGACATGTACATGGGTACCTTGGTCGCGTAGTGTATCTTGTAGACCAGGCCCATTGCAAGTTGCTGTACTCTGTCGTCTACTCTAAGCCATCCTAGGTTGTCAAAGTGGGCAGGGGTGAGGTGGGTTCTAGGAGTCAGGTCAAGTAGTAGTCTGACTAGCTTGTTTTGAGATGTTTGTAATTTGTTTTTTAGTGCCTTTGAGGTGCTTTGGTACCATGAGGTGCAAGCATAGTCGTAGTACCCTTGAATGAGTGCTCCTGCTAGAGTCTTCAGGGTATTCTTGTTTACCAGAGAGGAGATCCGGTACAAGAATCGCGTTCGTTGGTTGATTTTTTTTATTACATTGGATGCCATTTTGTCACAGGAAAGATTAGCCTCTAGGATGGAACCCAGGTAGGTAATTTCATCTTTCCTTGTGATAACTGTGAGGGTATAACCATCCTCTGTCTAATCCCATAGCCGTCTTTTACACACAAAAACATCCCTTCATTCCCAATCAATCCTACTATCTCCACTTGGTTTGATTGGATGAATGGAATGTGGATTCCAGGTTTTTTCTGTAGTTGTTATCCAGAAGATCCCCTTTGATGTATGATATCTCCCCTCACATCAGTCTAGTTCGAACTGTGTGTGTTTGATGAGGGTTGTTTTATCATGTTAGGCATATTCTGTGGCTTTTACGCATGAAGATATCCCTTTATTCCCAATCTAGTCCTATTATCGGATTGATTGGATAAACAGAATGTAGATTCTAGGAGGTATTTTCCGCAGTTGTTGCTGCAGAAAAAAATATTTTGATGTATGATATTCCTCCTCACATTAGTCTAGTTCCATCTAACTGTGTGTTTGATGGGGGTTGTTATTTTCTCATGTAAGGTACATTCCATGGCTTTTTTCTTTTTTTACAGTATACCTTCTTTTTCCAATACATTCCTACTATCGGATTGATTGGATGAACAGAATGTGTCTCCCAGGAGTTTTTTCTTCAGTAGTCGTTATCCAGAAAGTTCCTTTTGATGTTTCTTCTGTACTATATCCCCCGCACGACAGTCTAGCATTCTTTTCTCAGGTCATGGTATATTCTGTGGCTTTTTTCTTTTTTTTTACAATTTTTTTTATTTTCTTTTTTTTTACTATTTTTCTCCCATCCCACTGTTAGTCGTTATGCCAATTCCCAACTCCCTTCCTGGTTGTTGCGCACCCCCCCTACTGTTGGTCCGGGAGGCCGGAGACTATCACATGCTATCCTCCGACACATGCGCAACCAGCCTGGCAGCTCAGATTCTCACTGGGAGAGTGTAACGTGTGGAAGGTCACACTACCTCCCTCCAGATCCTTCCTTCGCTGAGCAGGTGCTCCGACCGAACTGTAGGAGTATTTTTCTGTTTACAACGCCCAGGACCCACCCATCAGCTTTCCCACCCACTAATACTCTAATTGTATTAGTACGGACGACCAGCCAAACTGAAAACAATGTGGAGAGCTGGGATCGAACACGCGAACCCAGCATCTCCAGCATTGGTGGTGAGTGCCTTGCCCACTGCACCACCTGGCCACCTATATTCTGTGGCTTTTAAGCACAGATGTATTCCTTCATCCCCAATCTGGTCCTGCTGTCGGGCTGTTTTTTCTGTATTCGTTTTCACTGAAAATGATTTATGTAGGTCATCAGCTTTCCCAACTGACACGTGTCAGCTCTGGTTTGTATGGCTGGTAATTCTCTTTGTTTCTGTGTGATTGCATGTTCTCCCTGTGTTTGCATGAGTTTCCTCTGGGTTCCTATTTGCGGACGACTCAGCCCTGCTGGTCTCTGACAAGAACAAGTTACAGGTTGAAAAAACCCTCAGCTCGGAACTAGGCAAAATCTGCATATGGCTCGCTGATAACAATCATTACACATGGGCAAAACAGAGTCCATTCTCTTCGGTTCAAATAACAAACTCAGCAAGACCGACGGCTTCTCAGTTACAGTGGGTGACAATATTGTCACAAGTGTTAGATCCTGATCAATCTGGCCAGTATCACGTCTCCGTCCGTTTGGCTCTCCATCCAATTCCTCTGCGTTGTGTCATTTTAATGGTCCTGACGTCTCCTATACTGGCAGATAAGATCCTTATCTCTCCCCGTTAGTACAATCCGCAAACCATAATAATTCTCCACCTCCGTAAGAATCCGACACTTCGACAACGTGAAATACCTTACAAGGAAAAGCGTGGTTTTATTTGATAAACAGAAAACCTCAGCTCAGATGTTAACAGATTGTATTGTCCTTGAAGAGTCTATTCTAATGATCTCTCGGTGTGTTCAGATTGTCCTTTCAGTCCAATAGTGGTCAGGCCTAGTCGTTAGCCAAGACCATCCTCGTGGTGGCCGAAGCTAATGATGATGTGGCATTCTCCCCCCCCCCCCCTCCTCTCTGTGATGAGAGGAGAGAGTATCTTGGTCTCTCCCCTCCTGTGGGATTAGTTTCTTTGGTCTCCCAGATTTCTAGTCTGCCTTACACCCGGAAACACCGTTCGACTTATAGATCCTCGCCGTAGCAACGACGGCCCCCCGCCCCTCTCCTGGTTGTCATGCGACGCTCATGACAACTGCTAATAACCTTTCACACATTAAAATGCAGTTTTCTCCTGTTTCATTAAGATGAACCCCTCTCCCTCGCTCTCGCTATCAGTTTGTTCTTACAAGGAATTCAAAACATTCTCTCGCTGGCAGTGTGCCTCACAACAATCACCCTGCTCTACTGAACCACCGTCTCCTGCTTCCATGCACATTTCGATCTCACCGTTTTAGCTGTGGTCATCTCCCCCCCAATCTATACATCACATACATTGAAAAAGCACCCCAAATCTTTCACAAGGAAAGATGAAGTTACCTACCTGGGTTCCATCCTAGAGGCTAATCTTTCCTGTGACAAAATGGCATCCAATGTAATAAAAAAAAGTCAACCAACGAACTGGATTCTTGTACCGGATCTCCTCTCTGGTAAACAAGAATACCCTGAAGACTCTGGCAGGAGCACTCATTCAAGGGTACTACGACTATGCTTGCACCTCATGGTACCAAAGCACCTCAAAGGCGCTAAAAACAAAATTACAAACATCTAAAAACAAACTGGTCAGACTACTGCTTGACCTTACTCCTAGAACCCACCTCACCCCTGCCCACTTTGACAACCTAGGATGGCTTAGAGTAGACGACAGAGTACAGCAACTTGCAATGGGCCTGGTCTACAAGATACACTACACGACCAAGGTACCCATGTACATGTCAAAATACTTCCCAAAGGTCAGTGAATACCACGATCACAACACCAGAGGGAGCTCCACAAATCATGTTAAACCCAGATTCGGCTCAAACAAGGGACTAAACACGTTTCGCAATTATGCCACATCAATGTGGAACGCCCTACCTAAAGCTGTAAAGGAATGTGAATCACTACCCACTTTCAAAACCACTCTCAAAGAACACCTACGGGAGACTGCAATTCAAAACTGGCCCCTGTAAATGTCCTAACCCAACCCCCTCCAATGTACAGTAAATTACCTAGTATGGTTTTGTAAATATTCCAATGTACAGTTTTGCTTGTACAGTTGTACAGTGTCCGTCCCCCACCCACCCAACCTCCTCCAATGTACAGTCTGTTAATAAAGTTTTCAATCAATCAATCAATACTCCGGTTTCCTCCCACACCATAAAGACATGCATGTTAGGCAGGGACTACAGATGAAAACTAGCTTGAATTGATTGATTGAAAACTTTATTAACAGATTGCAGAATGGGTACAATACAGTACAGCTCAATACACACAATTGTTAAGGGGATGCAGACCAGAGAAAGACTTTCGTCTTGTTTACATCAGGGTCCCCCATTTTCAATTCATCAGGACATATATGACATACATGACATACAGATAGACAGTAGCCTACTGCTACATCTATACATTTATGACATACCAGATTTGCAAATACAGTACTGTTTGTGATACAAAAAGAGTCCAGAAAAGAGAGTATATACATTTGACGTAAAAACTGTACATTGGAGGAGGTTGGGTAGGTGGGGTGGGGGGGTTGTGTAGGAGGGGTGGGTGGGGAACACTGTACACCTGTACAAGCAAAACTGTACATTGGAATATTGACAACCATGCTTGGTCATTTACTGTACATTGGAGGGGGTTGGGTTAGGACATTTACAGGGGCCAGCTTCGAATTCCAGTCTCCCGTAGGTGTTCTTTGAGAGTGGTTTTGAAAGTGGGTAGTATTCACATTCCTTTACAGCTTTGGGTAGGGCGTTCCTCATTGATGTGGCATAATTGCGAAACGTGTTTAGTCCCTTGTTTGAGCCGAATCTGGGTTTAACATGATTTGTGGAGCTCCCTCTGGTGTTGTGATTTTGGTATTCATATTCACTGACCTTTGGGAAGTATTTTGACATGTACATGGGTACCTGTGTGGTGTAGTGTATCTTGTAGACCAGGCCCATTGCAAGTTGCTGTACTCTGTCATCTACTCAAAGCCATCCTAGGTTGTCAAAGTGGGCAGGGGTGAGGTGGGTTCTAGGAGTAAGGTCAAGCAGTAGTCTGACCAGTTTGTTTTGAGATGTTTGTAATTTTGTTTTTAGCGCCTTTGAGGTGCTTTGGTACTGTGCCGCCCATTGATGCACGACGAGGACTCCGAGTTCTTTAATTACAGATGGCTGTTTATTGATGCAAATTACGTTCATCACCACCGTAGAACGTTAGGTTATGACTATAACCAAGTTCTGTTAGTATAGCGACGCTCGGCGTCACTCTCTGCACTGTCCTCGCACACGTGCACACGCACTGAATAAAGACCACAATGTACCTTTAATCCCAATATTTGTCTGACCACACCCCTATCAGCTTACCCATATAAGCAGGGGTGGGGCCACCCACTCGTCTCCTTCCCAAGCTTTCACCACAAGGCGAGATCAAGGGCTGCAGCGGCGTCGGACGTCGAGCGTCGCTATACTAACAGAACTTGGTTATAGTCATAACCTAACGTTCTGTATCGTATAGCTCTCGCTCGGCGTCACTCTCTGCACAAGGGAGGCCGAGCGAGAGCCATCGGCCGACAAATACACCCCGCTGAAAGCCCCCCACAACCATCAGAACAGGGAGGGCCGAGCCCCCCCGACCCACCCTAATGGAGGGCACCCCCCCTATTGGGGGCTTCACGGGAGGGCGACGGACCCGACCGTGCGAAGAGGCACTCAAGCAACTCAACACACAGGGTGAGCAGCCGTGGCTTGACCCCACGACTACACACACGCACAACCCGCATGCCACCCGGGAACGAACGGAGGAAACAACCTCGTTACTGCCCCCAGAATCACGGGGTCAAGGGCAAACCCAACCCTGTGGCAAGGCCGTAGCAGCGGAGCGCGAAGGAAGACCCAGACCCACCAAAGGGACTGGACCCCCTGGAACGGGGGCCCGGAGAAGTCCATGATGCCAGCATCAAGACCCCACCAGGTGGGCACTTAGTGACCCCGCCCCCCACATCGCCAGCGTATTTGGACAAAGGCCCCTCAGCCGAGCGGGCCCTGTCCCCCCAATAGTACACCGCCTGGCACACTGACCCTGCAGAACAGGCAGTAAGCATGGCCGTAAGCACACAAAAAAGGTTAACCAACGGAAGCAGGCAGCGCACCGGGGAAAAAACCAGGCAACAGGCTATTAACCCTAGCCTGGAGACTGTGGACGAGACAGGCGCCAGAGGGGACAGCTGAACACAGCCGCCCTGGCGGAAGGAGCGTAAGCTGGCGGTGTTGCATGACCAAGCCTCCATTTAAAAAAAACCCACCCAGAGGGGTTGAGGCAGAGAAGGCTGACACGATTGGCAGACGTCATGAACGTGCAGGGGCACCCTCAAACGGTGAACCCGGGAGTTGACACTGCTCCAACACACCAGGGAATCAACCACCTTGGTGTTACCCAATGCGGTGGTTGTTCCTATAACCCCTCAAGAAAAAACTCCAAAACACACCTGCGGGTATACACCGGCTATACCGCAGTACAAGTGTTTCAGTTTTTCAAAAAAGGGTTAACCCAGGCCTACGGGTCGACGAAACATTACTTCGGACCGGGCCCGGCGATACGGGAAGCACAGGGTCACCAGAGGAGGTCAAAGACCACCCCAACAGGCCCCTCTTCGCCATGCGTGAGAGAGGAGCGAAAAAGAATGGAGAACCAGCCCCTAAGCACACCGTACTTGGTATTCCCAGGCGGTCTCCCAACCAAGTACTAACCAGGACCAACCTGTGTAGCGGCCGAGATCTGACGAGATCGAGCGTGTACAGGTTGGCATGGCCGTAAGCCATTACGGCAGTGCTGAGTAAAAAACGTACCAAACCAGGGTCTCCATAGTGCTTAACCCTGTGACACCCGGACCAACCTGGCATTTTTCCCCCTGAAAAAAGCCCAAGTCCCTCAGGGTACCAGAACAGCAGATCTGCATCCCCGGCGGACAACGGGTTCAACTGATCCGGACCAGCGTGACCAGAACCAGTCCTGTGCCCTAACCACGCCGACATGCCTACTCCAGGAGAAGGGGCAGATATGCGTGTTGATCTTAAACATGAAAAGAAGGCGCCACCCAGACGTTCGGGCGAACCGCGCCCGGTGGCCCACCCCCAGGGCGTGAGACCCCTCTACATATGTTCAGATCCATTCCGTCATCATCCCCCAGACATGAACGAGAATCCGTCGACGACAAAAAACCAGGTTGTTGGATTTGGTTGTCGGAAGAGGAAAAACCTCCATCCCAGTTGCTTTATAAAAACGCCGTTTTAACCTCAAGCAACCAAGGCGTGCCAGTCAGTCGCCTGTTTACAGAACACCCCGAGCTAGCACTATACGTGCGTCGGGACACACCCACATCAATGAACAGGCTATTTAGACCTGTCATTGAATCCCCAAGACGCCATGGGGAACGACAAGAGGGGTGTGACACTTCCTAACTCCAACTCTTTTTAGTAGAAAAGAAGGAAGCACCAACAGTATGTATCCCAGTCTACACAGCCGGGGGTAAAAAAAATTCACATTTTTACATCCCACCACCCTCCCATAGGAAGGAGACGGGAATCCCCAGAGAG
This sequence comes from Notolepis coatsorum, assembly GCF_963971535.1. Taxonomy (NCBI): domain Eukaryota; kingdom Metazoa; phylum Chordata; class Actinopteri; order Aulopiformes; family Paralepididae; genus Notolepis; species Notolepis coatsorum. Next base: position 195,819,215 of record NC_140167.1, on the reverse strand, counting down.
ACTTCCCACGCGAGCTGTACAGATTGAAAAGAATATATTGCACCTTGAGCCATGTAAAAAATTGGATTTAGGGCTCTCCGGGGAGGAGGCACTGAACCCATACACACTCAATAATCGAATTGAATCGAATACATACACAATAGAGTAGGACTCCTTCTAGAGGGTCCACTCACCTTGACAATCTGAGGAGGAGGCTCTGTACTCTGAAGGAGGCTCCCTCACATGGAAGGAGGAGTCCCGACTCACAGAAGGCCCGAATAGGAGCTTGGTGAGGAGGAGCCCTGACCACCCCCCGAATAATAATAATAATGGATTGGATTTATATAGCGCTCTTCGTGACACCCCAGAGACCCCAGAGCGCTTACAGAGTCCATTATTCGTTCATACACAGTCATACCGGTGGTGGTAAGCTACAATTGCAGCCAGAGCTGCCCTGAGGCAGACTCACGGAAGCGTGGCGAATAATCAACGCCTACGGCCCCTCCGACCACCACCAACATTCATTCACATGCATACACATTCATACGAGGCAAGTAGGTTAAGTGTCTTGCCCAAGGACACAACGGCAGTGGGATGGACATGGGCTTGAGCGGGATTCGAACCACCAACCCTTCGATCATTGGACGACCCGCTCTACCCCTGAGCCACGCCGCCCCACAGCCCGAAACAGATCCATCACATGGACCTGAACAGCACACGGAAGTCCTACCAACAGAGACGCGCACGGTAACGTACTCTATGGCGGGGGAATTTCTGCGGTGCACATGCCCAATATTCCAGGCCGTGGGACCATGAAACTCCCTCCCCCACATCCCCCCCCCCCCCCCCTCACCCCGTAACGTGCGGGACCGCAACGTGACAGGAACCTTGAAGGACAGGGGGTGTACCCCTGACCAACAGAAAAAAGGGGGAGCGGAAAGGTTACCAGTTCACCCCTTTACGACCCCACACCCATGATACGATGTAATGACAAAAAGAGAGTATGACACAGTCATAGTCAGCTCTATGAAGCTTCTGACAGCTTCACACAGCGCATGAGCTAACCTGCTATCTGATTTTTACTAAGGAAAAAACACAGAATAGAGAGGGCTCTCTAAGAGCCCCGGTCCAAACTTACACATGTGCTTCTGTGGCCAGTCCAACCCAGTTGTAGGTCACATGACACACACAACCCATCATCACCTACAAAAAATGGCAAAAACACACTACAGAGGAACGCCGTTTTTCATAATGAGAGAATACATAATTCTCGATTAGTATCGGCCACAGGTCTTGCTAAGCACACACGAAAGCGACCAAACAATCTTTTCTTTTAGGAAAATAAAGTTTCTCCAGCAGTCTTAGCACAACCTCAGCAATCAAGCTAAGGGTTACATCGCATCCCTACCACACAAAGACACAATGTAGTGCAACAACATGTCTGATAGGAGGATGAAGAAGTCCCCAGGGAACCGGGGGGAAACACAATCCTCCTACTTTACCCTTAATACGGCCAGTTAAAACAGGAAAACCTGTTAATATGTGAACACACTGTTCATTGTCATTACAGGCTGAGAAAAGAATATTCTTTACTCATTTGTCACTAAGCATAGCTTTATAGGTTAGTTAACCCCCTTAGTTGTGAGTACACGGTACATATAAACACACATGATGTTTCTCAACACAACAAACCAGATCATTTTCACATCTGAAACAACAACCCAATTTGCACGGAGAAGCTAAATACCTAGTGACAAGACAATTCACACACAACTTGCGTCGTATCCTAAATGAAGTGCAGTAACACTCGTTTTGGAAAACATCGTTATTTACAAAACATTTAGAAGGGAAAGCCAGAAGAAGTGTACAAGGTCTGGTCAGATCTGGCCTACCCGGAGCGTAGATCAACGAAGTGCAGTCTCAAGACACCGTAGAAAACACAGCCGTCCTGTGTTGTTCGATCTGGGCAGCGTCACCGCTCCAACCCGTCGCTACGGTCCCCTTTGTTGACGCAGGCTTTGCCATCCTGGCCCAGGGCAGGTTCGACGAACATCCTCTGTCAAAGATGACGTCGTAGTCAAGAGTGTTTAAAACATGTTATAATCAAAGCACGTTCAACAGAGTAGCATTAAGCTAACGGCCGCTCCAACCGTCGGTCGCTACTGCCCCTGCCCGCGAGACGCCGAGCGAACGGCGCAAGCGACCAGAGAGGAGCTCGCGGCGGCGCGCGAGGAGCCGGAGCTACCCCGCGCTGGGCCTTGGCCGATAGCAGCAAGCTAACGTTTCCTAGTGATCACAGCAGGCTAGCGCCGCAGCTAACAGCTGACTGGCTAACAGTAGGCCCAACCTATGTAGGCCACGCAGTGATCACAGCAGGCTAACGCCGCAGCTAACAGCTGACTGGCTAACCGCAAGCTAAGCAGCTATCACCTGAACTTGTACACAATGATATAACACTCACCCAGACAGGCCGCCGTTCTGAAACCCTCCTCACTTTTTAAGAGAAAAGAGAAACAAGATGTTAACACAGTTTTACAACAGTGATTTTACCAACACCCGACGGAGCCAGCACAAAACCCAACTGGCCTGTGTAGCTGACTTGAACACAGATCTTCCGCTATCGAACATCTATGCCCATATCTCCTCGTGAGGGAATACTCTCATTTGGATATGAAAGATGGGGCCTTAACACGGTGACAGAGAGATATCCACTCGTCCAGAAAACACAGGGATCACCAGTGTTAATGGTCATGGCCCACTAGTTAAAACTATAATGGGCTTCAGACCAAGGTCTTCTGTCGCCTAAGAGGCTGAACAAAGGACCCTAGCCTGGGGCCGGTTTTCATAAACATTGTCAATTAGCCCCCATAGCACTAACAGACAAGTGGAGCCTGCCAGCAAAAACATAACTCACCAAACCTGGAACCCACCGCTTCTCACAACAGCGGCGCGTCCTACAGCCCGGCTGTGTCTTTACCGCAACCAGCACACAGCAAGGACTGCAGTTGGAAAAGTATGTAGCGGCGCGAACTCCCAATACGAAAACCGGTGGAGGATTTTTAGAATGATCATCATCTTCCAGACACTCCAGTACGAAGACAATATCGCCGTATTTTCTCGAAAATAGTGAGAGAGAAAATAAAGATATGATGTCAACGTATCCTTGCTTTCCAACACTTCTCCTACCATCACTTCAAGTGTGGGGATCTACCGAGGCACTTCCTTGTGGTGAAAGCGAGAAGGAGGCGAGTGGGTGGCCCCACCCCTGCTTATATGGGTAAGCTGATAGGGGTGTGGTCAGACAAATATTGGGATTAAAGGTACATTGTGGTCTTTATTCAGTGCATGTGCACGTGTGCGAGGACAGTGCAGAGAGTCACGCCGAGCGAGAGCTATACGATACAGAACTACAATGCAGGAAATAATAACAGTCAATATTCATACAATTCAGTCAATAGAATTACAAAAACAAAACGAAAAGTGTGAATAAACTTTACTAACCACTTTGGCCTGCTTGCAGCTCAATGGGAGGGGTTATCTTCAAAACTCTAGTACTTTAGTCTTTCAACTTTGACAAATAAAGTGCATAAATCTGCTGCACTATCTTCTCCTACATGTCTGGACGCATTCTGCCAGATCTGCTCAAACTACGGCAAGTCAGAGCGTGAGACAGGACGTGATACGTCACATGAGATAAAATGAAATATAAAAATAAACATGCGCCCTCTATAGGCGACAGCTGCATTTACACTCCCACCAATCACATAACATGTGATTTTCAACACAACCATTTAAAACATCAGGAACCCTTTAAACATTGGGAACCCGTTAAACAAACCAAATACACAAAAACAAAAAAAGGTTTCAATGAGCCTTTACTCTGCTTCCAGTAATAGTACCGTTTTGTGTATGGCTCTCTCTAAATAATGTGGCTGAGATATGTGTGCGCCTTTGTTGTCTAGTGTTGTGTCACTGACTAACAGCTTAACTCTTCTAACCCTATTGTCAGCAGCTAACTTCCACTGATTTCTTGGCAAGTTCTCATCTTGCTGGTATTTCTCCTGTCCTTGGTCCATTTTCTTCTGTGTTGCAGATTAAGCAGGTACTCCTTTCTCCACCTAGTCCAGAACTCATTTGACAGGAACTGAACTCTCTTCCATCTTTTCTGAAGATAGAAGTCTTCTTTCACAAACTCTCCTGGTTTTGTTTTCTCTCCTTGTTGATGATAATGTCTCTCTCCTTGTTGATGAGGTCTCTCTCCTTGTTGAGAAGGGCTCTCTCCTTGTTGAGAAGGGCTCTCTCCTTGTTGATGAGGTCTCTCTCCTTGTTGAGGTCTCTCTCCTTGTTGAGAAGGTCTCTCTCCTTGTTGAGAAGGGCTCTCTCCTTGTTGAGATGGGCTCTCTCCTTGTTGAGACGGGCTCTCTCCTTGTTGAGACGGGCTCTCTCCTTGTTGAGAAGGGCTCTCTCCTTGTTGAGACGGGCTCTCTCCTTGTTGAGAAGGGCTCTCTCCTTGTTGAGAAGGGCTCTCTCCTTGTTGAGACGGGCTCTCTCCTTGTTGAGACGGGCTCTCTCCTTGTTGAGACAGGCTCTCTCCTTGTTGAGAAGGGCTCTCTCCTTGTTGAGACGGGCTCTCTCCTTGTTGAGAAGGGCTCTCTCCTTGTTGAGAAGGGCTCTCTCCTTGTTGAGACGGGCTCTCTCCTTGTTGAGAAGGGCTCTCTCCTTGTTGAGAAGGGCTCTCTCCTTGTTGAGAAGGGCTCTCTCCTTGTTGAGAAGGGCTCTCTCCTTGTTGAGACGGGCTCTCTCCTTGTTGAGAAGGGCTCTCTCCTTGTTGAGACGGGCTCTCTCCTTGTTGAGACGGGCTCTCTCCTTGTTGAGACGGGCTCTCTCCTTGTTGAGAAGGGCTCTCTCCTTGTTGAGAAGGGCTCTCTCCTTGTTGAGAAGGGCTCTCTCCTTGTTCCTCTCGCTCACTCTCCACCCCAGGCTCTGAGTCTACACTCCTCTGAGGTCTAGAGACTGTCTTTACCCCAAGCTCTGAGTCTACACTCCCCTGAGGTCTAGAGACTGTCTTTACCCCAGGCTCTGAGTCTACACTCCCCTGAGGTCTAGAGACTGCCTTTACCCCAGGCTTTGAGTCTACACTCTCCTTAGGTCTAGAGACTGTCTTTACCCCAGGCTCTGAGTCTACACTCCCCTGAGGTCTAGAGACTGTCTGTACCCCAGGCTTTGAGTCTACACTCTCCTTAGGTCTAGAGACTGTCTTTACCCCAGGCTCTGAGTCTACACTCCCCTGAGGTCTAGAGACTGTCTTTACCCCAGGCTTTGAGTCTACACTCTCCTTAGGTCTAGAGACTATCTTTACCCCAAGCTCTGAGTCTACACTCCCCTGAGGTCTAGAGACTACCGGATTGGGGTTGGGTTGAAACACTGGAGGCGCAAGAGGACGCAGTTCTTCTTGTGGGGTGAGAGCTAGCGAATGTGCTGAAGGATAGTGTAGAAGGGGTAACCACAGATGATCTTCTTCATCATCATTATGAACGCTTTCAGTGTAAACCTTTAGCCTTGCCTTAGCTGCGTTGAGTTTCTTGAGTTCCTCTAACCGTTCCACTTCTCTCTTTTTCTCATTCAGCTTTGTTTTCCTAGCAGCACTTTCCGTGATGAATAGAACTCTTTTCTCTGCCTGGATCTTGGCGTTCTCTGCGTGGATCTTGGCGTTCTCTGCGTCGTTTTCAGCCGACCGCCTTTCATCTTCCTGCTCCAGTCTTCGGATTTCTTCTTCTTGCTCATTCTGTTCTTTCATTATTTTTAGTACCTCTGTAGTTGCGGCTGCTTCCGCTGCAGCTTGTCTTGCGTTGTGTGACACTGAGATTTCAGAACCACCGTTGTTGTGGAAATGCTGAGCCCTTTTATTAGCAGTCCTGGTTCTCATCTTGTTGAGGAACTGCTGAGCCTTTTTATTAACAGTCCTGGTGAGCGATTGGCATGTATCATTCCTTCTACGGGTTTCTGAGTCTGGATGATCGGGATGTAAAGTGTCTCTCATTTTTAGATAAATACCATCAACCTCAATTTGGGCTGAATTTATTCTGGCTATATGGGAGGGGGTTATCTTCATTAGGTCAGAGTCGTCCTTATACTTGATGGATATTTTCAGTCCATTATAGTTGTGCTTCCACCTCTCATATGCCCTTTTGAAGTTCACTTTTAGATCCATCACCTTATCGTCTACAAGAGCCTGTACCTTTTCAGTAAATACGACTGGCTCACTATCGTCTAGCTTGTTGGACTCAATCTGAGATTCAGTTTGCTCTATCTCACCCCTTTGTGACATGTTTACTGTGTAGTAAATAAATCAATTATGTATTCATTAAATATTTATGAACCATATCTATGGAAAAGGAAATATGAACTGTAAATAGAGGGGTAGGCTAATATGAATTCAGTCTAAGAAATGTGTAAGCCTAATAATGAAAAGTGTCAACAAATGTCTTAAGTATTCAAAAATAAAATGCTTAATTTAGTTGAACATTGTAGGCTAATTCAAATCTACACCTTTCTTCAATGTGAAATACAAATCACGAAAAATAACAAATAAACCATAGGCCTAGGTTTATATTATAGTAGCTTCCTATACTGGGATATAACTGGTCAAATGTGTAGGCTAATATGAAATTCAAAAACGAAATGAAAAAGTAAGCCTATAGGCTATTATGAAAATGCAAACTATCAAGTTCGAATATACCCTTTATGATTGGCCTTTTCTAAATTAACCTTATAAAGCTAGACTTCATTAATGAATATCAACCTATTCTTAAATGGCCAAAAATATTAAACTGTAAACAACCTTATACAGTCTCAAGAATGTGCGCACTTGCGATGCAATTGTAGCCTACAACAATACTTCTCTCTGAAAGTCAATACCTGAGACGTGTAGTCAGTCAACTTGGTGAATGGCATTTGCCTATGCAGTTCAACTTCAATGTAGGGAAAAGTCTGCTGCTGCTTCTTTAAGATGGATGCTGTGAAATCTTACTGATACGTGGAAAAGTTCAGTGGCAGAGTCCTGTACCCGCGCCAACCTCGAGCCGTCTTCTTCCACGAGCTCGCTTGTTTGGCCGTGTGCACACTGCTGCAGCTCCTTCCCAGCACAAAAGTTCCCCAGACATGACGATACATCTTCGACTGCAGACAATCCTCTACCCGACGTTCTCATAGCCAACGCGATTAATTTCTCACTTGGGAGCAGTGATGCCACAGATGATTACTGATTACTCCTTTAAAAAGTAATCTTAGTTACTTTACTGATTACTTGATTATCAGAGTAACTTAGTTACTTTGAAAGTAACTAGGTTACGAAGTCGTCGTCCCTGCTGCTGCCACAACATAAGAATGACAAAAAAAAATTTAGTAAAATGTACTCAGTTTGAGTAAAAGGTACTAATAGGGCAGGTAGGCCTATCTATAGATCTATAGATTTCACAAAAGATAAATGGTCAATAACACCAACCAACAAACTAGATTCTTGTACCGGATCTCCTCTCTGGTAAACAAGAATACCCTGAAGACTCTGGCAGGAGCACTCATTCAAGGGTACTACGACTATGCGTGCACCTCATGGTACCAAAGCACCTCAAAGGCGCTTAAAACAAAATTACAAACATCACAAAACAAACTGGTCAGACTACTACTTGACCTGAACCCCAGAACCCACCTCACCCCTGCCCACTTTGACAACCTAGGATGGCTTAGAGTAGACGACAGAGTACAGCAACTTGCAATGGGCCTGGTCTACAAGATACACTATACGACCGGGGTACCCATGTACATGTCAAAATACTTCCCAAAGGTCAGTGAATACCACAACCACTACACCAGAGGAAGCTCAACAAATCATGTAAAACCCAGATTCGGCTCAAACAAGGGACTAAACACGTTTTGCAATTATGCCACAACAATGTGGAACGCCCTACCCAAAGCTGTAAAGGAATGTGAATCACTACCCACATTCAAAACCGCTCTTAAAGAGCACCTACGGGAGGCTGCAATTCGAAACTGGCCACCGTAAATGCCCAAAACCCCCACCACCTCCTAATAGACAGTCTCCTCCCCACCGCATGTATATATTCCCTCCCCGCCGTATGTATATTTCTCTCCCACCCACCCACCCCCTCCTAATGTACAGTCCCCTCCCCATCATATGTATATACTCTGTCAGGATCTAGGGGTAACAGTACTGTATATTTGAATACCGTTTATGTCACAAATGTATCAGTACTAAATACCTATATGTCCCTATGCCATAAATGTCATGTATGTTGTGTATGTCATAAATGTCTATATGAATTGAAAATGGGGGACCCTGATGGAAACAAGACAAACGTCTTTCTCAGGTCTGCATCCCCTTAACAATTGTATGTATTGAGCCGTACTGTATTGTACCCATTCTGCAATCTGTTAAATAAAGTTTTCATTCATTCATTCATTCATTCATTCACCACATGTAGGCTGATATGTAGCCTACCTTTGAGGCCTGCCCTATTCAGATATGGTTCTAATGTTCCTAGTGATGCATTGTGTTCTGTTTGTTTTGTTTAGTCCCAGCGTCCTGTGTTTCTTCTTACTCTAAAGAAGAACTGCTGAACATTGGGAAATCAATCCCACTTGACATTTTCCCTCAACTACTCATTCCCTCAACTACTCACCCGCTCCACGGATCTGTTGGATGTGCTCGTGAGGGGAACCGCGGCCTTCATCCAGGCTGTGAAGTGGGTCAGGCGGCAGCGCGGCAAAAGGGCTGGCTCCCTGGCTCGCCTCCGCCGGAGAGGATCTCGTCCTCCTCTCCCGGGTATATTCCTCTCAAACGTGAACTCTCTCTGCAATAAAATGGATGAGCTCCGGTCCCTCGTAGCAAAGAGCAATGACTTTCGCTCAACAGCAGTGTTCGCGTTCACGGAGACCCATCTGTCACAACAATAACAGCCGCGCCCACCAGCATGGAACAACTTGAGGTTGCGTGCTGTGACGTCACTCCCCCAATACAAGGAAATACAGCTCCAAGCGTATTTTTGACTGTCTAAAACGAAATAAAATACTGCATTCCGCCTGCATTATGAATTTATGATGAGATAGTAACGAAATAGTAACGCACAGCCACTTGGACAAGTAACTGCAATCAGATTACTGGCTTTTAAAGATTAACGCGTTAGATTACTATTTTCGGGGAAAAGTAATCAGATTACTGTAACGCGTTACTTAGTAACGCGTTAGTGGCATCACTGCTTGGGAGTCTTCAACTTCACAGTCCAGTGTTCTACTGTGCCGCCCATTGATGCACGACGAGGACTCAGAGTTCTTTAATTACAGATGGCTGTTTATTGATGCAAATCACGTTCATCACCACCGTAGAACTACAATGCAGGAAATAATAACAGTCAATATTCATACAATTCAGTCAATAGAATTACAAAAACAAAACGAAAAGTGTGAATAAACTTTACTAACCACTTTGGCCTGCTTGCAGCTCAATGGGAGGGGTTATCTTCAAAACTCTAGTACTTTAGTCTTTCAACTTTGACAAATAAAGTGCATAAATCTGCTGCACTATCTTCTCCTACATGTCTGGACGCGTTCTGCCAGATCTGCTCAAACTACGGCAAGTCAGAGCGTGAGACAGGACGTGATACGTCACATGAGATAAAATGAAATATAAAAATGCGCCCTCTATAGGCGACAGCTGCATTTACAGGTACCATGAGGTGCAAGTGTAGTCGTAGTACCCTTGAATGAGTGCTCCTGCCAGAGTCTTCAGGGTATTCTTGTTTACCAGAGAGGAGATCCGGTACAAGAATCCAGTTCGTTGGTTGACTTTTTTTTATTACATTGGATGCCATTTTGTCACAGGAAAGATTAGCCTCTAGGATGGAACCCAGGTAGGTAATTTCATCTTTCCTTGTGACAATATTGTCACCCACTGTAACTGAGAAGTTTGTTATTTGAACCGAAGAGAATGGACTCTGTTTTGCCCATGTGTAATGATAGTTTGTTATCAGCGAGCCATATGCAGATTTTGCCTACCCAGTGAGCAAAACACGTCTTTTCAACCAAGCGTCTTTGCATAGCTCTCGTATAACCCAGCCAAATCGTGTTTTTTTGTAGACGTATTTTAAACTATGCACTAAACTTATTATTTCAATGCATTAACATCTCCAAATATGAAAAATATGCACCACAGACGTCCTGCAAACGCGCCTACAAATATCTGAGCACGATATTTCCGAAGATTTAAGGTGGACCATATATACTCACTTTTCTCTGTATAGCTGAAACAATACAGCACGCCGGTAGGACGCAAGAAGGTCCGTCACAAGTTCGTAGACGCCAATTGTGGGATATTTGTGGATATCCTGATGAAGAATGTTCTCAGTCAACCGAGGTTTGGATAATAACAAGGGTTTATTAACCAAACAGATAGTTTACATAGAGAGAATGGCTGAGGGCTTCCCCCCAGGTGATCAGCTGAAATGACCCAGGTAAGAAGACCTGGATAGATCTCGGGAGGAGATCTATATAGGTAACAGGGGGGGGGGGTGTGGTCCCATTTGATAGGTCAGATGGGGGGGGGGGGTACAGGTTTGGGGAGAAAGGGGAGGGGAATGTCTTATTCCACAGAAAGGGGGGGGGGCACAGGTAAGGGGGACACAGGGGAGGGGAGTATATTTACATGAGGACAATATATTATACCACAGTGACGTCTATCCATCGCTCGCATTTAGCCCAGGATAATCTTGTCTAAGCTTAGACGTATTTTAAACTATGCACTAAACTTATTATTTCAATGCATTAACATCTCCAAATATGAAAAATATGCACCACAGACGTCCTGCAAACGCGCCTACAAATATCTGAGCACGATATTTCCGAAGATTTAAGGTGACGTCTATCCATCGCTCGCATTTAGCCCAGGATAATGTTGTCTAAGCTTAGACGTATTTTAAACTATGCACTAAACTTATTATTTCAATGCATTAACATCTCCAAATATGAAAAATATGCACCACAGACGTCCTGCAAACGCGCCTACAAATATCTGAGCACGATATTTCCGAAGATTTAAGGTGGACCATATATTATACTCACTTTTCTCTGTATAGCTGAAACAATACAGCACGCCGGTAGGACGCAAGAAGGTCCGTCACAAGTTCGTAGACGCCAATTGTGGGATATTTGTGGATATCCTGATGAAGAATGTTCTCAGTCAACCGAGGTTTGGATAATAACAAGGGTTTATTAACCAAACAGATAGTTTACATAGAGAGAATGGCTGAGGGCTTCCCCCCAGGTGATCAGCTGAAATGACCCAGGTAAGAAGACCTGGATAGATCTCGGGAGGAGATCTATATAGGTAACAGGGGGGGGGGGGTGTGGTCCCATTTGATAGGTCAGATGGGGGGGGGGGGGGTACAGGTTTGGGGAGAAAGGGGAGGGGAATGTCTTATTCCACAGAGAGGGGGGGGGGGCCCAGGTAAGGGGGACACAGGGGAGGGGAGTATATTTACATGAGGACAATATATTATACCACAGTGACGTCTATCCATCGCTCGCATTTAGCCCAGGATAATCTTGTCTAAGCTTAGACGTATTTTAAACTATGCACTAAACTTATTATTTCAATGCATTAACATCTCCAAATATGAAAAATATGCACCACAGACGTCCTGCAAACGCGCCTACAAATATCTGAGCACGATATTTCCGAAGATTTAAGGTGACGTCTATCCATCGCTCGCATTTAGCCCAGGATAATCTTGTCTAAGCTTAGACGTATTTTAAACTATGCACTAAACTTATTATTTCAATGCATTAACATCTCCAAATATGAAAAATATGCACCACAGACGTCCTGCAAACGCGCCTACAAATATCTGAGCACGATATTTCCGAAGATTTAAGGTGACGTCTATCCATCGCTCGCATTTAGCCCAGGATAATCTTGTCTAAGCTTAGACGTAATTTAAACTATGCACTAAACTTATTATTTCAATGCATTAACATATCCAAATATGAAAAATATGCACCACAGACGTCCTGCAAACGCGCCTACAAATATCTGAGCACGATATTTCCGAAGATTTAAGGTGACGTCTATCCATCGCTCGCATTTAGCCCAGGATAATCTTGTCTAAGCTTAGACGTATTTTAAACTATGCACTAAACTTATTATTTCAATGCATTAACATCTCCAAATATGAAAAATATGCACCACAGACGTCCTGCACGTGTGCCTACAAATATCTGAGCACGATATTTTCGAAGATTGGTGGTCTGCTGTGTTCATCACCAGCCTAACCTGCTGTTTGCCATTTGATCAGCAGGTGGCGCTGATAGTGCTGGGAAACCTGACTGATCACAATCCTGCCTGATTAAATAACATGTCTGACCGTTCTTCTGTGTGTGTGTGTGTGTGTGTGTGTGTGTGTGTGTGTGTGTGTGTGTGTGTGTGTGTGTGTGTGTGTGTGTGTGTGTGTGTGTGTGTGTGTGTGTGTGTGACGTGTGTGTGTGTCTATCCATAGCTCTCATTTAGCCCAGGAGAATCTTGTCTAAGCTTAGACGTCTACCAAACTTTCACTTTTCACCCCATTTTAGATATTGTTTACACGTCTAAGCTTAGACGTTCAAAACACGTCTAGAATAGACGTCTACCAAACTTTCACTTTTCACCCCATTCTAGACTGATTTTAGACGTCTATGTCACGACGTTGAAACAACGTCTAAGCTTAGACGTTCAAAACACGTCTAGAATAGACGTCTACCAAACTTTCACTTTTCACCCCATTCTAGACCGAATTTAGCCTAGCCTTGATTGACATTTTTTATTAACAGATTGCATAATGGGTACAGTACAGTACAGCTCAATACACACAATTGTTAACCCTTTCACTGCCACACTACCAAACGGTTAACCCTTTCACTGTTTAGCCTTTTTCACCACAGAATATATGTGTGTTGACCATGTCAGGTCCTCTGTGATGTATTGTACTTACTGTATTTGTAAATCTGGTATGTCATAAATCCAATCTCCCCCAATCCCATTCAATCTAGTTAGCTGCAGCTCAAATGTATCCCCTTGCCCCACTTTGCCTTTTATGTCTCTGTCTGTGTGTTGTGTATTTAAGTATGTTTGTTTTTGTTTTGCTGCCATTTTGGCCAAGTCTTGCTCGAAAAAGAGATCTTTGATCTCAAGTGACTACCTGGTAAAACAAAGGTAAAACAAAAAATATATGTCATATATGTCCTGATGAATTGAAAATGGGGGACCCTGATGTAAACAAGACGAAAGTCTTTCTCTGGTCTGCATCCCCTTAACAATTGTGTGTTTATTGAGCTGTACTGTATTGTACCCATTCTGCAATCTGTTAATAAAGTTTTCAATCAATCAATCAATCAAATTTATAACACTTTATTTTAGATTGTCCAATCACATCTGTGATTGGACAATGGGAATTTCCGGGCGTGGTTTTGTGAACTTAGAAATCAGGAAGACCCGCTGCTCACCTCAGTCAGCTCACCTATAGTCATTCAACAACAACAACAAAAATGTTACTCTTGGAAACATCGAAGTTATATATTGCCACAAGGACGCAGCTCTTATCCTTCGCCACGCACACAGAGGAAATCTCTCGCTACGGAGGTTAGTAGTGTACAAATTATATAACTGGGTATATAAAGTGTAATTTTAATTCTAGTGTTATTTTTAGTCATATGCGTTGCATGATCAAACAGTGCCGCTCTACATAGTATTACCTCGTGTAGGTCTAATGGCGCAAAAGTATATGCGCCAGGAGTTTTTTTCTTAAATGAATACAGTATATAGTAAACATCCTAACCATATGTCTGTCACAACAGCAGTCATAGTGTATAATTTCAGCAGTACGTTTGTTTACCAATAGGTTAAATTGTTGTTATCTGCAGGCCTGGGCCTGTATTGTGTAAGGGCCTGTGTATTGTGCGGTGCACTACTGTCGATTAGCCGGCTCTCTCTCGCTATGTGTTACTGGTGCCACATTAGCAAATGTGAGCTCCGTTTGGAAACTCGGCGAGCAACGCATCAAATAAATGCGTCTTTAACATGCTTTATATCCTCGCCATTACTATATGCCCGTTGCGGTTAAAACCTATTCAAATAACGTTAATGTACTTGTCTAGTCACGGTGTTGTGTAATGTGATATTTGATATCTGTTAACTTCCGTTTTCTTTCCAGCTGGTGGAGGCCTGAGGATCAAGGCTTTTCGGTATGTGAGCAAACCCTCCCTTCTATCCTTATTTGAATTGATAAACAAATCAACATAATAATCAGGGTTCGCACAAGGTCCTTTAAGTGGAAGTGCTTAAAGTGCTTTGATTTTTTACACAAACAAATCCAGGTCTGGAATTCCTTAAACAGCCAATTTTTTAACAAGGTGCTTAAAAGGCCCTTGAAATTCGAATCTACCATTCGCAGTGAAAGTTGTTCATCCATGATAAAATTGTTCTGAATCAAGACATTTTATTATTTTTATTTAAAGTGTAACCAATTGTCTGAAATTCTAAAAATAGAGCCTAGAAAAGTACTTAAGTCCTTGAATTTCATTTAGCAATTTCTGTGGGAACCCTGAATAAGTTAACTAGTCTACTTTAAGTTCAAGTAGAAGTCTTGTTTATACTTTTCTAAGTAATATTATTGTGTTTCTGCAATTCTGTCATGGTCCCTTTAAGAATCACAGGATTTAACAGGAAGTGAGGTCATTTCAGTGACACGCAGGTAGGCGTCGCTAAACAGGAAGTGAATCTCACGGAGAATCAGGAAGTGAATGAATCTCATGGAGAAATACGTTATTATTCTTCTGAGCTAATCTAGTGAGAGGGGAGTGGAGAGGGCAGGCAACAAGACGGGAAACCATGTGGCGAAGCGGCTGCTGGCTAGCGGAAGGCGCCAGGATGGTGGATGGAGGAGCGGTTGGGTTGGATTGCGGCTGGGTGTGGTCGGAGCAGAGGATGTTGTGGTTTTCGGAGGAGATGGTGGAAGGCTTGTTCCGTGTCGGTGGCGGGAGGATGACGGAATGGGAAGTAGAGTCGCTCCGCCAGGAGGGAAGCGTTTTGCAGATTGAATGTTTGGAGTCTGGTCCTGGTGTGCCGGAGCGGTGGTGTCGAAAGCGGGAGAGACTTAAGTTTCCTTGTCGAGAGAACTGTTTGATGGGATATGGAGTCATGGAGGAGGCTCTAGCATGGAGGGTGGGCTCTCGCTGTCGTGCTGTGTACCCCGGGGATGGCAAGGTGTATATGGGGTTTGTTTCCTGGATCAAGGATGAAGACTGCAGGGTCTCGTTTGACGGATATGAAGGGAATGAGCCGATGGGTATGTCTGCCTTGCTGCTCCCTGAGGGAGTGAGTTTGGTGATGGGAGATGACAGTATGGAGTGTGGTTCGGGGGGTGAGAGCGGGGGAGAAGGGTGGAGTAAGGTGGAGAAGAGGGGCAGGGATAGTGGGGGGAAGGGGGTGAAAAGGAAGAAGGGTAGGGGGGATAGCTCGAGTGGATCAGATGGTGAGGGTAGAGACGAGGTTGTTGCGGAAGTGATTCATGTAGTGGTTAGGTTTGAGGGGGTGGGGGGAGTGAGCAAGTTAGGGTTGTCCGAGCTGCCAAAACTCGTAGGTAAGCAGTTAGGAGAGGTAAAGTATGCTAGAGTTTTGAGAGATGGGAATCTGGCCGTAGGGTGTGTAAGTGTAGGGCAGGTGGAGATGGCTAGGAAGATGAGGAGCATTGGTGGCGTGGGTATAAGGGAGGTAGTGAGAGTAGGGGAGAAGAGGGAGGGGGGATGTAAGGGGGTGATAGCTGGGGTACCGGTTGAGGTTAGCGTGGAGCAGCTGGTGGAAGGGTTAGGGAAGGACGGGCGTAATGGCATAGTTAAGGGTGCAGAAAGGATGAAGAGGGGAGCAGATAGGGTAGAGACGGAGACGGTAGTGATTAAGTTTGAGGGTAAGGTTGTTCCTAGTGTAGTGTTTGTAGGGTGTAGGTTGTTTAGGGTTAGGGAATTTGTTCAGAGTCCTCTTAGGTGTTATAGGTGTCAGGAATTTGGCCATGTAGCTGTTTCTTGTAAGAAGGGACAGAGGTGTGCTAGGTGTGGCGGGGAGCATGAATATGGGAAGTGTGGAGAGGGAGTGAAGCTGAAGTGTTGTAGTTGTGGTGGGGAACATAGTGTAGCGTTTAGGGGTTGTGAGGTGATGAGGAGGGAGGTTGAGGTTCAGAGAGTGAGAAGGGATGATAGGATTTCGTATGCGGAGGCAGTTAGGAAGTTAGGTCAGGGAAAGCAAGGTGAGGAAGGAGAAGGGCATTTGGCAGTAAGGGTAGTGCAGGAGGATCAGGGGAAGCAAGGTGTGGATAAGGGGTTTAGAAAAGGGCATTTGTCGGTAGAGGAAGTACAAGAGGAGAAAGAGAGGGTGTGGGGGGTGAAGTTGGAGATAGTGGCATTTGTGACGAGAGTGGTGAATACTATAGTTATGGTTAGCAGTAGGACAGAGAGGTTAAGGTTAGTAGTTGAGGCGGCAGTACTAGACATGGGTATGAAGGGGTTGACAATGGGGCAAGTATCGAGGGAGTTAGGGAAGTCAGGGAAGAAGGTTGTTGTGAGTGATCAAGTAAGAGAGTTAGGGAAGGGGGTGGTGAGTGTTCAGGAAGGCCAGAGTCAGCCGCAGGAGGCAATGAGTGACTCATAGATTAGGTTGGATAGGGTGGTGATGTTAGGGATGGGTTTTGTTTTGTTTGGTGTGTTAGGGGGTTGAATGGATTTGGTCGCGATCTGACATTGAACCGTTGAAAAAAAAAAAAAAAAAAAAGAGGGGAGAATGGAAGACTGGCCCGATTTCCGGGTCGGTAGGTGGCGGTAAATGGCCCAATTTTGGTGCCCGTCCGCCGTAAAACACCAAATAGAAAAAGAAGAAGAAGAAGAAGAAGAAGAAGAAGAGCTAATCTAGTGTAATCTTATCGTCATCTTATGCCCTGTGATGGCATCTTGGGTATGTGTTTGTTCTTCACAGTACTATGAACGATTGCAGATCATTATTTTGGAAAATATGAAAACGTTTTGTGTAATTAGTTACTAATTAGGTCTGCTGAGTAGTATTACTGACACTGACATTAGTCCCACACATATGGACTTCCTTTACAAACTGTGGTCTGATGGCTTGTTGTATTTTGTTATTGTATTTTTGTTTTATTATATATTCTTCCTGTCATTAATTGTTTTCTCTATACCAGAAATCGTATGGCATGGGTGCCTGCTTCAGTAGGCCTGCTTGTGTGTGTTTGTTTGGGAGGGGGGGGATTTTATATTTTATCTTGATATAATGTAATTTTGCTTCCTGGTGAATGCCACATGCAAGCCCCTAGAGGGTTTTTAGGCAATTCTCCTACACATCCCTTGTGGATTATATTGTATTATATATGTAATTGTTTTTATATGTGTAAACAAACAAACAAAATTAGTCCCACACCTTCATTAGTCCATTCCAGAATAAATACTAGATATAAATGCATATACAATTGATAGGCTACTGTACATATTAAAAAGGATGCAATATGTTACATTTAGGTTAGAATACGTATTTGATAAATAACATGTAACTTGTAAGACATAGTAAAATATGGGATTTAGTTCATATTGAAGATAAGGGGAAATTGTTTAAAGCAAGCATAATATTGATTATGTACAGTTTGTATGTTTAATAAAGCAAACATATAATTGATTATGTACATTTTTGTATGTTTCAGTTTTACCCTTCCTTGCAACATCAATAAACCTGTGGACAAGGATTCAAGTGTCTTCAGAGTCGTGGTGTCAAGAGGTATTTATCTGGCTGTCAATTTTATATAATTGGAACATATAGTGAGGTCAGCACAATCAAATATTGCAGCTAACTAGCCACTGTTCAAAGACCATCTTTGATTAACGCAACTAGTGTTAGCTGTAACTTTTGATGGCTGACGTAGCAGCTCTAATGTTTGCAGGGCTGTACACTGCGACGAGATGATTGCAAATTGCCTATTAATTTGGCCGTTGCGAGTGAAAAATAATATCTGGGAGCAACGTTGTGAGTAGTGATTTCAACCCTTCATTCGCATTTCACTCCTAAATTAATCCATACAAATTGGATAAAAAAATTGTAAAGCATTAGCCTACAACCAAGGCTGTACAGTGCGACACATGTCGTGGTGCTATAAAAATTGTCGTTGAGCTGAGCTCTCATCAAAATCAATGGAGGACTTTCAGGAAAGTAAAAAACGCATAGCGCTTGCTGATTGGTGCTAAGAACAGCAGGGCGGGTACAAGCGGTGTGACGTAATTGGCAGACTCGACTGTCAATCAAAATTATTCTGTTGCCGGCTGAATGATTGAATGAATGAAAACGTTATTAACGATTGCAGAATGGGTACAATACAGTACAGCTCAATACAACAACAGTGGACTGGAGGATGAAGACTAGAAAAAGACTTTCGGCTTTTTTACATAAGGATCCTCCATTTTCAATTCATCAAAACATTTAGAGACATACAAATATACAGTAGTTTCATAAAAATGCTCAAATGCTATTGATTGATTGATTTAAAACTTTATTAACATATTGCAGAATGGGTACAGTACAGCTCAATACATACAATTGTTAAGGGCATGCAGACCAGAGAAAGACTTTCATCTTGTTTACATCAGGGTCACCCATTTTCAATTAATCATATTTCATATCTAAATCATATAATATCTCATTGCTAAATATATGCAATATATAATCTAATAATCCAATCTAAATCTAATATATAATATAAAAATGCTAAATGCATGGGTATTTTATTTTGTCTTTAATGTTAGCTTGCAAACTCGAATACTGTCTTGGTAAGCCTCATAATGAATTGTTTGGGGAAAAAAAGAAAAACATTGTGATGTGTATCGCCGAAAGGTCAGAAAATATCGTGATATCATATTTAGGCCATATCGCCCAGCCCTACTTCTAATGTTCAGGTTCAGCCATGCATTAGTTGAGTACCCCAATATTAGGACGTGAAATACTATCTACTTAAATTGACACCGGGGATCAATAAAGTATCAACCTATCTATATCTAATAATGAGACAATATGCAAATAAGATAATACTAATAATTGTCTGTTCCCCGTATATGAAATGAAAGTGGCTTGCAACTTTACTGCTGGTAAAATCACTGTTTATTTCTCGTTTTGCATAGTATTGCATTCCACTTCTATAAACAAAGTCCTACCGTAAGAGCCTCATACGTTTTTAGGCAATTCTCCTTAGGGCTGGGCGATAAAACGATAAATATCGCGATAAATTATTTCCTCGAAATAAACATGAAACGTGGTCGCAAAGTTTCGATATATCGATTTTCCAAGTTTGGCTCCGTTCAGCCTCGGCTCAGCACACTCACTAACAACAACCAACGTTACGTGATGACGTCCTTACGCACCACAGCTCAGGACTCAAGGCTGCTAGGATACTTAGCTTGCACGGCGCTATTTAATATATTTACGTGCCGAGTATGTGTGTGGCGTGAATTCTGATGCCACGGTTATAGTAGTGTGTGGTATACGGTGGACGTCGTTGCAATGTATTGTGGCGGAACAGAGTATTTTAGGGATATTTACTAGTACATTGTCATGGAATACATCGCTTGTAAACGAAGCTGGCTAGGATAACTAGCTTGCACGGCGCTGTTTTTATATATTTACGTGCCGAGTATGTGTGTGGCGTGAATTCTGATGCCACGGTTATAGTAGTGTGTGGTATACGGTGGACGTCGTTGCAATGTATTGTGGCGGAACAGAGTATTTTAGGGATATTTACTAGTACATTGTCATGGAATACATCGCTTGTAAACGAAGCTGGCTAGGATAACTAGCTTGCACGGCGCTGTTTTTATATATTTACGTGCAGAGTATGTGTGTGGCGTGAATTCTGAAGGCACGGTTATAGTAGTGTGTGGTATACGGTGGACGTCGTTGCAATGTATTGTGGCGGAACAGAGTATTTTAGGGATATTTACTAGTACATTGTCATGGGATACACAGTACTGCTCGCTCTGGCTAACTGCTAACGTGCGCGGACTGATGACGACATCAACTCGAGACATTCACAGCAGAAAAACAAGTATATTAATAGCCCGTCCATCGGCGCCGGGCATAAAAAGTTAATTAAACTTGACAGACATTATATCGCCGATAATTATCGATATCGAGTTATATGAAAATAATTTTATAATTTTATCGCGATAACGTTTTTGGTCATATCGCCCAGCCCTAATTCTCCTACACATCCCTTGTGGATTATATTGTATTATATATGTAATTGTTTTTATATGTGTAAACAAACAAACAAAATTAGTCCCACACCTTCATTAGTCCATTCCAGAATAAATACTAGATATAAATGCATGTACAATGAGCCTCATACGGGTCAATTAAACCTTTTTGATTAGTCTTTCCTTCGAGCTAAGTTGGACTGAACATTTCACTGTCAAAAGCGCAAATGTAAATAAGGTTGCGTCGCAACACTGTTTTCAAAATAAAGGTCACATACAAATACCTCTCAATTCTTATAAAAAAAAGTTCCGGATATACATAAACATTAATTGGCATAGATCTCTATAAACGGCCCAACACATTGATCACTTTAGGCACACACTGAAACCAGTAACATCACAAATATGAAGCAGGTAATTACCCATACAAATAATAAACCTTTCATGGGGTTATTTACAATAATAATAATACATTTTATTTCTAAAGCACTTTTCATTGTGAAACAAATGTATGCAGAGTTTCTTGTCCTCCTGATTAATGCAATGGTGTGTGTGTGTTGTGATGATCTCATTCAAGGAGCACTACACAAGCGCATGCACACACACACACAGAGTTTGTTGTTTTTGTTCTATTAGTGATTTACACACTTTCTCAGTTGGTTCATTATAAAAGATACAAACCTGAAAACAAACGCACTTAAATGTTAAATAAAAGGACCACAGTAATGAGGCAGGAGGAACATATTTTTTTAATAATGGTAAAATTGTTATTTAAAAATGTGCCCTAAGTGAAAAAGTGTGCCCCTAGTGAAAAAGCTTAGCGTACAGCCCTGTGCTTACCACTTGTATCTATTGCTATGTCCGCCCATCACAATCACGTGAGCTGTCTTAACGCCTGTCCCGTCTCCCTGTCCAGGAGTGTTGGACGTCCCGTGATGAAGACCGGGAGGATGCGACCCTCTCCTCTCTGCGCCTCTCCGGCTGTCTCAAAGTGCTGAATACCGGGAGGATGCGACCCTCCATGCACCTCTCGCTGTCTCGGAGTGTTGAAGACCGGGAGGATGCGACCCTCCATGCACCTCTCGCTGTCTCGGAGTGCTGAAGACCGGGATGATGCGACCCTCTTTGCGCCGCCCCTTAGCTCAAATAGATCCGCTATCAGCTCTATCTTTAATCTTTCAAAATGTTCAGTTGCTATGTATGTGTGTTGGGCCGGCCTTTAGTATTTTAAAATAAAAGAAATTATAAAAATGGCTAACTTTTGACTATTCCATGTTGTAACTGAGGGGTACAATTCCCTGACTGTATTGAGAGTATGGTATCATTAAACCACTACTTAGTTATGTACTTTAATTACTGGCCATACAGTACACGGTATATCTGGTGAACACCCACACAAGAATACAGCTTAACAAAGAAAGTTATATTTAGAAGTATTTATTATTAGAGCAGCAACAATAGGTTACAATATTGAGAATTATGAATTGCGCCTATATGGCGAAGAACACTTAAGTAGGTCAAGAGCGTAAGTCCATGAGCATCATAAGATGGGTATAATTGACACCACCTGTAGCATAAGAATTACATAAGGCACACTCGTAGTCAGCTGGAGATATTAAGGGGGTTCCCTCCGGTTGTAAGCCAGCAGGGGAGAGGAATGGTCGGGAGCAAAGTCTGGATCAACGAGGAATAAAGAGACTCCAGATACAGGAGACAGTGCAATAATCCTTTGGTCCGTAGACAAAGCAACAGCTATACTCCGGTATGCAAGACAGCATGGATGAAAGCTAGCCAGCCTCTGTGGGTCCTAGAGGCGGGCTCGACGGTGCTCCTCACAGGGTAGATCCCACACAGCAGTGGGGTAGACGGTTCTCTGCTCCAGCAGCCACAGTACCAAAGCAATATGATCTAGCCGGAAAAGGCTCTGCATTCGCCGGTGTAGGTTCTCCGGTGTACATATCCAACGGTTCTCGTCTAGGACTCCTCGGATGGCGGCACGAGTTTAGGCCGCCTAGCCTGGATAAGTGCACTAGCTCGGTACGACGAACCGGTGGTAATGCTGGTCACTGTAGAACGGTAGCCGCACGATACACTATAAATAATAGACTACTACTTTACAATAGAACAAGTCGAACTCGACGACACAGCGTTAAACTCTGACACTTTAGCTATCAATTCGCACGCGGTTCTCAAGGCTCTATTTAGGGGCAAAAAGGGGCCCACTTCACGGCACGTTGTATCGTGGTGAAGGCTTCAACGTTTTGGTCAACTCACTTTTAGGCTAAGTGCTTCTGTATCCACCTGCGACGTATTTATACGTAAGGTGAATAATCTAGTGCCAACCTCAGTTCTGTCTCGTATTACTGCGCAAACCTGGACATGTTGAGACATGTCTTAGCGGTAGCTTTGAACTTGCCATTGGGGGTATGGCCGTTGGCGCCTAGGCGTCGCTGTCCAATAGGACAACGAATATTATGGTCTGGCCTGTACCTAGGTAAAGGGATATTCCGTGTATATGTACAAAGAATATACAAGGGCTATCAGACGATATACAAATATTATACAATATATCTCAAGTAATAAATATATATATTCGGTTTAATCTGACCCTTTGTAACAGCCGCCTCCTAATTAGTCCGCACCTAATTAGATAAGCAGAGACAGATTAACCGTCTTGTCCACTACTCAATGTCCGTTGTGAGGAGTAGGGCAATTCACAAAGTCAGTGGGTCATGGTCGTCAGCAAGGGAGTCAGGTAGCCTTGGCAACTCTATCAGCCTCGCCACGGGTCGGGTGTATGTCCGTCCCTGGACGAGCACTTCTGCCGCTCTGACCTTTCCGTCGGCACCAGTGATCACTTTGCTTACGCGGCCGGCCGGCCACATAGCTTGGGGTAGTGACTGGTCTATGATCATGACGACTGTGCCCTCCGTCAAATTGTCTCTTTCTTTTACCCATTTCTGGCGGGTCTGTAGAGACGGTAGATAGTGGAGGAGGAAACTGTTCCAAAACTTGTCAGCCAATACTTGACTGTACCTCCACATTCTTCGGCCGTTCGCTTCCTCAGGTCTGTACACACTGTCTGTGGGAGCGCGGGGTCCAGCCGCCCCATCAAGAGAGTGTTGGGGGTGACTGGGTCGACATCTGCTACATCACTTGAGACGTAACCGAGGGGCTTTGAGTTCAATACTCCCTCGATCTCTGTGAGGACTGTCGTGAGGACTTCTTCCGCCACGGTCTGGGCCCCAAGCACGGCATACAGGGCTGTCTTTATTGAACGTACTTCTCGTTCCCAGGTTCCCCCGAAGTGAGGGGCGTTCTGGGGGTTAAACTGGAAATCAATCTGAGAGGGAGCGAGGTGGGTCTTAAGTTCTGGGCCCATAGCTTGGAAGCTCTCTCTCAGCTCTCTTTCTCCGCCTTTGAAGTTTGTCCCGTGATCAGACAATAATATAGACAGGTTTCCTTTCCGCGCTGTGAATCTCCGGAAGGCCATAAGGAATGAGTCCGTACTCATGGTTGGAAGGAGTTCTATGTGTATCGCTCGGGTGGTCATGCATTTGAATACAATACCCCACCTCTTCTCCGTCCCTCTTCCTTTCTTCACATACAGCGGGCCGAAGCAGTCCATACCGGTGGAGTGAAAGGGCTTGTCGCCGAGTCGGAGGCGACAGGGGGGTAGGTCAGCCATCCTGGGTATACTGGGCTGTGCTCGCCACTTGCGACAGTCTAGACAGGTCCGCTGGAAGCGTCGTACTGCTTCTCTTCCTTGCAGTATCCAATAGCGACGTCTGATCTCAGCGAAGACTCTCTCTGCCCCAGCGTGGTGCACGTCCTCGTCGTATTTCTTTATGATGAGCTCTGTGACCTTGTGTCGGCTGTTGAGGACTATAGGGAACTTGACGTCATCCGTTAAGTCCGGGGCCCCTCTCAGACGACCACCCACTCTGATGAGATCATGGGCGTCGCGCTCAGGGGCCAAGTGGAGCAGTCTGCTGTCTGACGGGACTGGCTTTGATCCCTGCAGACAGTCTAGCTCGTCGGGGAACGAGTCTCTTTGGGCTCGCTGTAGCAGAAGGAGTTCTGCTTCTTCGTAATTAGCTGCATTAATGTCAGTAGTGGAGGAAACCTCAGGGTGGTGCCACAGGAATGTCTTTAACTGTGCACTCTCAAGGGTGGGGCAGTCGTCTATGTTGGGGTCTGTGGGGACTGGTGTGTGTGTCAACCCACAGAACATAGATTTCTTCATCTCTGCCTCCTCTTGACTAGCCTCCCGTGGGGTGGGGTTAGGCCACTCTTCTTCCGGGAGCTTGAGGAACTCGGGACCGTCACTGTAGATATTGTGACGTGTGAGGTCATCCAGGGACATTCCCCGTGTGATGACGTCTGCTGGGTTCTGTTTTGTGTCCACGTACCTCCAGCATGCTGATTCTGTTAAATCTTGGATCTCTGTGATTCTGACTCCCACGAAGACCTTGTATCTACACGAATCGGACTGGATCCATGTGAGCACGGTCATGGAGTCTGACCACAGGATTGTTCTTTGCACCGGGATGGTGAGTTCACGTTGGATTAACGTGGCGAGTTGCGCTCCTACTAGGGCTGCGCAGAGCTCTAGACGCGGGATCGATTGTTGCTTGCGGGGGGCTATTCTTGAACGAGCCAGGATGAAGGCGGTATGTATTTCTCCTCCCTCCTCTCGGGCCCGCAAGTAGGCCACCGAACCGTAGGCTACTTCGGAGGCGTCGCTGAAGACGTGCAGGTCCATCTGACACGTCTCCAGCCGCACTGTGGGTGGGAAGTAGCTGCGCCGTATGTTGACACCTGGGAGCGAGTTGAGTTCTGTTTCCCACTCTCTCCATGTGGAAGCAAGGTGGTCGGGTATGGGGTCGTCCCAGCCCTGGTCCTTGTCCCACAGCTCTCGCACAATCATTTTTGCCCTGGTGGTGTAAGGTAGAATACATCCCAACGGGTCATATTGTCTGGCGAGTGTTCTGTATACGCTCCGTCTGGTGGTCGGTAGTGAAATCGACCTTCCCTGCTCCTTGGTCAAGGGTGTGTGTCTATAATGGAGCGAGTCTGTTTTGAAGCGCCAGACTAGTCCTAATGTCATTTCTTGGGCTTCACCTGGGATGGTCGCCATCCAGGTCTCGCTGCTTGCTGCCTTGTTCTCTGGGGAGAGGCTGCGCAGTACTTGAGGGTCGCTGCTGGCCCACTGCCGGAGATCAAAGCCGCCTTTGATCAGGGAGGCGCGGAGCTTGAGTAGGAGGGCCTCGGCCTCTTCTGGCGTCGAGACGCTTTGCAGACAGTTGTCCACGTAGAAACTCTTCTCTACACTTTGTCGGACCTCCTCGTCAGCTGCTGGGTCCTCTGCGACATGTTTTTGCAGTGCGAACGTAGCACAGCATGGGCTGCATGTGGTTCCGAAAGGGAGGACTTCCCATTGATAGATGGATGGTTGCTCATCCCCGATCCTCTCTCTCCATAAGAACCGCAGCAGGGGCTTGTCCTCTTCCACTAGTCGCACCTGCAGGAACATCCCTTTGATGTCGCCGCTGATGGCCACCTTGTTCTGGCGGAAACGTAGCAACACGCCTAGTAGAGAGGGGCCGAGTGTTGGACCGGGCAAGAGTTCTTTATTCAGATTTTGTAATCCGATCTGGTAGCTGCAGTTAAACACAATACGATCCTTGCCGTTGTGGTGGACCTTGTGGTGGGGCACGTACCATGATTCGGTCGTCTGATCGGCCTCTTGAATGTCAATTTTCTTTATGTGTCCCGCTGTGATTAGCCTGTCAATCTCAGCGCGGTACACCGTGGCTTGAGCGGGGTCTCTGGCTAGGCGCCGCTCGGTGTTCAGTAGATATCGCTCCGTCGCTTCTTTTGAGGCGTGGAAGGTGGGCATACCCTCTCCCCTCAAGAGTGGAGTTGCGTATCTCATCACTCCATTGACCTCGACTCTCTTTGTCCTCCGCTCGAGGAGGGCTATGGCATAAATGTCTTCCTTGGAACGAATGTGTTTCTTTTCGTTCTTAAAGGGCATTGTCTCTAGTGTCCATAGCCTCTCGACGTGCTGTAAGAGGGTGGTGTCTTCTTCTGTCACTCTGGAGTGGAGGCAGCGAGTGGCTGCTGGTCGGTTGGGAGACCTGGAGAGGGGGCCTTGTAGTGTCCATCCTAGGCGGGTCTCGACTGCTGCTGGACAGCCTCTGGGCCCGATGTGGACCCGGTCCGTTGGGACGATGAGGTGTGCGTGGTCGGATCCTATGAGCAGGGTCGGGGTGGCGCCGTCGATGAGCGGTATAGGTAGTTGACGCAGGTGCACGTATTTTTCCATCAGCTTGGAGATGGGGTAGGTGTACCGCGACAGGCCTATGTCTTGGCTGGTGAAAGTGTTAGTGATCCTATACCGCCTCTCTGGCTGCCCGCTTGCTGCGATAGTGAAGGAGACGTTCTCACCCTTTATTGTCTTCAGGTCTCTTCTTATAGTACGAATTGTCATCGTTTCTTCGCTCCCCCGCAGACCCAGCTGGGCTGCAGCGGATGCGAGGAGGAGAGTCTTTTCTGACCCGTCGTCAAGGACGGCGTAAGTGTCCATGACCTTGTCCTCGTAGCTTAATGTCACTCGGACCACTTTCAAGAGCACTCGGGAGCTCCCGCTGCTGGCGGGGTCAATATACATGACGCTTACTCTGGTGCTGCTTGGGGGTGCGAGTTTCTTCCTGTTGCTGTCATGCAAGACGTCCAAGTGGGCGCCGTCACACCGGCTGCACCTTTTCTTCAAGCGGCACTCGGCTGCCATATGGCTGCGCGCACAGCGGTAACAGCGGCGGTTGGACTTTATCCATTGACTCACCTCGTCGGCGGTCATCTTCTTGAAAGTGTCACATTGTGACAGCCAATGTTCTTTCTCGCAGTACTGGCATACAATCTTCCACTTCTCTTTCGTCGAGGGGGTGTTGTGGTTCTTGTTCCGCGGTACTGATTCGGCTTGGTGCATGACGGTCACCAGCCTGCGGTTATCATTGGATCTCCGAGGTCCATCTCTGGGGCTTGGTCCACTCCGCACGAACGTATCCAGTCGTAGGCTGCTGACTTCTCTCGCGAGGAAGTCGGCCAGGTCTAGGAGGGATGGCTCGGGACCGTCGGGATCACGGTGGTCTCTTTGCCGCCTGAAGCGCTCTTGTCGGGCTGGAGGAAGCTTCTCTAATATCCTTTCTACATTAGAGTTAGCGTACAGTTTGTTTCTACCCTTTTCCTTTTGGGACCCCAGCATCCCTACCAGGGATTGTACCTTGATAGAGAGGTCATCCAATGAGCGATTGTCTGTGGCGGGGGGGAGACGGTCAATATTCCTTATCTCTTGTATCATGTAATCCCATATGCGTCCATAACGCTGGTCGAGGGCTACTAGAGCCGCGGTGTATGGGGTACTTGAGTTGGAATATGCCAGCGCTATATTATGCGCTCTGGGCACCTTCAGGTGCTTGAGGAGGATAGCATATTTGTACGACTCATCAGGGACGTCGGACATCATAGTCTCTAAGCACATCCGTAATTCCGTGTACTGTGCTCTGTCCTCGTGCGTAAAATCCGGGAACGTCGGTGTGCCAAGGTACGATGCCATGGATGGCTGGCACATCGGTGAGCGTTGGGGGAGAGGCCTCCTGGGCGAGTCTCCCCGTACGTGTCGTCGTGGGCTGGTACTTGGTGGGTACCAAAGCCCGGGTACCCAGGTGCTGTTCCTCGGGGCTGGCTGTGCGTCAAACTCACCCCTGAGTTGAGTCGGGGGTCTGTAGCGCAGGGCCTCGGGGGTAAAGTCTGGGCTGTACTGGACCTCCTGGTCCTGTGGAGTACGATGCTGCTGGTGGGCTTGACCTTCCTCCTCTTCCTCTTCCTCTGCTAGGTCTTCTAGATCTTGAAGTCGTCTATTCAGTCTCTCGGCGGCATAGGCCGGTTCTTCCCGGTTGCTGGGTCTTGCATGGACCGGTCGGGGTGGGGGTTCGGAGACGTGGATAGGCTCTTTCTGTTGGCCGGGCTCCGGGTCACTTGGTCGGGTAGGGGAAGGTGCCCTAGACCCTTGTCTTGATGATGCCCTGGAGCTCCGTGCGGAGAGAGGGGGTGTCGCCCTGGCAATCAATTGCTCCATTATCTGCGCTTGTAGCCGGTCGCGCTCTGCTTCGCGCTTGATGTGAGCGAGGTCGCGCTCTGCTTCGCGCTGGGCTTGGGCTGCGTCGCGCTGTGCATTGGTGGCGTCGCGCTGTGCATCGGCGGCGGCGCGCTGGGCATCGGCGCGGTCTCTTTCAATATTCTCTTCCGTCTGGAGGCGTCTGGTCTCCAGGCGCATGCGGTCGTCTTCACTCCTTTGCTGCGCCTGGAAGCGCTCTCGCTGGGTTGCAGAGTGTTCGCGTTCACTAAGGGCTTGCGCTTGGAGTTGCGCGTGAAGGCGCTCTCGTTGGTCTGCAGATTGTTCGCGCTCACTCAGTTGTTGAGCCTGCAGGCGTTCTCTTTCCATGGTAGAGTGTTCGCGCTCACTTAGCTGTTGCGCCCGGAGGCGCTCTTGTTCCATGGAAGAATGTTCGCGCTCGCTAAGCGTCTGTGCTTGGAGTCGATCGCGTTCAGTGGCGGCTGCCAGGGTGGCGATGAATGCCTGCGCCAGCATCTTGTCCGCTTCGCTGGGGGAAGACACTGATGGAGGTGATCGGCTTCTGACAGTGCTCGTTGGAGATCCGTTCTCCTGGCGCGCTCCGAGGAGGTCTATCTTCTGGGCGCGCTTCTCTTCTGGTAGTGGGTCGGGTTCCGTCCCTGGAGCGCTTTCTTTATCCTGGAGCTCTCCGGGGACCGTCCCGTTGACGTTGTCGGGGGGTATAGTCATGTCATGTCCCTCCTGGTCCCCCCCGTCAGCTTGGTCAGTTACGTTAGAACCCACTAGGGTCTCTACTGGCAAGGTCGCCTGGTCGTTAGGGTTTGACATGCTTTTACTATCCGCTTTTCCCGCATTTAACGTCTGTATAAAGCTAGGTATTAGACTGGCAGCGTAGTCCTCTAGGTAAGGAGGTGGCTGACGTCTGCGCTGCGGGCGTTCTAGCTTAGGAGAGCCGTTTGTGGAGTGTTCACCGCTGGCCATGGTTAATATCAATATTATATTTAGATATTACACTGATATTTCTCCGGCTCGAAGGACCAATTGTAACTGAGGGGTACAATTCCCTGACTGTATTGAGAGTATGGTATCATTAAACCACTACTTAGTTATGTACTTTAATTACTGGCCATACAGTACACGGTATATCTGGTGAACACCCACACAAGAATACAGCTTAACAAAGAAAGTTATATTTAGAAGTATTTATTATTAGAGCAGCAACAATAGGTTACAATATTGAGAATTATGAATTGCGCTTATATGGCGAAGAACACTTAAGTAGGTCAAGAGCGTAAGTCCATGAGCATCATAAGATGGGTATAATTGACACCACCTGTAGCATAAGAATTACATAAGGCACACTCGTAGTCAGCTGGAGATACTAAGGGGGTTCCCTCCGGTTGTAAGCCAGCAGGGGAGAGGAATGGTCGGGAGCAAAGTCTGGATCAACGAGGAATAAAGAGACTCCAGATACAGGAGACAGTGCAATAATCCTTTGGTCCGTAGACAAAGCAACAGCTATACTCCGGTATGCAAGACAGCATGGATGAAAGCTAGCCAGCCTCTGTGGGTCCTAGAGGCGGGCTCGACGGTGCTCCTCACAGGGTAGATCCCACACAGCAGTGGGGTAGACGGTTCTCTGCTCCAGCAGCCACAGTACCAAAGCAATATAATCCAGCCGGAAAAGGCTCTGCATTCGCCGGTGTAGGTTCTCCGGTGTACATATCCAACGGTTCTCGTCTAGGACTCCTCGGATGGCGGCACGAGTTTAGGCCGCCTAGCCTGGATAAGTGCACTAGCTCGGTACGACGAACCGGTGGTAATGCTGGTCACTGTAGAACGGTAGCCGCACGATACACTATAAATAATAGACTACTACTTTACAATAGAACAAGTCGAACTCGACGACACAGCGTTAAACTCTGACACTTTAGCTATCAATTCGCACACGGTTCTCAAGGCTCTATTTAGGGGCAAAAAGGGGCCCACTTCACGGCACGTTGTATCGTGGTGAAGGCTTCAACGTTTTGGTCAACTCACTTTTAGGCTAAGTGCTTCTGTATCCACCTGCGACGTATTTATACGTAAGGTGAATAATCTAGTGCCAACCTCAGTTCTGTCTCGTATTACTGCGCAAACCTGGACATGTTGAGACATGTCTTAGCGGTAGCTTTGAACTTGCCATTGGGGGTATGGCCGTTGGCGCCTAGGGGTCGCTGTCCAATAGGAGAACGAATATTATGGTCTGGCCTGTACCTAGGTAAAGGGATATTCTGTGTATATGTACAAAGAATATACAAGGGCTATCAGACGATATACAAATATTATACAATATATCAAGTAATAAATATATATATTCGGTTTAATCTGACCCTTTGTAACACATGTTATTGATGTGTTAATGTTTAAACAATGCATTTTCAACGCTCATGCTTTAATGTAAAGTTTGGTAGACGTCTATGTCATGACGTTGAAACAACGTCTAAGCTTAGACGTTCAAAACACGTCTAAGCTTAGACGTTCAAAATAGACGTCTACCAAACTTTCACTTTTCACCCCATTCTAGACTGATTTTAGACGTCTATGTCATGACGTTGAAACAACGTCTAAACATAGACGTTCAAAACGCGTCTAAGCTTAGACGTTCAAAACACGTCTAGAATAGACGTCTACCAAACTTTCACTTTTCACCCCATTCTAGACTGATTTTAGACGTCTATGTCATGACGTTGAAACAACGTCTAAGCTTAGACGTTCAAAACACGTCTAAGCTTAGACGTTCAAAACACGTCTAGAATAGACGTCTACCAAACTTTCACTTTTCACCCCATTCTAGACTGATTTTAGACGTCTATGTCATGACGTTGAAACAACGTCTAAGCTTAGACGTTCAAAACACGTCTAAGCTTAGACGTTCAAAACACGTCTAGAATAGACGTCTACCAAACTTTCACTTTTCACCCCATTCTAGACTGATTTTAGACGTCTGTCATGACGTTGAAACAACGTCTAAACATAGACGTTCAAAAACACGTCTAAGCTTAGACGTTCAAAACACGTCTAGAATAGACGTCTACCAAACTTTCACTTTTCACCCCATTCTAGACTGATTTTAGACGTCTATGTCATGACGTTCAAAACACGTCTAGAATAGACGTCTACCAAACTTTCATTTTTCACCTCATTCTAGACCGAATTTAGCCTAGACGTCTATGGGCCATTTAGACGTCTTTTATACGTCTATTCAACGTAAAATTGCTCAGATATAGTTCCGAGCTGAGGGTTTTTTCAACCTGTAACTTGTTCTTGTCAGAGACCAGCAGGGCTGAGTCGTCCGCAAACAGGAACAAGTTGCTGTCACAAGCTGACGACATGTCATTTGCATAAATTAGGAACAGTAGCGGTGCTAGTATGCTTCCTTGTGGAATACCACAGCTCACTGGGAGGGGGGGGGTAGGGTACCGTTTACCTCCACCATCTGTTCCCTCCCCTCAAGGTAGGATTGCATCCAGCTCACTGATAGACTATCAAAACCATTTGCTTTTAGCTTCTCAATCAGAATGGAGTGATTGACAGTGTCGAAGGCCTTTTGTAGGTCCAGCATGACCATGCCGCAGTATTTGCCGGCATCCACCTCTTGTTTGATGTGGTCGTTCAAATAGAGAAGGCATGTGTCATTAGCTCATTAGCTAATTCTGGCACATTTACATTGATGTGGAAACTGAACATGTTGATTAATGTGCACTGTCCCTGGGTAAAAAATAAATAAATAAACTAAAATCTTTAACTTAAACGCACTCATATCCGGCTCCCTCTTGAGCATCTCTTCTCAAGTGCTTCAGAGTGTGAGTTGGATCATTGAGTTGGTACATTGATCAGGGCAAGATGTGGAGCAAACATGACATAACAGTGGTTGTTTCTTAACCCTAGTTATAATTGTGCCTTGCCTTTTTGCCCCATTGGCCCTTCTCTCCTTTTTTTGCGTAGAAGACTAGGAAGGGGGATAGTAGGTCACTTATATGCTGCAGCAGGTGGGAGCGTGCCCTGGTCAGTGATAGTTACATGGAGTAAAATTCTCTGTGTGCGCCAATTGGCATGAGGCTGTGGTATAATTTGGTAATATAGCTCCTAAATATTGGAAAATGTCACTAAAAGAAAAGGTTTTAAGCATACATAGGCTTTGGGCAGGAAACAGCATTCTATCACATTCAGGTGTAACCCGATGGTTTTGCTTGCGTTGTGTTCTGGTGTACTGTCAAGAATCAGGCCGGACTGGATCTCAGGTTGTTTATTCACCCTCTGTGAAAACCCAAATAACACAGGAATCAATGTCTGGTCTTATCCTTTTTGGCCACAAGATGGCGCCTTGGTTCTCTTAACAACCAGAGAGAAACTCTAATTTTAATTCACATTAAAATGGCACATGGAGTAAATACAATTCAATACCAAAAATAATACAATATGGGTCACTCATCCATCTGACTTAAAACAGATACAAAATAATACAATATGCCAATAATAAGATTGACTCATTACCTATTAAACAAATACATTAAAATAATAAACAAAACCATTAGTAAGATGGACCCATTACCTGTTAACCAGATACATTAAAATAATAAACAAAACCACTGATAAGATTCAATCTTTACCTGTGAAAACCCAAATAACACAGGAATCAATGTCTGGTCTTATCCTTTTTGGCCACAAGATGGCGCCTTGGTTCTTAGATTGTAATGGGAAGACATAATAACGTCAGGGTTTGAGGCCTACTCAATGTGTTACACAGAAAAGATCGTCACTTCTAAATAACTCCACAGAAAGTGCACAACAGTTACTCTTCACCATAGGTAGTTAATGTATATAATCTGGTTCATTGCCCAGCAACTTATCCATACATTTACACCACAATAATGCTCTTTTAACCCAAAGATATGTCTAGCACCACAGAGCAGTCCTTACCTCTTAACAACCAGAGAGAAACTGGCGCCAGAGGGAAGCACGCTCAGAAATGAAAGACGCAAGGGGAAATACGTCACTTCGGCAGGAAGTGACGATGTTTCAAAACAAAAGACTTTTGATAATAAATTAATAATAATAAACAAACCAATGAAAAAAGGGTGTTTTGGCGAAATTCACAAGAGGGACATATTAACCTGTTACATTCACCCCCCCCGAATTTCCCCCAAATCACCTAGCACCAAAGCTGCACTTCAACACTAAGGACGCGCATTAAGACACCGCTCAATTCTACCCCTCTGGATCAGTCAACACAAAGATCTAATCTCTGAGTTCAGTTGAAAAAAACTATCCGTAAAAACAGATTAAAAGGCGTTACAGGTTGATCAAACCCCCAACCCTTCAAGAACATAGGGGTGCAGTCTACACCCCATTACACCCGATCCCCAGGCACTTATATGCGACAGCGTCCTATCGGTCCCATTTATAAATATGTGTATGAAGTGACTTTAAAGCTTTATGCCACACCATGCCTTGCGAGGCGGCAACAGACCCCAATTAACAGGTTTCTGAACCATGTTCTCTATGAGCCTATTGACTGGCTTGACCATCCTCCCCGCCCTTGTGACTACCCCACCCGCAATCGGAACTCGGACAGAATCATGCTCGGGCAACCCTGAGAGTGGTCTGTCATGTCGGCTGCTAAAGGTTTGAGATAGGTCGGGCTGAGGGCTGTCACGTCTGTGTTCAGAGGTCTGTGGCATGTCCGAGTCGACAACAGGAACAGTCTGTGTCTCTTCAGAGTCAAGTGGACAACTGGCCAGAGTGGAGGCTGTGTCAGTCAGTGCGTCATCCACGTGATCAGAGGGAGGCGAGTCAACGACATCTGCCACTGTGCTTCCATCCTCATTTCGGTCTGAGTCAGACAGGACCCACGATGATGTCCGCTCCCTAGAAGACTCGTCGTCCAAGCCACTGAGATCACCAGCATCGGATGAGATGTCTGAATACTGATCCTCCAGTCGATCCCGAACAGGGAGGAAACTGACATCCAACAGCAGGTTCCTGTGGACGACTTTCTGCCGGCTCGAGACATCACAGATTTTGTAGATATGAAGCTTGGGGTTTTTCTCGACAACAGTGTACACCACATTCTTTGGACCTGGGATGTATTTCAAGTCGAAGTTGTAGGCCGACAACTTGTCCACCCATCGCTGTTCATAGGCGTCAAGCTTGGGCTTCGTCAGTATGTGGGTGAGTGGGTTGTTGTCAGTCCACACCGTGAAGCCGTGCCCTTTCAGCCAGTGACTGAACTTCTCCGTAACGCTCCACTTCAAAGCCAAGAATTCAAGACGATAGGCGGGATATCTCTGCTGCGACTTGCTGAGGCTTTTGCTGGCAAAGGCGATGGGGCGTGCCTTATCCTCTCCAGCGGGTAGCTGTGACAAGACTGCCCCTAGTCCGTCCAGAGATGCATCGACAGACAAGATGAAGGGCCTCGAAAAGTCTGGATGAGCCAGCACAGCACAGCTGAGGAGCTCCCTCTTGAGCCTATGAAAGGCTTCCTCACATGCAGGACTCCAGTCTGCTGCGGTCAACTTCCTGAACATGCCGGCACTCCTTCCACCACGGCCCTTCCTCTTCTGGCCCCCTGTCAGGGCAAACAGAGGCTTGGCGATGGCGGAGCATCCAGGGATGAAGCTCTGGTAGAAAAATACCATGCCCAAGAAGGACCTAAGCCTCTTCACGGAGGGAGTGCAGCCATCCTCCTCCATTACGGCCTCCCTTGGCATGTTAGAAATCACATCCACCTTTGTTGGGTCCACAGCAACACCACTCCGGTCGATTACGTGACCAAGGAACTTGACTGACTCCCGCAGAAGATGACATTTCTTTGGACTCAGCTTGAGATTACTGCCCCTCAGCTTCTGGAAGACCACTCGCAGCCTGCTAAGGGCTTCCTCTTCGGTGGGGCCAAATACAAGGAGGTCATCCAGGTAGCAGAGCAAACTGGTGAAGTTGAGACTGCCAAAGATATCCAACATCATCCGCATAAAGGAAGCTGGACTGTTGCAGAGTCCCTGTGGCATTCTGTTGTATTCGTACAGGCCAATCGGTGTCGTGAAGGCAGTGTACTTTTTGTCTTCTTCGCACATGGGGACGTTGTAAAACCCGGAGGTTAGGTCCATTGTGCTGAAGAAGGCATTGCCTCCGAGAGCTGCCAGACAGTCGGCTTGGTGAGGAAGCGGATGGGCATCCTTCAGAGTCCGAGCATTCAGCCATCTGAAATCTGTACAAATCCTCAGCCCACCATCCTTCTTCCAGACCATGACGAGGGGAGATGCATATTCGCTGATGGATTTGCGGATGATGTCCATCTCCTCCATCCCTGTGAGCACCTGCCGGAGATGTTCATAGTGGGCAGGGGGCACTCTCCTGTATGGCATGCGGAACGGCCGGTCATCTGTCAGGCGGATGCGATGCACAAACCCCTCTGCTTTGCCGCAGTCAAGTGAGTGCCTGGAGAATATATCCTGGTACTCTTCTACAAGCTCAACAAGCTCCTTCTTAGAATGGAAGCTGGCGTGGCACGAGTCGATGTCGAGGGCACTCAATCCGAGGGTGGAGAGCCTGTCCCTGAGGTCGGTATCTGTGGCAGCCGGCCTGATACCCTGTCCTGGCCTTCCTGCCTCCATCGTGCAGGAGCCCTGCTGGATGTCTAGGTCTTCCACCGCAAGGCAAGGTGAGACATCTGCGACCTTGGAGTTGCGTTTCAGGGTGATTGGTCTGGGTGAGAGGTTGGTCATCCTCACAGGCACCCACCGATCTCCCCACATTGGCGTGATAACCCGCCCAACAAGCACGTCTCTCGGTCTGGCCTTAGAGGTGCAAGGCTCCACGATGACCGTGCTTCCTGGAGACACTGGCACATTGCTGGGCAGCCTGCCCCACACCAGGTATTCGCGTTGAGGGAGCAGCGTGATGGCATGGGGTAACTTCACAGTGCGATCCTGTCGGGGGCCTCGTCTCCCCTCCATCTGGTGGTACATGACATCATATCCAAGAACTGCTCATGATCAGGCGGCGAATGCTTGCCTGCCGCAGATATGAGTTTCCAGTAGGTGTCACTACCTTTCATGACACTCATTAGGTGCTTGAGAACGTTTGATCCGATGATGAGGTCATCGCGCTGACCTGGGACCACTAGAACAGGGACGAAGCATTTCACTCCGTAGATGGTCAGTGTTAAGTCATATATGTATTTGGGGTGGGTCTGTTTTCCTCCACAGCCAACCAGCATAATCCTTCCTGCTGACTGAGGTTCTCCCACTAGGGCCCCAGCTTCTCTGAGCTTACATTCTGCCTCCTCATTCAGGGTGCAAGCCATGGATCCTGAATCAATCATGCCCTTCAGTCCAACTCTGTCATTCACTGTGACCTGAGTGTAGAACAATTCACTGAAAGCTGGCACCTCTGCTGATCTTTGAACCACGACTTCGCATTCTGGCATGGCTGAACAGGTGTTAACATAGAGAAGCTCGAGACTTGACTCATCTTCACTGAGGGTCTGCTGTCCACCCCCCACACTGCCCCTCTCTGAGTGTGGGTGTTCTAGTTTCCCGAAGGCTGATCCCGACTGGGGTCGCCCTGACCTGACTGCCTCTGTCCACGCCTGTTGCAGTCTCTCTTCCAATGACCTGGAGTGAAGCATGAGAGGCACAGATTCTCTCTCCTGCAGTGCATGAGCGTGGAGTGGCCGGTATCACCGCAGACCCGGCAGTTCCTCGTCTGAAAAGGACCCGGAGAAAACTGTCTTGGCGGGGCCGGTGCCGGTGCATGGGCTGCCACCTGCACATTCTGCTGTGTCATCATGCGACCCAAGAGGCTGAATAGAGCACGCATGCCATCTACGTCGGCCTCTGCAGTGAGGCCCGGAGCCGGCTGGCGATGACCTGGCTCAAAACCAGGTTGAGCAGTGGCCACTGGTACCGGGTGAGGGGCGATTAGCACCTGGGGAAGTTGTGGAGTGAGAGCGGCTGTTGGAGCCGGAATGAACTGGGCTGCTGTGGGCGAAAGCTGTGGGGTTAGTGCTGAGACCGATGCCACATCGTATGCTGCCGCAGTTGAGACAGCTGAGAGATGTGAAGCTGTGCTGACATGCACTGGCGGTGGTCTCTCCATGTGCTGTGGTATGGCCGTCTGGGTGTGGCTCAGTACATGTATCTGCAGGGCTTGAGAACGGCCTTGCGATGACCTGAGCTCACGCTGGTGGCTGTCGATGCGCTCCTGAACCTCGCTGGTCGACCATTCTTCAGCCGCTCTGATGCTGAGCCTGTTAAAAAGGACCGGGTCTGGACAGTACTTGATGAACATCATCGACACTTCACGTCCTGGATCCTCCACACTACGCCCCTGCCTCTTTAGACACTCGTCTGCAATATCAATGGCATTGTTCAGTCTCACCCAGTACTCCATCACTCCCTCCCGCTGCAGTGGCTTGATATTATAAAAGTCAGCCATGGGCATGGATGAGTAGGATAGCTCACCGAAGTGCTGCTTCAGAATGTCAAAGATCAGGTCGGGAGTCTTAATGGGGTCGAGTGTGGGGTTGTGTCGTAGCGTAATTCTCACTACATCTTTCGCCCCCCCCCATTAGCTTAGACAGTATCTCTTGTGACTGTTGGTGTTTCGGTGTGTTTTTCTTTATAAGATATACCCCCATTACTTTCACCCACTCACGAACGGAGTATTTATCACTGCCATCGCCCCTGAAAATTGGTGGCTCCTTAACATCGGACTGCATGACGAGCTTTACACCTGACAAATTCAACTCAGGGGCTCTCTGCTCCGATTTAGGGCTCTCTGCTGACATGGACCTATTAACACCCCTGTCACCCTGTAACTGGGTCGCAATCGACTGACCAATCTGACTGGCCAACTCTGAGATGAGAGCGCTCAACTCTACGTGAGAAGCTGTTTGTGGGCTTGGTAATTCATACCGGGGGACCTGGCCACCAGTGGAACAAAACCGTGGGGTTTGCAACCCACCCGCCCTAGGCGTTTGGCCTTCATCTACATGAGAAGCTGTTTGTGGGCTTGGCAATTCATACCGGGGGACCTGGTCACCAGTGGAACAAAACTGTGGGGTTTGCAACCCACCCACCCTAGGCGTTTGGCCTTCATCACCCAAAAACCAACCTCTCCCAAAGCCCACCCCAGATAAACTCTCTCCTTCAGAGACCCCAGCCCCTTCTGAGTTAGCTGCTGGTTCCATGCCAATTGAGAAATTCAAAGAACTATACAAAAATAAAAATCATACGTACATAGGTACATATATATATAGTCACACAATATCCAATAATCCAATGTTCCTATTTGACACTTTAAAGTAATTATTCTAATTTTTTTTTTTCAGCCTTTTCTCCTTTTCTTTTTGTATAAAACCTTATCTAACAAAGTATCTGCTTTATTCTATTCGACACTTTGAAGTAATTATTCCCCTTTCTTCAGTTGTCAATCTTTTCTCCTTTTTTTTTTTTTCTTTTTTTAACCTTATTCAAAATGCCCCACACGGCCAAGAGTGACCAACTTGAAACGAAGGCGATCTTCAGCTTCCCTCGGCGATCGAGACGACATCGATTGGCAGATGAATCCGAAGGTCGACGGCACCAATGTAACCCGATGGTTTTGCTTGCGTTGTGTTCTGGTGTACTGTCAAGAATCAGGCCGGACTGGATCTCAGGTTGTTTATTCACCCTCTGTGAAAACCCAAATAACACAGGAATCAATGTCTGGTCTTATCCTTTTTGGCCACAAGATGGCGCCTTGGTTCTCTTAACAACCAGAGAGAAACTCTCATTTTAATTCACATTAAAATGGCACATGGAGTAAATACAATTCAATACCAAAAATAATACAATATGGGTCACTCATCCATCTGTTAAAACAGATACAAAATAATACAATATGCCAATAATAAGATTGACTCATTACCTATTAAACAAATACATTAAAATAATAAACAAAACCATTAGTAAGATGGACCCATTACCTGTTAACCAGATACATTAAAATAATAAACAAAACCACTGATAAGATTCAATCTTTACCTGTGAAAACCCAAATAACACAGGAATCAATGTCTGGTCTTATCCTTTTTGGCCACAAGATGGCGCCTTGGTTCTTAGATTGTAATGGGAAGACATAATAACGTCAGGGTTTGAGGCCTACTCAATGTGTTACACAGAAAAGATCGTCACTTCTAAATAACTCCACAGAAAGTGCACAACAGTTACTCTTCACCATAGGTAGTTAATGTATATAATCTGGTTCATTGCCCAGCAACTTATCCATACATTTACACCACAATAATGCTCTTTTAACCCAAAGATATGTCTAGCACCACAGAGCAGTCCTTACCTCTTAACAACCAGAGAGAAACTGGCGCCAGAGGGAAGCACGCTCAGAAATGAAAGACGCAAGGGGAAATACGTCACTTCGGCAGGAAGTGACGATGTTTCAAAACAAAAGACTTTTGATAATAAATTAATAATAATAAACAAACCAATGAAAAAAGGGTGTTTTGGCGAAATTCACAAGAGGGACATATTAACCTGTTACACAGGCAAAGGGCCAAGTTAGAACAGGATGTAATCAAGGCAGGGTGTGTGAAGCAGCTTGGAATGTGAGAGACAATAGATGGTCAACAGAAACTGTTTATACAGGCATCTCATGTAGCTGTTATCTCCTGCCCCGTGGCCTGGGGACACAGGAGGCAGCCCAACTGGTCTGAGTAGTAGGGAGGAGGTTTCAAATAGAACTTATCTTTAAATAACTTAAATGTGTTTTTACTGGTTTAGGATACTTACAATTAATGTGAAATACCTGCAAATATTACTGTTATGTTGGATTAATAAACCAAATTGGAAGAATACCCAACATGCTGAGTAATAGCTGTTTGAAATAGATATAGAACTAAGCTAAAAGAATAATTATAAAACTATGAAATTGGGCTTGATGGTAACAGACGGTGATTCTCATCTCATATAAAGATTCTACTAGTTAAAAGTAATATGTCTGTGTTTAGAAATGAGATGAAACAATAATCTGTGAAGTTAAGTAACTGAGCCTTGGTGAATCCAGTGAGAACATATTTTAATGAAAGCTAAATATAAACTGTTTGTAGTTATTCAACTTAAGTTAAAAGGACTGTTCTGAGACTTAAATACCAAAGTTGGTAAGTCTATTTTTATCTAGCAAATAGCCCTTTGAGTTGAAACAATGAAACGAGAAACAGTTGGACTAAGGCCCACCTTCTTTGGGATTTGAATTATGAAGGCTGGTGATTGGAGGAGACTATAAGTGTGAGGTCATTGATGACCTCACTTTGAGGAGTTTCGCCTCGTTGATAAAAAGGGGGGTGGGAATCACAACAGAAAAACAACGGCAACAGAACACACCACCACCACCCCCACGGAGAGGACGGCGAAACAGCAAGCAGAGGAACACACGAGGAAGAAGCTTTTTGGAACGAGAAGAGAATCCCTTTGTTGTCAGCAGACAACAAAGAAAATGACAAACGGCATAGTGTTTAGTCCATCAATACTAGTGCACACTCCATTTTCCATTTAAACCAGAATCATTGTTATTTCACTTTTTACTTTGAATTAAAAACAGATCTGAGACAACTTCTCCTCTTCATTCTCCTGCTTAGCTGCCGTCCTACAGACCGCACTGGTCTTTATAAGTAAATAGGTTTTAAGGTGAATTTAGATACACAACGCAGAGTACAGGTAGTTAGATGGTTTTATAAGATAAAACCCTTATTCCTTTTTACTATAAGGCTTAGTCCAATAGGCGAAGCAAGACACTTTGCCAACAAAAATAACCACTGTACTTTCAGGAAAAACTGCAATGCTCACGTTCATTGCAGCGATGAAGTATCTACTGATGAAACAAAAAGTACAGGCTCTGTGACTTGTTTTTAACAGTTTTTGGAAAACAATGGAGTTCTATGACTTCTGGGTATGAGATATAATCTGGTGTTGGCTAGACAGACCATACATACCAAGTAGAAGATTGTTGGTTTTGGTCTTTTCATAGATGATGTTGACAATATAAGAGCAATTCTAATTACGCCAATGAAAACTGGTTTCGCCTGTGAAAACTGAATTGCATTCTAGAAACAGTGATTTTAATATTTCACATAGGGGTAGGATTACACTGAGACACTATGGCTACTAATGGAAATAAACATCAGAGATTTTATTCTTAAACAAAACACAATTAGGTAAAACAGCACTAAAACATTAAATCACCTACTACTGACACATACAATTAACAAATATCCATATTATACTTCATATGCTGCAGATACAATTGGTTGAGGATTATTTTAAGCAATATAGGCTATTCTTGGTCTTTCTTGGCTAATCCATGGTCTTATCACTCCACGCCATTGACTTTCGCTTGGCCATTTCCATCCAAGATGGCTGACCACTGTCTGAAATGGACTGCAGAGGGGACGATGACATAGGCGGGGAAGGCGGTAAGGAAGACGAAGACAGCATGTTTTTCTTTGTCCATTTGTCCTCAGCAAGCCTTACTGGAACTTTGGTGGGGCTCGACTCTGAAAGAAAGCAGCCTGTGTCATGTTGCAGCACACAGAGATAATAAACATCAAATTCAGTATTTCTACCATTGTCACTTTACAAGCATTGTAATCCATCTAAATCTCTGCACCTGGCCGCTTTAGTCCTACTCTCCCCACAGGTCCTGGATCTGTGTTTGAAGCAGTGGTTTGGGGGGCAGGCGACTCCTCTCGTGGCTGTGTTTCTATCTGACTTTTTTTCACTTCCACCTGTATGGGCAGGAGGGTGAAAGTCAGATGCACCAAGGATTAGACCGCATAACAAGATGATACTTGAGTTGTGTACTTTACCGGTTGCATTGTGCATTACCTTGCGAGTAGGTGGTACGTACCTTGCTTCCCGGTGTCGTAGTGGACTCGTCCCGTTTCTGCAGGAAAGCAGCCCGCCTATCACTCACAGATGGCCCTGCTCCTTTCCCCTGGTTGGCAGCCTTCTCACCTGTTCCGGAGGCCGAAGCTGAAGCCGGTGAAGGGGTACAGGTGGATTCTGAGGCCTGAGTGGAAGCTGTGGGTTTGGGCTGGGGGGCAGAGGGGAGACTGTGGCTTCTCCAGGCGGGTGGCTGGGGTGTGGGCTGTTGGCTTGACGTGCTCTCTGGTTGTGCCTGTGGAGCAGAGCGTACAGGGGACTGCGTTGCCCACGGGTTGGTCTGCGCGGCAGGAAGAGAAACCGGAGACGAGGTAGATTGTGTTACCGGTTGACTTGTGCTTGGCTGTAACGGTGGGTCGTGAGCTTGTTTTGACATTTGTTTTGTGCTCTGCACCTGTGGTAATTTAGAAATATTTAACTGACCAGTCGGTTGTGTTGCTATCCTATCTTGCATTGTGGTTAGTGTTGGCGTTGATTTGGAAGTCTGTGCTGAACTTGCAGTCTGCGTTACTGGTGTTTTGGTTGTCTCGGTTGATGGTTGACTTGCCGTCTGTAGTTGTGGTGAAATCTGTTGTGGCTTTGCAGTCTGTGTCTGCGTTTGTGTCACATTCTGTGTCTCTGATTGCGTCACTTTCTGTGTTTGAGCCACATTTTGCTCTTGATTCGTTGGCTGTGCTTGTGCCTGTGGCCAAGCTGCCGTCTGCATGCTGGGGAACTCTCTGGGCAGTCTGCTGGCCAACAGATGCTGCAGAGTCCTGGTCTTCATCATTGCCAGACTCATCCAGGACACCTCAGAGGGGGCTGCCTGTGGGGCAGGTTGGGAGGCCGTCTGGGGCTCCTGAGGGGCTGAGAGGGCAGATCCTGCTTCCTTGGGGTTTGACAAGAATGGCAGAACTGGAACATGGGCATTCTCAGCAGTTGGTGGGTTAGGTTTGACTGGCAGGGTTGAGGGACCAGGCTGATTAAGAGCTCCACCTAAGGAGAGCTAGAAGTCAGTTAAACATACTTAGCAGCACTGCTATAGTCAGTCTTGGAAGTACTTTTAACAAGCACAAAGGTCTTCCAGGATCAGCATAAATTGTGTTGTATTGTATACCTGTACAAAGTCTAATCCTACTGGAAAATATTTTATATTTCCATTATCTGACCAAAATAAACAGGATAACAGCACAAGTTCCAATAAAAGAATGAAGAACTGAGGAAAGGTAATATTTTAGATCATATTTATAATAAAAAGGTAATATTCCCCCTTGCAAGTTCTTCAGAGTAAATCAGTGTTGAGACTCACCTGTCTGTCTGAGGGGGCCAGAGGTCACAGGGGTATAAGAGGTGTTTTGTTGGCTGGCAGTACTGCCTTTTCCCTCTCTTGATTGACTAGCACCATGCTGCTCTTCAGACAATATGGACTTTGAGGCAGGGTTGTGTGGGGCAAGAGGGGGGGTTTGGGAGCACGTCTCCGGACTATGACGCTTAACCTTGGATTCAGAAGAGACAGCGGATGCATTTGACTGAAACTTCAAAGAGAGAGATGTAGAGCGGAGCTTCACACCAAATGCCATCTTTCCCGCGTCCTCCTGGTCCTCCTGCTCCTCCTTTGCTTCCAATGCCTCTTCCACCCCCTCCTGCCCCTGCACGGTGCCTGGGGCTGGGCCCCCTTTGGGCTCAAGGGGTTTTGGTTTTTCCATCTTTAGCTCCTGCCCCCTCTGGCTTGTTTTAGGGGGAGGTAAGTTGACCTCTGCCCCTTCTTCTCTCTTTCGCTGAGCCTCAGCCTGTTCCACCACTCCCACGAAACTTCCTGACCGGGGTCTTTCTCCATCTCGGACTTTGGCGGCAGTAACGGAGAAGCTGAAGGAGGCGGAGGCTGGTCTCTGAGATCCTTTGATGGACACATTCTCTGCCTGATCTGGAGCCTGCCGGAGAGTAACCTCGGTCTTCCCTTGAGAAGACGACCCTTCCTCT
The DNA here is from genome assembly GCF_963971535.1 of Notolepis coatsorum. Classification (NCBI taxonomy): domain Eukaryota; kingdom Metazoa; phylum Chordata; class Actinopteri; order Aulopiformes; family Paralepididae; genus Notolepis; species Notolepis coatsorum. Next base: position 195,774,827 of record NC_140167.1, on the reverse strand, counting down.
GGGTTTTTGCTATGAGACGAAGTCCTGAAAGCCACCACAGAGGCCAAGGTAGATGGGAGTCGACTGTAGAGGATGGACTCTTGTTTAAGCTTCCTTATATCAGGGTTTTTATCAGTTTCTCCTGTCTTGTTTAAATGAGAATCCATCTTGGACAGAGACATGGCTAGGATATCAAACACTCCAGGGCTTCTTTCTTTCACGTCTGGCTGAATAGGGCCTGACTGCTGTTGGCTAAGCACTGCATCCGTGGGTATCTGAGGTGAGGCTGGTATTTGAGAAGCTAGAAGGGCAGTAACTGCTGCCCCAGGAAGGGTCTGGTCCTGTTGGATGGTCCCATACAAGAAGGTCAGGCTAGATGATTTCGGGGTCACAGGTGTGATGAGCTCTGGGGATCTTTTGGACTGAGACTGCAAATGTGTCTCCTCAGCAACAGTAACATCCTGCCCCCCCTCCTCTTCCTCCTCCTCCTCCTCCTCCTCCTCCTCCTCAGACACAGGATGGTCAATATTGTTGAGGGTCTCTAAGGACGTCTGACAGAAAAGAGATAATACAAAGAGTGTGCGTAAAGAAGTGGAAGAGGTGTGTGTATGTGTGTGTGCGTGTTTGTGTGTGTGAGTGAGTGAGTGAATGAATGAATGAATGAATGAATGAATGATTGAATGAATGAAATTGTATTTTTGTGTCATGTCCAACGACCCATCCCTTACGGGATTATAAGACACCAAAAACAATAATTGAACATAACATTCACTTCCCACGGTTTGTAAGCTATGTGTAAGTGCGTGTTTGTGTGTGTCCTTGCATGCCTAATGTCAGCAACAGAGAAGAAGGCGGGGGTTCACTCACGGTGGTCAGTCTCCTGCCCTTAGTGCTGACCCTCTTGTTCCGGGGCTTGACAGCCATGCGGTGGCGAGCAGCAGAGGTGTCCAGGCAGGGGGTGAACTGGGCTGGGCTGCTGAAGTCCAGGGCCTGGGCAACAGTGGTAGGAGGGGTGTCCATGGAGAGGGCAGAGAGGGGTGCAGAGGCGGAGGGGGTGGGGGGCATGGATCTGGTAGGTGGGGGCCTGGGGATGGGCGAAAGGGGGCGAGAGGACGGCTGGGATGTGGCCTGAGGAAAAGAAAAACACACACGCACACAAATTTGATTATGTCTCGCTCCGCAGACATAACATTGCACAGTAATATACCCGATGCTTAATGCGTAGTGACAGTCAAAACAGTCAGTTATTTGTAATAATTATATAACCTCCACTCTGTCTGCAGCAGGTCTCTGCTCATGGTCCGCATCAATACTAGTCTATGAACGCTACACAAAGTGGGCAACATGTTGTTGGCACAATTTGCAAATGCACAAACACGAACGGCTGTTTTAATCTTTTAGATAATGCTAAGCTAACAAACTTTTTGCGGTAACAGTGTACTATCCATGCTCCGCAGCTTCCAGCTCCCTGCAACAACTCACGCCTTGTGGGATTTCAGTGTGAGTTTTCTGTTTCATTGGCACAAACAAGCACTTTTGGCGTTTTTGGTGGTAACCAAATAAAAAAGGAAAAATCGAGCACCCTCATGTTCAGTTGAAATGGCGAGTACTCAAGTAATCGATTACTCACGCCCATCCCTATCAATTACCTGCTCCTCTTCTTCACTTCCTGTCCCTGTGGCTACCTGATCTGACTGACTGCCCAATCCGCTGTTATTTTCTTCAGTTGGGTCACATAGCAACGTCATAGGCGTTTATCATGCTGTATGTGGCTTCACGGCAATAGCGTCAATTGAATCTGTATGCATCTGTACTGAACCGTTAGTTGTGTCAAACTAGCTAAAATAAGACTTCCTTATTTAAAGAGACGTTTTGCCTTCAAAATAAAAGTCTGGAAATGTACACAAATGCATTACGAATTTGATCAAGCGTCTAGCAGTACAGCACAATAACAATCATATCACAATACTCTGGGCAACCTCTATACCAGCTCTAATACACTGACACAAAATAGCTTCATGTCATGGGCAAAGTAAAGCCAATTCATTCATCATGTTAGCATGCTAGCTAACGTTAGCAAGCTAGCAGGAAAGCATAACGGTGCGGCCGTTGTCTAAAATCTAGGTGTTTCTTCTAGGTGTGGCACTTGTGAACTTAACCTTGAGCTAGTTTAACACCAACTCAAGTGGTAAAGACAAACTATTTCTCACATCATTTTCCACTCATTGTAGAATCATGTCAGCTAATGCTAATTCAGTACAGATGCTAGGTACAGCGCGATAAGTGTCTATGATGTTGCTATGCAACCAGGGAACAAACTTAACTTTTTGACTTACCAGCCATTTGGCTGGTAGATTTTTAAAAGTACCAGCCGGGCAGATTTTTTACAAGCCAAAAATTATAAATAGCTTTTTAGTATATCGCCATGTGTTATTATTACATATAATACTCTCATGTGCTATTTTCAATTAATATCATAAACAACATAAGGAATATTAGCATAATTTTGAGTGGACTGAAGGAATGAGTCAGCGTTAATAGTTTTAAATGCAAATAATTTATTGAAACATAGAAGTGGGGTCGGGACACACACACACACACTGTGTTTCAACTCACCACCCCCGCATCATATTGTAGTCTGTCTTCAAACTTCCACTCGAAACTTTTTTATATTTGAATATCAACATTATCTGTCCATCCTCAGTAATCCTCAGTTTTCTATAATATACTCCTGTCCTGAGTCCTGACTAGTGACTCCGTCGTCTTTCCAAACGCACGCACACACACACACACAGGGAAGGGGAGAGTGCCCCCCCCCCCATTTCCCTTTCCTCAGTGCTGTTCACTATGGCTCTGCCTCGTCTGATCATCAGGATTAGCTTGTTAGCTTACGTTAACGTTGTAGTGATTGGTACATAAACGTTAATTTCGGGCGATGTGGGCATAAAGGAATGGCGACGGTGCAAAGCATGTAGCTGCATTTGACTCGTTGTGAGAAGAAAAAAAACAGCACAGACTTATTTTGAGTCTGTAGGCGCACTGCTGTGTTAACGCTGCTGTGTTTAGGGAGCTAGGCGATCATGGAGTAGACGTGTTTCACGTGAGCTCCCTTCTATCGTGCGAAATATACTTTTCTCCCCATTAGTCTTTATTTAATTTTTATTTGTTATTTGTCTGCTTGTTGAGTCGTCGAGTTTCAACTACTGTCGTCGACTTTTTTCAACTTTCTGCGATGTCGGTGGTGGAGACCAGATAATAATAATAATAATAATTCATTTAATTTATATAGCGCTTCTCAATAACCCGAAGTCGCTGACAGTAGTCGGGAGCAGGGGTACAAACAAAGAAACGAAAGCAAAGAAACAAAAACTAAAACAACAAAGAAACAAAAACAAAAGGAACATGAGACCATGGGGGGAACAGGGGAGACAGCCTGATAGCACAAAAAAGGACTGGAGACAGATATCAATCAGGTTGGAGGGGAGGGGGGGGTTTAGGGGTGGGGGGGTTGAAGGCAAGGGAGAACAGGTGGGTTTTGAGGCGAGATCCATGAGCACCCCAACCAGCAAACTGCCACCGGGCCTAACCTCGCCGTCGCCCGGTATCAGTGAGATAAGCGAAGCTGTACTCTCGGTCATGACCAAACTCCATGCAGACTTTGAGACACGCTTCGCTGAAACACAAAGAAAAGTGCAGGCGGAATTTTTTGATAACCTTCATCGAGAGATGTCAGAGGAAATTAGGTTGGCGGTCGACCCGTTGAAAGACAAGATGGAGTCGCTGCACGTTGTCTCCTCGGCTAATGCTAACAAACTAGCCACGCTAACGACAGAGGTCTCACTACAAGGCGAGAGGATGGCGGGTCTGGAGACCTCCCTGCTGGCTAGGCAGGCTGAAGTTGCCAAACTACAGTCGGTAATTGTGGAAATGCAGTCCCGGGAGAGACGCTACAACATCAGGATTGTTGGTGTACCGGAGGGCAACGAGGGAGGCCGTCTCTCGGAGACCATGCCGGAATTGCTGCAGGAAATACTGGGGAAAGATGTCCTCCCCAGCCCTCCCGTATGTGAATCGGCCTACAGAGCGGGCAAGACCAGTCCTGGAGTGAACAAAGAGCCGAGGCCCATCATTGTCAAGCTGAACAGGCTTCAGCAGAGGGAGCTCATCATGCGGTCGGCCCGTGCCAGAAGGGGTAAACTAAGTCTTGGCGATCACAAAGTGGCCATTTTCGAAGACTTTACGCCGGAGGTTCAAGCACAGAGAGGCGAATACAAAGTGGTCATGTCCAGGCTATGGAAACTAGGCCTGAGGCCTACGCTATTCGCTCCCGCGAAATTATCTGTTTACACCGGAGGTTCAAGCACAGAGAGGCGAATACAAAGTGGTCATGTCCAGGCTATGGAAACTAGGCCTGAGGCCTACGCTATTCGCTCCCGCGAAATTATCTGTGCTGGGTAAGGACGATGATCGGCGTTCATTTTGGTCGTTGGCTAAAGCGAAGGAATATCTCGGGGGGATAGCCGAGACTGTAGCTTGATATCTATGTCGGGTGAGTGACTTGGCGATGTGGGCCTGAATACATTGATGGGGCGGACTACTCACAAATGCTTGTTGTCATGCCCAGACATGCTAACTGTCCACTGCCCATCCAAACTAGCGGGGCATCCCAATGACTTCTGTTACTTGCTAATGCTGACCTCATGGTCGTACGTGTGTGTCACCTCTATGAAAGCTAGCGAGCTAGCTGAACAATGTACAAAACAGATTCTAGCGTGCTAGCCGGATTCATCACTAGCTTACGCGCTAGCCTCGGGCTAGCTAGCAGGCTGTGTCTATCGGTTCAACGGTGATCGGGTCCTTAACTAACTTCTTGTATGCTTTTATTTTTATATCCAGGCTGTTTTGAGCTTTGGGCTCCAGTAGTAGAAGGTCGGTTGAATATATATATACAATATATGATAACAGGTTGTGTCAGGTATAGCTTATTACTATCCCCGGGTTAATGAAGGTGTTTAATTCTATTCTTACATAGGTTATGTCATTCCAGCCGTTGTGCCTGATCAGAGGGGCTGTTACATGCGTGCACTTTGACCATAACCCTTTTTTCCCTTTCTTCTTATTGTCGCTGTTTAAATGACATCTGTTTGCGCAATTTAACTGTGATCCGATCCTGCCTTAGACTATCTGCTGGTATGCTTTAATTTAATTTTGTTTTGAATTTTCCTTTATCCATTTATGCTATAACATTGCGACATTAATACGCAGACTCAGAAGTAGATGGTTACAGGGTTGATGTTGAGTTATTATATAATAATGGCAATTTTTTCCATTATAGTTGTCTCATGTTAGGGCCAAGGTTCACGGTGGTTTTCGACCGATATCTTTATTGAATTTATTTTTTTATTTTTATTTGTGTTTATTGGACTAGTGGGGGTTTAATCAGGGGTTTATCTAGAGGGGGGTCGGAGTGGAGAGCGTCTTATTGGATCCATGACTCCAGTGGGAAATGATAGGAAGATGACCTTCCTTAGTGGATGGGGCATAGGGAGGGGATTGGAGAGTGGGTATAGGAGGGTTAATAATAGGACGGGTGGGTTAGGGTTTAGAGTAGAAGGAGGGGGGTTGTAACTGGGGTGGTATTTTTCTGTGTTTTATGTACTGTTGTCTTATATGTGTGTAATTGTTCCTCCTCTGAACTCCTGGGATTGTTCTCTACGCATTTAGACAAACTCGACCATGGCTAAATTGAATATTTTAATTTGGAACGCAGGGGGTCTTAACGCCCCACACAAGCGTGCCAGTGTCCTTTGGTTATTGAAGAGAAGAAATATTGACATTGCTCTCCTTAGTGAGACGCATTTATTGGTGGGTGATGTGTCAAGGCTAGCAAATCGACAATATCACGTTATCTCCTCATCCTCAGCCGATGATAAGACGAAAGGAGTCGTCATAGTTACAAGACGTAACCTTGATATCAAAGTCCTGGATGTGTGGTCGGACACGGAGGGAAGGATTACTATAGCAAAAGTTGAGTTCTCTCATAGGAAGATGGCAATAATAGCATTGTATGCCCCTAACACATTTGATTCAGCGTTCTATAATACAATCACAAAGAATATGTTGGAACTTACTGGATACGCTCTCATTGTGGGTGGCGATTTTAATGCGTGCTGGGATGCAGAGATGGATAGGTCCGGGTCCTCTGAAACAAGCGACCAAAACGGTCCTCTAAGGCCCTCAGGATGTGGGTCCAGGACACGGTGCTCGCAGACCTATGGCGCTTATCCAATCCCACCCTCAAGGATTACTCTCACCTGTCAGCCAGACACAAAACCTTCTCTTGAATAGACTATGCATTCGCGTCCCCTAATATGTTTGATAGTTTCGACGTCTCATTGGTTCCCCTGGCTCTCTCGGACCACAAGGGGATTTTCCTTGTGGCAACCTTTGGCAGGCTCTCCACGAGAGCTCCCAGGTGGCGTTTTAACTCAACCTTATTAAAGAACGATGATTTCTGTTCTGAGTTCAAGAGTAAACTAGCTGAATTCTTGCAGATCAATGTTGGCACGGTCGATGACCCCAGGGTCCTATGGAACGCATTGAAAGGATTTATCAGGGGTCATGTCACACTTTTCGCCTCCAATTTGCGTAAATCCCGGTCAAAAAAACTAGAAGGACTGGAAACATTATATGCTGACCTATACGCATCTTTGCAAACTAACTATAGTGAACGACTAAACACACAACGTAAGATAGTCAAGAAAGAAATAAACTCCATACTTAAACAACAGTCTGAGTTCTTGATACATAGGACAAGGCAAAATTACTACTTTCACGGCTCCAGGCCTAGCCATCTATTGGCAATGAAAATACGCTCAAATTATCATTTCTCGGATATCCCCTCGATCAAGACGCGACAGGGTACAGTCACTACTGATTCGAAAAAGATCAACGACACTTTTAAAGAGTTTTACTCACAATTATATAGCTCAGAGGTTAATCTCGACGACTCTAAATTTGAATCGTTCATTGGCGGGCTTGAGATACCCCACATTTCTGAGGAAGAGGCTAAGGAACTGGGGAAACCGATCACTCTTATGGAACTAAGGGAGACGATTGCTGAAATGCAGAGGGGTAAGGCACCAGGCTGGGATGGTATTCCACCGAGGTGTATTTAGCTTTCTGGGACCAACTGGGTCCATTGATGCTCGATATGATCAATTACGCTATCGAACAAGGGGAGTTCTCAATAGATGTCAACATGGCGTTGATTTCTTTACTTCTCAAGAAGGACAAAGATCCCAATGATTGTGGTAGCTATAGGCCCTTGAGTCTTCTCGGGGCTGATTTAAAAGTGTTTGCCAAGGTGCTGGCCCGCCGCCTGCAGAGATTTATGACGGTATTGGTACACTGCGATCAAACTGGTTTTATCCCGGGGCGCCTGGCTGCAGATAATCTTAGGAGGCTGTTGCATGTAGTCGATAACAGTAAAGACAATACAGCTCCGTCCACAGTTCTGTCTTTGAATGCCATGAATGAATGAATGAATGAAAACTTTATTTAACAGATTGCAAAATGGGTACAATACAGTACGGCTCAATACATACAATTGTTAAGGGGATGCAGACCTGAGAAAGACGTTTGTCTTGTTTCCATCAGGGTCCCTCATTTTCAATTCATATAGAGTGAAGGCGTTTGACAGACTAGAATGGTCATACCTGTGGAAGGTACTTGAGGTCATGGGTCTTGGAAAGAATTGTATTCATATGTTTCAAGTTTCAAGTTTCAAGTTTCTTTAATAGTTGTCATACAGAAGTACAGAATACTTTTGTACAAAATGCTTCTTACTGTTGCGCTCCAGAGACTGTGCATGACAAGATAAGTATGAAATAAAAACATAGTAAAAATTAGAAGTAAAAAAAGAGGTCACAGTGTTCAGTTTAGACATATGTACAATGTTCGTAGACGTAGTTACCATACAATATACAATACTGTGCAGTGTACTAATATACAATGCTATATAGTGCAAGGCATAAATGGACGAGGTGCAGTTTAGGTACAATTCACAGTAGGTGTACGAGTTGTAGTGCAAATCCTTTATCAATAAATATAAAGTGTAAAGTTCAAGTTCTTTAATAGTTGTCATACAGAAGTACAGAATACTTTCATACAAAATGCTTCTTACTGTTACGCTCCAGAGACTGTGCTAGACAAGATAGTATCAAATAACATAATAACATAATATAGCATGAATTTAGAAGAAGAAAATGAGGTCACAGTTGTTCGGTATAGACATATGTACAATGTTCTGAGTTACCATATAATATACAATACACAACTATGCAGTGTACTAATGTACAGTACTATCTAGTGCAAAGCAGAAATGGGATGAGGTACAATTTTAGGTACAATTTACAGTAAGGTGTACGAGTTGTAGTGCAATCCTTCATCCATAAATATAAAGTGTGGGGAGTGGGTGCTACAGTGTGTTTGTTTAAAGTGGGTGTGTGCTATAAAGTGTGTGTAGTGGGTGCTACAGTGTGTTTGTTTAAAGTGAGTGTGTGCATGTGGATGTGTGTGCTATGTGTGTTTGGTGGTTGTTGTTGTGTAGTGTTCATTCATTGTTCGTTTAGCAGCCTGATGGCCTGGGGATAGAAGCTACTTCTGAGTCTTTCTGTGCTCGCCTTGAGACTCCTGTATCGCTTGCCTGACGGCAGCAGTTCAAAGAGGCAGTTGTTCGGGTGGCTCGAGTCCTTAATAATTCTCTTAGCCTTCCCCTTGCAACGCTTGTAGTAAATGTTCTGGAGGGTGGGGAGCCCCCCTCCGATTGTGCGTTCGGCTGAACGTGTCACTCTTTGTAGTCTGCTTTGGTCTTTTGCAGTGCTATTCCCAAACCAGGAGGTGATGTTGCCGGTCAAGATGCTCTCTATTGTACATGAGTAGAAGTTCTTAAGGATCTTCTGGCTGACTTGGAACTTCCTTAGGCGCCTGAGGAAGTAGAGGCGTTGTCGTGCCTTCTTCACCACACTGTTAATGTGTATGGTCCATTTCAAGTCCTCGGATATGTGGGCTCCGAGGTACTTGAAGCTGTTGACTCTCTCAACCGGTGCCCCGTCGATGCTGAGGGGGCTGTAGTCCTTGACCCCCGACCTCCTGAAGTCCACAATCATCTCCTTTGTTTTGCTGACGTTCAGGGAGAGGCTGTTTTCCTGGCACCATCCCGCCAGGACCTTGACCTCTTCCAGGTAGGCCCTCTCGTCGTTGGCAGAGATCAGGCCCACCACCACTGTGTCGTCAGCAAATTTGACGATTGTATTGCTACTCCGCTGAGCCACACAGTCGTGTGTGTACAGGGAGTAGAGGAGGGGACTCAGAACACAGCCCTGGGGGGCCCCTATGTTGAGGGTGATGGATGAGGAGGTGCAGTTGCCTGCTCTCACCACCTGGGGTCTGCCAGTCAGGAAGTCCAAGACCCACTGGCAGAGGTCATAGCCCAAGCCCAGGTCCCTGAGCTTGGCTATGAGTATGGAGGGGACTATGGTATTGAATGCCGAGCTGTAGTCGATGAATAGCATTCTCACATAGTTCCCCTGCCTCTTGTCCAGGTGTGATGCTGCTGTGTGCAGCACATGGGATATGGCGTCCTCCGTGGACCTGTTGGGGCGGTATGCAAATTGCAGGGGGTCCATGTTGATGGGGAGGGAGGAGCAGATGTAGCCCTTTACTAGCTTCTCAAAGCACTTCATGGCTATGGAGGTGAGAGCTACAGGGCGGTAGTCGTTGAGGCAAGCAGGCTTGGATTTTTTGGGTACAGGGATAATAGTGGACTTCTTCAGGCAGGTGGGGATGACAGCCTGTTCTAAGGACAGGTTAAATATGTCAGTGAATACTGGGGCCAGTTGGTCGGCACAGACTTTTAGGACGCGGCCGGGGATGCCGTCCGGACCTGCTGCCTTCCTGATATTCACTTTTTTAAAGGTCCGCCTCACCTCATGCTCTGTTACCCTGAACACTGCGCCTCCATCAGCAGCCGACCCCCCCCCCCCCATTGCCGAGGCTTGTGAGCTGGTGTTGTTATTACCAGCATCAAACCTCGCATAGAAGGTATTGAGGTCGTTTGCTAAGGAGATGTCATTGTTCAGTTTGAGGGAGGCGCCTTTGTAGTCTGTCATCGTTTTGAGCCCCTGCCACATAGCTCTAGAGTCAGCTTGTTCAAACTGGAGTTCAATTTTATCCCTGTAGCGTCGTTTGGCCTCTGTCACTGTCCTCCTTACGTTGTGTTGCGCCACCTTGTGGTCGTTCATGTTGCCTGCCACTAGGCCGTCATTGTATGCTTTGGTGCGCTCTCTCAGAGCTTCACGGATCTAAAGTGTGGAGTGTGGGTGCTGCAGTGTGTTGTTTGTTTGAGTGAGTGTGTGCGTGTGGGTGTGTGTGCTGTGTGCATTTGATGGTTGTTGCATAGTGATTATTGTTCGTTTAGCGATTATTGTTCGTTTAGCAGCCTGATGGCCTGGGGATAGAAGCTCCTTCTGAGTCTTTCTGTGCTCGCCATAAGACTCCGGTATCGCTTGCCTGACGGCAGCAGTTCAAAGAGGCAGTTGTTCAGGTGGCTCGAGTCCTTAATAATTCTCTTAGCCTTCCCCTTGCACCGCTTGTTGTAAATGTTCTGGAGGGTGGGAAGCCCCCCTCTAATTGTGCGTTCGGCTGAACGTGTCACTCTTTGTAGTCTGCTACGGTCTTGTGCAGTGCTATTCCCAAACCAGGAGGTGATGTTGCCGGTCAGGATGCTCTCTATTGTACATGAGTAGAAGTTCCTAAGGATCTTCTGACTGACTTGGAACTTCCTTAGGCGCCTGAGGAAGTAGAGGCGTTGTCGTGCCTTCTTCACAACACTGTCAATGTGTGTGGTCCATGTCAAGTCCTCGGATATGTGGGCTCCGAGGTACTTGAAACTGTTCACTCTCTCAACTGGTGCCCCGTCGATGCTGAGGGGGCTGTAGTCCTTGACCCCCGACCTCCTGAAGTCCACAATCATCTCTTTTGTTTTGCTGACGTTCAGGGAGAGGCAGTTCTCCTGACACCACTGTGACAGGTTCTCTACCTCTTCCAGGTAGGCCCTTTCGTCGTTGGCAGAGATCAGGCCCACCACTACTGTGTCATCAGCAAATTTGATGATGGTGTTGTTGTTCCGCTGTGCTACGCAGTCATGTGTGTACAGGGAGTAGAGGAGGATATGATTAAAGTCCTGTATGCCTCGCCGTCGGCAATGATACTGACAGGCAAAAACTGTTCCACACTTTTCCCAGTCTCCAGATCTTCTAGACAGGGTTGTCCTCTGAGCCCAGGACTATTCGCGCTTTCCCTCGAACCATTGGCCCAATTTATTAGGAAATCGGAGGACATCGTCCCCATAATGATCAATAATACACCACACAAAATTGCTCTCTATGCGGATGACCTACTGATTTTTATGGATGACCCTTCCCGGTCGGCCACAAAATTATTGGGAATAATCGACGACTTTGGTAAATTGTCAGGCTTTAAGATTAACTGGAACAAATCAGCCTGCCTACCTCTTAATGAGCTGGCCAAGGCGGTGCGACTACCAGCTGATATCCCCATAGTGGAACATTTTAAATACTTAGGCATAGAGATATTCCCCACGCTGAGTCAAACTACTAAGTACAACTTCACGGGTACTTAGTAAGTAATGATAAAATACGCCAGGATCTAGACAGATGGTCATCCCTTCCTAACTCCTTACAAGCCCGAGCTTCCATAATCAAAATGAACATCCTGCCTAGGATAAATTTTGTTAGCTCAATGCTCCCCCTGCCCCCTCCAATAGACCACTGGCGCAAGGTACAATCGATGGTATCTAAGTTTATCTGGAATAACAAACGCCAGAGAATCAAAAGAGCTACTACTCAACGTAGGAAACAAGATGGGGGCCTCGCAATCCCTGATTTTAAGCTTTATTTCTGGTCCTTTTCACTGAGACCTCTGATGTGCTGGCTAGACCCTGTAGATGCTGTATCTTGGTGCTCCTTAGAAGCGGCGGCGGTCTCACCGCTAAGATTGCAGGATGTGGTGTACTCCACTGTCCCTATTTCGAAATGCCGACTGTTAATTCAGTCCACGTATAAAAATTTATCATTGGATACAATCTGGCGTGTGGATATCCCGGAGTTGGACCCCGAGTTTGACTGGGATGATGTTTGGGCAAATGTGGCATTGTCTTCCCGCAACCCCAATCACCAGCAAATTAATTTTAATTATATTCATAGGACCTATCTTACACCTAGGAAGCTATTTGCTATGGGACTGATAACCGACTCTCGGTGCACTTTGTGCTCTCAAAAGGCACTTATATGCATATGTATTGGGATTGCCCACCAGTGGCCCGCTTCTGGAGGTCAATAGCGGACAAACTTTCAGATCTGTGTGGCTTAACTATCCCATTCACAGCTGTTACGCTACTCCTGAACGATATAACAACACTATCCGCGTCCGTACAACTGAAAAGGGTTGTCCTAGCGGGCGTCACAGCGGCGAAGAAGCTAATAGCAATGAGATGGAAGGAGCCTGAGAAGCTCACAGTGATTAACTGGTCCCTAACACTGTTGAATGTGATTTATCTTGAGATATCCACGGCGCGGGTGATTGGGGTGGGGCAGGCTGGGATTGACCTATGGTTCGCAGCAGCTGAGAAGGTCAGGACCGCCGTGTGCGGCTGAGCGGGGTTGGGGTGCTTGTTCGGGGGAGCCCAGCGGTCTCGTGGGAGGGGGAGGAGGAAATGTCTTGTCTGTCTTGTCTTTTGTGATGTCTTGAATTTAACTAGGGATTTTATTGGGGGGCAGCTATTTAGCTAGTTTTTCGCTATTTGGTAATCTATTAGATAGTACCCCTGGAATTTGAATTAAAAATTTAAAAAGGTTGAACTCTGTTTTCTTTTCTTTTTGTCTTTATAATTTATAAACTGTTATATTCTGTATTATTATTGTTTTTGTTATTTTCCTGTGAAGTTCTGTGTATTGTGATTGTGATTAATGTGTTGTCTTGTTTCATGTAAGTAATAATAAAAAGAATTTGATCAAAAGAAAACGCTGCTGTGTTTAACGCTGCTGCTCTGTTTTGAAGAAACACTGAGTGGGCGGATATCATATGACTCGCGCAGTTGCTACAGGGTTTTCAAAATAAGAGTATCATATGAACCTGAACGTTGCTAGCTGCCGGAGCCCAGATATTATGACTGGAGCTGCGCTTGGGGCGGCAATGAGACCCGCACAGGATTTTCAAAATAAGAGTATCGATATGAACTACACGCCAGCTGGCGGGCAGACTATTATTTTAGCCGCCAGACGGTAAATCTACACACATTTGGCGAATGGCGTGTAGTTATTTTGTTTCCTGTATGCAACCCAACTGAAAAAAAGGACCCCGGTCAGATTTGGCAGCCGGTCAGATTGGATAGCCACAGTCCCCGCTAAACTAAAAGGTCTATGGCTCATGGGGAGGGCAGGAAGCTGGAACGTAATGGAAGGAATGTCCTAAACGTTGGCCTTTGACCTGTGTTTTGCTGAAGTACAAATCTCCTGTCTCTAACTGGATTACTTGACCTGATCAAGACACAGATGATCTTTTATGATT
>NC_140167.1:195582346-195760998 GCF_963971535.1 Notolepis coatsorum | reverse complement strand
TGATTTAGGAATGAAGACGAGCACTTCTCCTCGTCGTTAACATCAACTATGTTTAGCCTCCTTTACACTTGATTGGTGTGGAATCAGCTGCTTAGTGGTCAGATGTTAAGATATTAAAAACGTTGTTATCATGTTACTAAATGTTACCTTTGCGCTCTAATTAAAACAACATTAGCTGGTTATAACTTCTCCGTTTACTTTAGCTAACGGGTCAATTTTGGGGCCTCAAAGGAATGTGCGGTCAACTTTGATCCCTGGTTAGCCTTCACTGTTTCATCCACCACCTAATGCACGAATTAATGGGAAGAACCAAAAATGCTAAGTGATGAGGTTTAATTGACAGGCTTGAGTAATGAACCAACTCGAGAAACACATAACCTTAAATCAGCCAATATCAGATCAAGCTATCTCCACTCGTACCACTAACGTCAGCTAATAGAATCACCTTGTGGGAGGCCCCTTGGAATGTGCCTTCGCCCCCCCACATCTCAGGGGGGCTACGAGAAGGTCCATCGTCCTCTGAACTGCCACCCAGGTCTTCAGGACGTCTGATTGGCAGAACCAGAGGGGGCGGGCCCAAAGGCATCTTCTGCTGCTGAAGCTTCGTCTGTGCAATAAATAAATAAATAAAAAACACAATATTGGTGTTACGCGCTCCTCCCCCTTTTGCTGTGTCTCTGTGTGTTCTCTCTCTCTCTCTCTCTCTCTCTCTCTCTCTCTCTCTCTCTCTCTCTCTCTCTCTCTCTCTCTCTCTCTCTCTCTCTCTCTCTCTCTCTCTCTCTCTCTCTCTCTCTCTCTCTCTCTCTCTCTCTCTCTCTCTCTCTCTCTCTCTCTCTCTCTCTCTCTCTCTCTCTCTCTCTCTCTCTCTCGTCTTGTTTAGGTGCAGCCTTGATGAGGTGAATGGCAGCACCTGTGTGGCCTGCTAATAAAATGGCTCAGAATCCTGACCTCAGTCTCTCCTCCCTTGATCCTGTGAACCAGCTATTTTTAGCAAATTTTGGTTTTTGTTGTTTGTTCTTTTGCCCATCCGTGTTCTTTTGTAAATAAATGTAAGTATGATTTTCATCAGACTGTGTGGTGTCCCCTTCATGTTGCAGCTTTTCCAGCCGGACGTAACAATTGTTAACAGATTGAAGGATTTACAGGCTCAACCCGTAATCCACTTGTAAACTTGAATTATAGTTCAACATGGTATCTGATATTTTTTCTCCCCAGTCTAAATCTGATTGACAAACCTCTAAACTGACACATTAGAACAGCCAGACATCAGTTTTATATAAATATAAATTATGGTTTGTCTATTGTTTGTAAACATTAGAGTGTATTTTGTGCTACAATGGGTTAACACATTAACTGCCACGGAGTTTGATCATCTTATACCATTCTCTGCCAGCACTGTAAGTCTATGGAGATGTTCACCTTCTTTGCAGGGCTATAACTTTTTAAATTGTATTGCTAAATTGACATTACTATGGCCCATTCAACATCGATTATCTATCGTTCAGGATGTAGGAACGTTTTACTTTTTCATTCACACATTCATACAAAAATACCGTCTAGAATATAAATATGTTTTTATCGTTTTCTGCAGTAATTCCTAGAACGTGAGATATAGGCATAAATGCATATATAGATTATCAAATGCCGTTTGATACCGATCCACGCTATTTAAAAAATGTCAACTGTACATGGTCCTAAACGTTATGACTGATCATGCGCGGGTGGGGGGGGGGGGGGGGGGGGGGTCGTTTGTAATTCCGTGATCATCGTTAAATGCTTCATGTAGTATGGGTGATATATAGATCAGAGCAGTTTGCATGGATAATAATAAACAAAAACGCTGAAAGTCACGGCAGCCTCCTCTTACCGTTGGGCGATGACACTGGAGCAAAAAGATCCCAGTTATTTGATGGGGATCGAGGCGATCCATTTCCGGTTTGTATAATAATAATAACAGCCCAAATCATGTTGATTATTGAGTTATGGCAGCGATCGCTACACATGGACGTGTGTCTTGAGTCCCGCAACGATAAGCGAGTGGCCGGACGTATTTAGGAGACGCACCGATATCCAACCGGCATTTCCAGTTTGGCAACTCGCCGATCATCCACCAGGTGGCAGTATTGAAGCGTTGCAGAGTTGTGCCGAGTCCCACAGCATCAGACCAGCCTCCGTGAGGGAAATATGAATACCATGGCGAAAATATGAAATATGATCAAAATAACGTCGTACGCCGAGATCTGGCAGAATTTGCATGAACTTGAAACCCGTTGTACGACGTTTTTGGCGCAGGAAGTGACTAAGGAAGTTACAAAAAGTTTCCTTTTCATACTCATGTCCGTTCTTCAAGAAAGTATACATATAAGCTCATAATTTCTATGCAAAGAAATATAATTATAAATATAAATATAAAATATAATCATTTTATTTCACAATTATTCATTCACTACAACAGGCTTGCACAATGAGCGAATATGTAAGAAAGCTTTTCTACTGTTGACTCCCTGTTAAAAGTAACTGAATATCTGATGCAGTTATGTACTAAATAATATGATCAATACAAAAATCTTCTCGGATGTCCCTGGGACAAATATAACTGCAGTAACCACATTACTGCTATTTACCTTTGTAAAGCAGTACAGATACAGTGGTATACATACACACATAGAGGGCAGTGTAATCTAATGTATATCTATTTGAGGATCCCCGACATGATAATGTTTGGGATCTCCTCTCCTAAAACGTCTTTAGATTGAAGATATTTACCTGCAGAGCTTTGATATTGCCGTGAACATTCTCCTGGGACAGGACCCTTGTGGAATCAGGATCCAGCGTCTCCTCGTCAGCCTGGAAGATACTGTCGTGTGACAGCGCCCGTGGTGACAGCAGCCCCCCCTGGGAACACCTGTGGAGAGAGGGATGGAAGGAAGAGGAAAGATGAAAGAGGGGGGGGGGGGGGGGGGGAGACCAGGACAAGAATACAGAAGAAACAAGGGTTATTATAGCTTATTTTTCTTTTTTCATTTGTTTTGAATTGTAGTTCATTTTCAGAGTGGGTTTGTTAGTTATATTTACATTTGGTTTTCATGTAGTTTCAGTTTAAATATTTTTTTTTACAAAAAACACATTTGTTGGGGACAAGATTCAGAATTGTGCAAAACAAACCTGCAGCTCCTGGGCCCTCATTCATCAATGTGTGCGTAGAACATGTTCTATTTCCACACGTAAGCACGGAATGTAGAACCAGTGTACGCACAGGGATGTCGGGATTCATCACACGTGCGTACGCAGGCTCTATGCTCCTCCGTGTTGATGAATACCACTTTGTTCTACCGTCAATGCTCGTGCATGATTATCCATATATGGTCATGAAAATGAGGAAACACCCCCCATGGGATGTGAAATAATGGACTGACCCGAGCGGAACTCTGAGAAACTCCACGAAGATTGTTCACTGCTGTCGAACCAAGAAGACACTATCGCGTATTATGGGATAAATAAAAGGCGGACTTGTAAACGGTGATGTCAAATATCAACGGCTCCCTAAGACCATTGCTGCAATTCTGCCTGGACAGCTCAAAATACTAATAAAGACCGTTCGTTGACCACTGTTTGGCGTTGGTTGTGTGTCATTATAACCGTGCTGTAATATGAATGCCTTTATTAGTTGTGTTCGATTGGCTATATGATTTTTAGAGGCATCTATTTTGTTGTCGGCTAATAAAGACCGCGCTGGAATATGACTGCCTTTTCCCGTGTTGTTTGATTAATACCCAGGGATTAAAGTTCTCCTCAATTTTATTCCAAATCGCGATGGATCTCCCGTCAATTTTCTACCTGCTGCATATGATTTCTAGAGGCATACTACAATCTATTTTGATGTCAGTATTGGGTAGCCTATATAAACAATAATACGAGAGCATATACAAGAACAATGAATCTCACTGCATGTATGATGTAGCCTGCCTTTCAATACATGAACTTGAATTCCATCATGTTTGTGTGCGGGACTCACAAGGCTGTTGTCACAATGGGTGGTACCGGTAGTCCGGTACAGTAATAATAACAGTCCACACAATATCACAATCCATGCCATAGCCTATGTTCTATTAGGACATGATCTGTGACGACAAATGTTCTAGAATGTTTGATTAAGATATCATACTCTGACAGCATGCCTATGATCAACAAAAACGCGAACTTGAATCCCATCATATACATAGTCTGTCCACTATCTGGTGTCATTGCAATGCGTTTTCTATTCTTTCTTATACAGTAAAAAGGGGGAAGAACACTATATTCATATGACTTGTATTCTGCTTACAGCTTCGAAATTCCACTTGTTTCGTTTAACGTAAAGCCTTTTAAATATAATCAAAACGTTCCCGTGTTTCGGCGGTCTGTGCGCAAAATAATAACGAGTTGAGCTTTATGATTTATGATGAATTGAAAATGGGGGACCCTGATGTAAACAAGACGAAAGTCTTTCTCTGGTCTGCATCCCCTTAACAATTGTATGTACTGAGCTGTACTGTACTGTACCCATTCTGCAATCTGTTAATAAACTTTTCAATCAATCAATCAATCAATCAAGCTACGCGGAGCGCAGTCAGTCAGTAGCCTACACCCCGTATATTCCGATAACGCTATATAAACCATGCTGCATTCATTCTGAGAGAAAGATCTATTATTCCAAATGCTATTTATAGGGTTTTGACCATAATTACACTACTGTTGCTATTTTACAATGAACTATAATGAATTACGGTTCATACAGAACATCCAGTGTTATTATGCACAGAAGCTCATTTCCTTGTTGTAATAATATATTCTACCACTGGGCGCCAGGTACGCATGGTCCGAGCTGTGCGTAAATATAAGCACGAAGTCAAGTTCAAGTTGAAATTGATGAATCCCACTCTTTGCTTAGAAATGATCGTACGCACAGGGTAAGCACAAATCTGTGCGTAGAACACGTTGATGAATGAGGGCCCTGGTGTATAGCCACATACATTGACAAGCATATTTTAGTTTGTTTGTACAATATAGTTTCCATTTAGTTTTAATTTATTTCCATTTTTTTTAATTTATTTACACTTTACATTTCTGTGTTTGCTTTGATTTACTGTAATAATCTTGAACCACACAGACACTCACACCAAATTCTCCTCGGAGCCGCTCTTTGCTGCTGTGATGTCACTGGCAGACTGGCTGAGTTTGGCGTCTCCCTGATCCCTGTCTCCTGCCTTCGTCCTTCCAAACAGACGGCTCTTCAGAAACTTCAGTCTGGACTTCTTCCTCCCTGAAAGACGGAAACAGGCCCAGGTCACAGCAGCCGGACAGACATAAGACAGCGATAAGACAGACAGACACACATAGACACACAGAGACACACAGAGACACACACACCTACACACCTACCTACACACACACACACAAACTAACTAAGGTATCTGAGGCTCATATATATGTATAGGTATATATAGGTATATGTCATCGACCAATCAAATTCGATAGGAGGGCTCCTATGGCCCCCCACTGCTCCTACTACTACAAATTGATATTTACGTATGTAACTGAGGTTCTATGAATCCTGGATGACCGCCAGAGGTGGTGCTTAAAGCACTGAATTGTCTGTCTTGTGCATGTGCAGGTTGAGTATTTATACCAACAATGTCACTTTTAGACCTTTCACACCGGCCAGGCTCCGTGCTGGAGCCGGTTCCCGAACGTAATCTTGCACCGGCCGGTGCGTTCACACCGGGATTAATTGGTTCAGAATGTGACAAATCGGTGCTCAGCTGGCACAGATTTTTTTTTGGTTTTTCCTCACGAACCGTGACATCATCAGTGGGCGTGTCATATTCTAGGCTGTGAAGGCGAGCGTAAACGGGGGAAAGTAGAGTCATCATTGCACTCAACCGATCCATTCAACAGAAAGTGATTTGCGACTGATCTCAAACCGAGATTAGATTAAAATGTATCGTTATGATACAGCAGAAGTACAATACACCATCCAACCAGAGTGGATAAAGAAATGCTCCAGAAATTAATATGCGTAAGGAAAGGCTTAGCGAGTCAGCGCGCGAGCACACACACAAACACATACACGCACACACACGCTGTATACGTTTGAAATGAATCGTTCCAGCAAAGTAGGCTTCTATTATTCAAATTACTTGTTTTAATGGGTATCATAATAGTAAGTCCTACTGTAGAACATAACATATTAGCATGACATCTGATTTATTAATGCCAATACTGGACGACAAGCGCAATTGGCTCTTGACAATTGTAAACCATGGATTAGTCGGTCACAGTTAATGTTGGACCGTTAGCTCAACTGGTTAGTGCTGCTGCCTCTGGATCCAATGGTCCCAGGTTCAAACCTCTTGGTTACACAACCTTTTTATTTTATTTAACGTTAATTCATTTATCCACTCTGGTTGGATGGTGTATTGTGCTGTATAATGACAATACATTTTAATCGAATCTCATTTCGAAATTGCTACCTGTTGAGTGGATCACAACCATATGAACACAACAGTGGCGAAATTATTATGTGCCCTATATAAAACAGCACTGCACCATGCTGATCCACTCAACAGGTAGCGATCTCAAGACGAGATCCAATTAAAATGTATTGTCATTATACAGCACGAGTACAATACACCATCCAACCAGAGTGGATAAATGAATTAACGTTACAAAAAAAAGAAAATGTAACCGAGAGATTTGAACCTGGGACGATAGGATTTACAGGCAGCCGCACTAACCTGTTGGTTTGTAACCAAGTTAGCTTTGAGCGAAAGCACTACAGCTACCTGTGAATAAACAAATGAGGAAACAACATACTGACACCAGCTAGCACTCATGTTAGTGTACGATAATCTACAGACTGTACACTTTTTTACTTATCCAGCTGAGATCAATCAGTTGAAAATGTGGCTAGAAGCCACAATTCGGTGTAGAACATTGTGGGGCGGCGGTTCGAATCCCGCTCAAGCCCATGTCCATCCCACTGCCGTTGTGTCCTTGGGCAAGACACTTAACCTACTTGCCTCGTATGAATGTGTATGCATGTGAATGAATGTTGGTGGTGGTCGGAGGGGCCGTAGGCGATGATTATTCGCCACGCTTCCGTGAGTCTGCCTCAGGGCAGCTCTGGCTGCAATTGTAGCTTACCACCACCGGTATGACTCTGTATGAACGAATAATGGACTCTGTAAGCGCTCTGGGGTCACTGGGGTGTCACGAAGAGCGCTATATAAATCCAATCTATTATTATTATTATTAACATCAACAACAAGTCCTTTCCCTGGAGAGGGATAGCTTGTATCCGACCAATGTGAGGTCACAAGGCTGAAGATGAAAAGGAACAGAGTGGGTCATCAGGGGTCACATGTGACTGTCAGGATTTATCAATTCTTGTCCTAGCGACACCTACGTTGTCAGACAGCATAAGGATTGAGATACAGAAACTGAACAAAAGATTTATTTATATTAATAAATGCTATGGCCGGTGGCTGAGTGGCGCAGTGGGCAAGGCGCTCGCCACTAACGCAGGAGATGCTGGTATCGAGCCCAGCTCTCGCCGTTGCTACCGGCTTGGCCGGTCGTTCATACTAACACAATTGGCAGTGTTAGGGGTGGGAAAGCTGGTGGGTGGGGATTGGACGTTGTGGACAGCGACTCCTACAGGTCGGTAGGTGCGCCTGTACAGCAGAATCAGGAAGTATCGGGGGCAGCGTGAGCCTCCCACACGCTACTCCTGGCCACTGAGAGATCGCGCTGTTCAGGTGAAAACAGTAGCGGCTGCTGGTTCTCTCTCCACTAGGGGCGCTATACCAAAACATTTTGCAAACATGTACAGTGCAACCGACTCATGGCAAGACGTGAGCGATTCGACTCACGCTCACGGCAATGAATCGGCTCGTATGAACGAGTCGCTCAGCTGTTACTACAACAACACACAACCAGTCAAATAAAGTATAGTCTAATTCACAACTTGAAACACAATATATAAATAGAAAAGTTAGAAACAAAACTCGCTCCGTCTCCAAACACACTGAGATCTCTCCCTCTCTCTCCTTCTCTCTCTCACACACAGCACGACGTGGAATCGATTCGTTACACAATCAGACCTAGTATATGTAGTATTATATACCAAGAATAACTTCAGTATGAGTACAGGGCTGTAGTAGTGAATCTGGTAGTTGGTTTATGACGTTAAAAACGCGAAATAACATAACGTTACAGCGTACAGTTTCTAGTTAAGCCTCCACACTGATGTACAGTGACACCCAGAGTTTCTAGTTACAGCAGTGACGCGTGAATCGAGATAGTCCTAACAATGTTTATTATTAAGAGTCAGATAGTCCTAACAGTGTTTATTATTAAGAGTCAGATAGTCCTAACAGTGTTTATTATTAAGAGTCAGATAGTCCTAACAGTGTTTATTATTAAGAGTCCTAACAGTGTTTATTATTAATTAACGTCATAAACCAACTACCAGATTTATTTTGCACCAAGGAACTTGAAGGTTCCTGCCGCACTCGCGGCAAAAGGGGGCGGGCTAGCGGCGTGGCCAATCAGAGAAAAGCTGAACACAAGTTGGTTGCCTTTAATATTCACGCGGCACACGTGATGCAAGGCTTGGTCCTCACTGCAGCCGACCAGTGGGAGGCATAGTCTAGCAACGTTCGAGACAGGGGAGGGGAGAATTGAAGGGAGAATTGGCGAGGCGAAATTGGGGATGGGAGAAAAAATAGAAAATAAGGAGAAAAAGTGGATACGAAAATTTGAAAATGCTATGGTCGGCGTAAACCGGCAAACTTCTTGAACTATGGCGAAATGCGTCTCTTAGCACAACATTTGCCATAAGTCATCAATACTTCAATCAATAATTTTTTTGATCCACTTTTTCTCCTCATTTTCAATTTTTCTCCCATCCCAATTTCGTATTGCCAATTCTCCCCTCCCCTGTCTTGAACGTTGCTAGACTATGCCCCCCACTGGTCGGTTGTAGTGAGGATAGAAGCCTTGCATCACGTGTCCCCTCCGGTACACGAGGAGGCAGCCTGTCGCATCTTTTTACCAGACAGCGCGGACTCTCAGTGGCGAGGAGTAACGCGTGGGAGGCTCACACTACCCCCGATACTTCCTGTCTCTGCTGTGCAGGCGTCACCCAACCGACCTGTAGGAGTCGCTGTCCACAACGTCCAATCCCCACCCATCGACTTCCACCCGCTGACTCTGCCAAATGAGCCAGTACGACGGCCGGCCCAAGTCGAAGGCAATGCTGAGACTGGGATTCGATACCGGAGTCTCTTGCATTGGTGACAAGCGCAATCTCCGCTACGCCACCCAGCCACCCTCAATCAATACAATCTTCATGATATTCAGTAGATATGTTGAGTGAAGTATGATCATGAGGACAAAACCTTTTTTAAATCACTCCATAGGGGGTGCAATAATAAAAAATATAAGAAATGTGTACTAAAACAGCCTTCCTATAATTAGATTAGATTAGATTGTACTTTATTGTCATTATATTTGCATACAACAAGATTTGGGACTAAATAAAATAAAGTAATAAAATCACACAAGTAATAAAAAAGAACATAAAATACTATACAGAACATAAAATACTAAACAAGAAACATAAATACTATACAAGAAACATAAAATACTATACAGATACATAAAATACTATACAATAAGAAAATGTTACAATATATACAAAATAACAACAATATACAAAATAACAATACACAAAATAACAATCACAGTGTCAGACGGTAGTCTTGAAAATGTATAAAACGGTACACGCTAGAGAAGCGAGCTGAAAAATCGAATCTCTCATATCCTGATCAGCACACACACACACACACACACACACACACACGCACAGGGCAAACGCTGATATCTCTGTGAAAACAGCTCTGATTATCCCAAGACTGGTCAAATAGATTCCTTACCTCAGATCAGATGTTCTCCAAAAAGATTATTCCAATTCCTGATCGCCATTCCAAATATCGATCGCGTTTATTGATCCAACGCTGCGTACTGGAAATATGTATTCCACGCTCTTCTGATGGTCCACAATGAGTCCGATGGGCTCGGATTACTTGCCTGAGAAGTAAAATGGGGATTCCGGATTTTTCATTTTCATTGAGTCCATTCCAAAAGGGTGCATTACCATCCGGGAGACGATAGGGGCGGTATTTTCCCAATGGAGCTCAGAGAGAGTTTGAAGCACTAACGTGATACTAGATTGATTGAGTGGAATTCAAATCGCTAATAAATAAATAAAACGCTATATCGCGTCGTTGGCAATAAACGGTCGGCATGAACAAACGACACAAACGACATATAGCGTTGTTGGCATTGAAAGTGTCACTTTGAGTGCCACTCACGAGATATCTCGGGTTTTTAATAGTGACGTTGAATGCCACTCACGAGATTTCTCTGATATTTTCTTTTTTCTTTTTTTTTAGCGATCTGAAAAATTATTGCATCACCCGAGCCTACCCGAGTATAGCCGAGCGGCGCCGGCGATCACTGTGGAAAAAAGCGCCCCCTGTCGTCTCCCAGATGACATAAGTGATTTTGGAATGGACTCAATGAAAATTAATGGGGAAAAAAATCCGGTACTCCACATTTTCCAGTCCACTGATCCAGCCGGGGTTACCACAGTTCATTCTGGAACCTCAGATCCCCGCTGATCATGGAGTTCTACAGTATCGCGTTGGATCCATACACGTATCGATTTTTTCGAATGGTGATCAGGAATTGGAATATACCAGTTGGATACCATCTGATGTCAGGTAAGGACTCTATGTTATCAGTGTTAGGATAATCAGAGTAAGTTTGATGAAGATATAGGCTGTTTTGTGAAATGTCTTCTTTCGGTTTCACTGTAAAAGTCCGAGAGGAAATCAACGAGGCGATTATCCGTGCGCGGCCGTAATGTGCTTGCGTGCACGTATAATATTGATCATCTAGCGTTTATTTGAAAACGATTCATAAAAAGGCAGACGAATATCAACGTTGTGGAATATTCCACTAAAAGACGATTTTCATAGAATGCTCCAGAATGAGCTGTTTTTTATATCAAAACGGGGGCTTTTCTAACTGCTCTGAAACGGAAACGACGCAATAAAAAAACAATCTGCCTTGACAGCACTGACTGGAAAATAGTCTTTGATAATGCGATGGGCAGATTAGACACATAGCCATAATTTAAAACATAGATTAGGCGATATTAACGTTAACATTGGCGCCGATGGTGGCATTCAGCCGGTAAAAAGGAAAACCAGGCGTGGCGCTCAAAGTGATGTATATTTCCTTGTATGCCTCTTGGCCACAATATGGCTAATTGGCTGATTGGTGTCACTCCTTGCCTCCCATCAGCCTCATTCCCATTGGCTACTGCTAATAGACTGGTTGTCTATTTACAGGCTACATGTAAAACATGGAAGTAGTGGGGGGGGGGGGGGGGGGACGTCACTCTTTTTGGCCACTTAGTCACTTTTTTGTCAATATGTAAATAATCTTGTCTTTTTGCATCTATCTATAGTTTTTGTCACTGTGCAGGCTTGGCCCACTCCTTGAAATAATAGCGCAAACCTTTCAATATCAGACATTTTTTATGTTCTCAACTGTTTTTCCGTGCCTAATTTTAGTCTTCTACTTTTTTAATATTGTTGTGCAGTAGGCTACGTGTATTATTTTACAGTATACAATGACTGTGCAAGTCTCACCGGTAAGGTCCTCAGTACTCTCCTCCGTTTCTGCTCTGAAAGGCTCCATCGCTCTGATCAGGAACTGAAGCCACTAGAGGAAGGAAGGCAGAAGGGAGCAATAATGAGAAGTGATATTGAGAATATGACACTCAAGGTGAGAGGCTTTTATCATGTGCAGAGCTCTTATTACCCCCTTCACTACCACTCTACAGAAGGATAACCCTTTCACTACCACACAGTACAAAAGGTTAACCCTTTCACTAGTTCTGTAGTGTGGTAGTGAAAGGGTCAACCGTTTGTAGTGTGGTAGTGAAAGGGTTAACCTTCTGTAGTGTGGTAGTGAAATGGTTAACCCTTTGAAATGTGGCAGTGAAAGGGTTAACGTGGTGTCACGGTTCCAGTGATTCCTTTACCTATTACTGTTTTTCTGCTTAAAGGAACATGCCAACATTTGGGGAAATTAGCTTACCATCTTCTCCAGAGAGAGACAAGAAAATAGATACCAGTTTCTTCTCTGTGCGTTCAGTAGAAGGCTATCTGGCTGCATGTTAGCTTAGCTTAGCACAATGAATGGAAGCGGACATGACCGGTTAACCTAGGCATTGTCCAACTAACACCTCTCCTGAAGGCTAACCGGTCATGTCCGCAAAATGTTGGCGTGTTCTTTTAAGATTGTAATTGGTAATGTAATCGATTTCATTACTCCAACCACAGAAATGTAACCTGATTTAAATTGCATTACTTTAGGATTACTTTGCCTACTAAAGGTACAGTAGTTGTCTAATCCCGATCTATGTTATTTCAAGTAGTGTATAATGACGTTTGTGTCCTTAACTCTTTCCGCGCAAGACCCGATGATAGTCGGGTTAACTCGCCGAACGTTCAGCGCCAGACCCAAGTATAGTTGGGTTTTGGCCGTTTTTTCTTTTATTCGATATTTCCATTCATTATCCATCCAGGGAGCCTGGTGTTATCATAGGGAATGAGTCTGAGATCCCAAAAGTGCAATACCGGCCGCATCCTACCAGGCGGCGGTATCGAGCACCCTTTGAAACTCTGTGTCTTGGGCTGTGCGTCGATTATATTGGTCCGGGCGGACTTTTCCATGTCGGGCAAGGGGAGTGGTTGTCCCGATCGGCTTGAGGAGCGTAAAATGCTCCAGATGGATGATGTATGGCGGAATACTGGGACTCACGATCAGATAATTGATTCGAAAAACGAACAGGACGGAACGCCAATGCATTTAGTATAATACACGTTGGGGGCTATTACCAGCCTCCCATGAATTACCATAGACCGCTCTAAAACCATACTTATATTCACCACGGTATAAAATGGGAATGTATAGATGACATTTTCGTTCTTTTTCACATATTGAACGATAGATACTCGCTGTCAAATGGGCAATAGTATTGTATCCATAGCTATAATATATATAGTTATAGCCCTGCAAACACCGCCACGTATTCCTATACTTTAAAACGTTGGCCTTTTAACCACACAGTACACAGCGCCCTCTGGCGCTGATTGAATTAAAGGTAGATTCTGTAACGCTGTGAAATGCCGACCTCTAGGCAAAATAGCCCCACTTGGTATTGCACTTTGTTTACATTTTTTGTTTTGGTCTAATGTGCTGGTTGGAGTTTAGTAACATAGCAACTTATTATACTGTGAATTTCTTCAGAACTCTCTCAGAGGTGTGGCCAGCAGTAGTACCCCCCCCCTATCCCCACCCAACTCCATTCCACACATCAGACCAAAACTCAAATGTAAACAAAGTGCAATACCGTGCAAGGCTCCTTTGCCTAGAAGTCACTGTTTGATGGCATCACAGATTCAACCTTTAATCTAAGCATCACAAGACCTTTTCCCTTTCAAATGTTGCAATGTTTCACTAGTAATCACTAGGTTCTCACAACCATCTGTAATCTGATTATTATCTGATTATATTATAAATTTCGTTTTTCTCAGGAACCACATTTTAGCAATTTTAATTACTGTAATCCAGTCACATGTAATCCATGACAACCCAACCCTGCATAGTCTCCAATGATTGGAAGGTTGTGTTTGTGAACTTCACGCACTCCTCTGGTGGCTGGAGGACCTCAATCCGAGCTCAAAGGTTTACTGGCATTATCAGCTGGTTAGCTTTTACGAGGAAGGTGTGGGGAGAGAGAACACACCTCCTAATGACCACCCTGCTGGGCACGCTCACAGCAGACAGATAAACCAAGAAAACGACATCATCTATCACCTTATCATCTATCACCTTATCATCTTTTACAAGTAGCACAGTGTTTCCCCTATATGCATTCAGCCGCTGCTATGGACTAGACTAGACTATAAAAAAAATTAAAAATACATAAAATAAAATTATAATATATATATATATATATTTTTTTTTATCATTTCATTTGAGCTGTGGGGGGTGCTTAATGTAAAAGTCTGACCTGAGGAAAAGGCTGCAGGGAGAAAGCACTGCAGTCTAGTCGATTTCGTGTTTTGAGCACAAAGTTCATCATAGATCTAGCCTCTTTATTTTGCTCTCAAAGTGCACCAGATTGATGCATTTAACTTTAAAATGTAAAAAAAAATAAAAAAAAAGTCCGGGGGGGAATGACCCCCCTAGAGGCACAGCACCTCTGCTGAATTTTCGGGGGAAACACTGTAGCAGGTTTATATGGTTCCACAGTCTTATTCAATCGGTCTGACATTTGACTGGAGCAGAGTTGAGCACAATTAAATGAGATCTACGTTTTTACATTTGACTAAAAACGAGAAAAAGGCAATGGGTACAAGACTGTGTACCTAATGCAATTTAATCTCTACTTGTTAACTACTACAGTGCCCATTATGCCTCGGCATTTAAAGAACACATTCTCTCAAAGATTAAGTTAAAACATTTACCTTTATTGGTTGTAACAGTATGAGAATTAAATAATATATACCTCCGTCAAAGATTATGAACCTACACAATATGGTTTGGCTGTGATACTTCAATGGGGGTAAATCACAGGTGGAACCTCAGTCCCCAGGTCTATAGTAGCATGGGCCAAAGATAAGACGTGTTACAGTGTTAGACCATGGAGAGACATGCAAAGTCCACCCCACACCTCTGCTATCACCCAGCCGAGTTATTACAGTACACACAAAAATGTGCATATAAAAGTTAAACATTTAAACCTAGCAGGTGTGCAATGAGAGAATTGAATTTTTAGAACTGAACATCCTAATGATGAAGTCACTTCTGGTCATTGAATTTATACAGGTCTAGAATTATGAGACAGAATTTGGAGAAAACATTATTTAAAAAAAAAAAAAACATCCACCTGATTTGGTTAAACTGACATTTTAATCTTCTGACACTATGATGCTCCAACGCGTCACGTTACAGTAGAGTTACAACTCACCTATGGAACGGTCCTCCCTGCCGGCCCGGGGAGAAGAGGGAACATACATTAAAGTCCCAGTATGGAGTGTTCACCATAACTATAGCGGCGACCGAAACGCAACATAATCCCTTGGATTATTGACATTGCAAAGAGATCCTTGTAAGATTTCACAGCATCATAATCCTCAACGACGGATTAATCACAAACTTCCAATCCCACAGCAGCACGGAATTCAACTGAAAATCGGAGAGGAAATATACACTATAATATTGCATCTCTTTTTTTCTCTCTCTCTCCCCCTCTCTCTCTTTCTATTATATGAGAGAATAAAACATGAGGGTTTGGTGATGGTTCAAATATGGCCTGAGCAAAACGTATAATACAGGATACAATAACATTATATACACTTGCATACTGTGTGCAAGTACTCGCACATACCAGCACATGCATACACGACCGGTGAGAAAATGTGCCTGTGGATTACTTACCAAGCTCCTATGTGTGCCAGCCTCTCTCTTCTCTTCCTCCTCTCCGCTCTACTCTCAATACACTGAGTTCCCTTGGCTCAGCTGACGATCCTATCTTTAAACCTCAGCCTGCTGTTCTACACATCTGGGGGGGGGGGGGGGGGGGGGGGGGGTGCATGGCAGAAAGATAGAAGGAATGAGTGAAAAATAGACTGGGATAAATGGAGGGCTGACCAAATGCACAAGCGGGAAAGAGGACAGGATAGAACAGAACGGGACACCGTCCGTGACAGAGAGAGAGAGAGAGAGAGAGAGAGAGAGAGAGAGAGAGAGAGAGAGAGAGAGAGAGAGAGAGAGAGAGAGAGAGAGAGAGAGAGAGAGAGACTCTTATTACATTAGTAGCACACGCTGTGGGCCCTCTGCGCTAAGCTCCTTATGAAACGCTAACCTGATTTTAGACCCAGAAATGAGAGGAGAGGGAGAAAAAAAAAATAAAGCCCCAGTTGAAAGGAGGACAGGCAGTACAGCTGATAGCACCAGGGTACAGCAGCAGACGGACACGAGGGAGAGAGGAGAGACCGTGACACACAAAGAGGAGAGACTGCATGTCTGTGTGTGTGCATGCAGGTGCATAGAAGTGGAGGGAGAAGTGACGATCCAAGGGCCCGAGCTGGGGGGGGGGGGACCCTCAGAGGGTCTGGACTAAAAGGGTTTGTTTTAAAGTTCAAAAAGGTGGGTTTTCCTGTGCAGGGAATTGAGGCGTAAGCAAAATTGTCCTTTTATATGAGGGCAATTTAAATTTTAATTAGTACTGTAATCCAGTCACATGTAATCCATGACAACCCAACCCTGCATAGTCTCCATAAAATTGTCCTTTTATATGAGGGCAATTTTTGGAAGGAGTGGTAATAACAGTGCTGCCCTCATTTCCACTATGGATGTGCCTGTGTTATCACTAAGTCAATAAATTTTTATAGCGTATGAGTTGTGGATGGGAGCCCAGGGACGCATCATGTGCACAGGGCCCAGAATTTCTTTCTAGGCCTGTGTGTGTGTGTGTGTGTGTGTGTGTGTGTGTGTGTGTGTGTGTGTGTGTGTGTGTGTGTGTGTGTGTGTGTGTGTGTGTGTGTGTGTGTGTGTGTGTGTATACAAATAGGTGTTTCTCTCCTCCACACCGCGTGTTGTGTTTTTTTTGCTATTGCCAGGTTTTAGTGAGTCATTCATTCCTCATCTTCATTTGGGAAAGTCTGGGGGTTTTCCATATGTGGATTTTATCAAATCAAATTTATTTGTAAGGCCCGACAACACACGTTAATGTCCCCATGGGCCGGACACGTCTTCTTTAAACAAGTCAAGAAGAAACATCACAATAAATCAAGAAAAAAACAAGAACACCATGAAGTCCAAGATTTTTTAAATAAATAAAATAAATGAATGCAACACTCCCAGACATACCCCACACGAAGGTAAGGAAAAACCCACTAAAACCTAGTGTAGGCGCCGTAATGGAGGTCTCTTTATTATGATTCAGTATTCTAGTTTTGTTGTATTATTAGTTGTACTGTCACTTTAGGTGGTGGGCGTGCTCACGGGGGTGTGGCGCTAATGGGAGCGTCTTATGGAATTTCATTCACCTTTTCACGTTGACAGTTCACAGAGGTTGACAGTTCTCGGAGAGAGGGGGTGAGAGTTAGGAGAGCATATTTTCTTTTGACCGCAATAACGCAATACCGCAAAGTGCAAATCGTATTTTGTTTGTCTCATGATGAAGCGAAAGAATAAATGCCTTAAAAGTATTTCCTGGACGTGGAACGGAGTTATTTCATGTCGCGCGTCAATTGTTTGAACTCCTCCGCTCAGCCCCTCGGCACTACCTGTCTATGACAGTCTACTGCCGCAACACCTAGCAATAGGAAAATATGCACCACAGGCAATGTGGAGGAGAGAAACCTTAGAAGGGCCGTTCAAGGGGGGGATCTCCCTTCTTAGATGTATCGTGTTGCAATAAAACAGGCGAAACAGTTGGTAAGCACGTACACATACGTGTAATGAAACACAGATAAGTGCATGCAATGGCAACTAGGATGTCCGATATTATCGGCCTACCGATATTATCGGCCGATATTGGCATAAAAATGTGATATCGGAAAATATCGGTATCGGTTTAAAAAAAAGATTTTAATTTTAACTTTAAATTTTTTTTACATTTATTTAACCTTTATTTACCCAGGCAAGCAAGTAAGAACAAATTATAATTTTATTTATTGTCAAAGTATGCATGATGTTGTGTTAATTACACGACAAGAGATATTTAATGTTAATTACCTGAAATTATTCAGTTTTTGGGGGGGGGGGGGGGGGCGGGGGGGGGGAACCATGCATATATCGGTATCGGCTGATATCGGTTGAATTGGTATCGGAAATTAAGAGTTGGACAATATCGGTATAACGGTATCGGTAAAAAAGCCAATATCGAGCATCCCTATTAGCACTGAACATTTTTAAAGATTGAAAATAGCGGAGATGGCGGATTACAGACGGTTAACCGTCTGTAGTGTGGTAGTGCAAGGGTTAACGTAAGGTTATGTATATAACCAAGTTCTGTGAGTTATGGTGCGCTCAGCACCAGTTGCACTGTACTTCACTTCGTGTACATACACTGAATAAAAAAATTCCACCATGTACCTTTACATCCCAATATTCGTCTGACCACACCCCCATCCGCTTACCTTCATAAGCAGGTGTGTGGTCACCTACTCGCCTCCTTCCCAAACTTTCACCACAAGGCGAGATCAAGGGCAGCAGCGGCGTCCTGGTGCTGAGCGCACCATAACTCACAGAACTTGGTTATATACATAACCTTACGTTCTGTTTCGTTAAGGCTTCGCTCAGCATCAGTTGCACAACAGGGGCTGAGCGGGAGCCGTAGCCCGACAAATACACCCCGCTGAGGCCCCCCACAACCATCAGACCGGGGAGGACCGAGCCCCCCCGACCCTCCCTAATGGAGGACACCCCCCCTATTGGAGGCTTACGGGAGGGAGACGGATCCGACCAGGCGAAGAGGAACTCAAGCAACTCAACGCACAGGGTGAGCAGACCGTGGCTTGACCCCACGACTACACACACACACAACCCGCATGCCACCAGGGAACGAACGGAAGGAACAACCACGTTACTGCCCCCAAAATCACGGGGTCAAGAGCAACCCCAACCCTGTGGCAAGGCCGTAGCAGCGGAGCGCGAAGGAAGACCCAGTCCCATTGAAGGGACTGGATCCCCTGGAAAAAGGGGGCCTGGAGAGGTCAATGACGCCAGGCATCAAGACCCCACCAGGTGGTCACTTAGTGACACCGCCCCCCACATCGCCAGCGTATTCGGATAGGGCCCCTCCAAGAGCGGGCCCTTTCCCCCCAATAGAACACCGCCTGGCACACTGACCCTGCAGAACAGGCAGTCAGCATGGCCGTAAGCACTCAAAAGGTTAACCAACGGAAGCAGGCAGCGCACCGGGGAAACCAGGCAGCCGGCTGTAACCTGAGCCTGGAGCACTGCGGACGAGACAGGCGCCAAAGGAGTCAGCTGAAAACAGACCCCCGGCGGAAGGGGCGTATGCTGGCGTTGTTGATCACCATGACAAAGCCTTCATTAAAAAAAAACCACCCAGAGGGGTCGAGGCAGAGAAGGCTGACATGATTGGCAGACGTCATGAACGTGCAGGGGCACACTCAACCGGGTAACCCGGGAATTGACTCTGCTCCAACACAACAGGGAATCAACCACCCCCTTGGTACCATATGCGGTGGTTGTTCCTATAACCCCTCAAGAAAAAGGGTTATCCCAGGTCTACGGTATCAACGAAACTTTCCTTCGGACCGGGCCCGGCGGCTCGGGAAGCACACAGGGTTACCAGAGGAGGTCCAGAAGACCACCCCAACAGCCCTCTCTCCGCCATGCGTGAGAGAGGAGCGAAGAAAAAGAGAACCAGCCCCTTATGATAGTGCCAGGTACAAAAAAGTACCCAACAAGGGTCTCCATAACGCCTAACCTTGTGACACCCCGGGCCGACCCGGCATTTTTCCCGCGAAAAAAGCCCAAGTCCCTCAGGGTACCAGAACAGCAGATCTGCATCCCCGGCGGACAACGGGTTAACTGACCTGGACCAGCGTGACCAGAACCAGTCCCGTGCCCTAACCACGCCGACCTGCCTACTCCGGGAGAAGGGGCAGATATGCGTGTCGATCAAAAAACATGAAAAGAGGGCCCCACCCAAACGGGCCGGTGTGAACCGTGCTCGTGGCCCACCCCAAGGGCGTGAGACCCCTCTACCTATGTTCTGATCTTATTCCGTTAACATGCCCCAGACATGAACGAGAACCCGTCGAGAACCAGTAACAGGTTCTCGGAAGAGGACAAACCCTCCATCCCAGTTGCTTTATAAAAACGCTGTTTTAACCACAAGCAACCAAGGCATACTAGCTACCCGCATGATTCCCATCAGAAACACCCCGAGCTAGCACCATGCATGCGTCGGGACACAACCACATCAATGAACAGGCTAATTTAGACCCTTCATTGAATCCTCAAGGCGCCTGGGAGAACGACAAGAAGGGTGTGGTGCTTCCTATACTCCACACTCTTTTATTAAAAAGAAAAGAAGCACCGACTGACATGAATCCCATTTGACACAGCTGAGGATAAAAACTGTTCACATTTTTATATCCAGTCACCCCCACCACAGAGGATTAGATGGAACTCCCCAGAGAGACTTCCCACGTGAGTCATAGAGTGAAAAAGCCATGGCAATCTTGAGTCATGTGACCAACCGACTCAAGTTACACATATATCGAGCGTAGTGGAACCCACGCTCTATCCCGACACTTTGACAACAACAGACCGTACATACAGGTCTAACTCACGGAAGCCATCGTCAATAGTAGGCCTGCCACGATAACACATTTTGCTGGGCGATTAATTGCCCCCGAAAATATCGCGATAAGCGATATTATTGCGACCGGTTAGAGATTTTTTTTTGAGAAATTTATTTCCCAAAACTTTTATTTTGAAGCCCACCGCTCCGTCTTTTCCGGTGTTTAGACTTTTATTTTGAAGCCCACCGACCGGACCGGAAGTATTGTTGTGATTATCCTAAGCAGAACCTATGAGCCTACAACTTGTCTCGTCCGGTTATGTTTTTGAGCTAATGATAAAACAAATTGTTGGTGAACAACTAACTTTAGGTTAGTTTTAACGTTAGCTACTAATCAACGATGAGGAGGAAGCGTCAAAGCAGTATATAATAGAATAGCTGTGGTGCGTAAGCACTGCAGCACGACTCGAAACTACCGGAGTGTTATAATAAATTAATTCATGTTTAACTTGTCCCCGTGTCCAGTCCTTTGACTAGCCCTACCCGTTCATTGTAAACAATGATGCATGTAATTGTATTAACGTTATTCTGTGTTGTACTTGTAGCTATGCTATACGTTGTATTTCGTTTGTTAGCTATTTAGCTAATGTTGTTAGCATGGAATGAGAATCAAAGCTCTATCTTTCATCTTTATTTAGCAGTCCAGTTTCTCCGGGCAGTAGCGAGTAACTACTTGGGTCTAAAAATAGCTAACGTTACACTACAAATAATGCTACTTGGTTAAAAGTAACAACACTATTGAGAAATGTAGTTAAGCTATATGTGGCGTTGCCCCACGGAGCTCCCGTGCTGTACTCTAGTAACGTCAGCGGCCCGCCTCCCAACACGGACAGTGACTCACAAGGGGCACTGGTTCCGCCTCATTAAAACAAACGCGCAAATAGCAATTAATCGCGCCTGTCAAAATCATTGCATTCATTTAAATTATCGCAGCAATTAATCGATTTATTGCTTATCGCGGCAGGCCTAGTCAATAGCAACGTGCGTAGTGACGTGTGCTATGACGGGGGGAAACCAAACACTCAACGCCTGTGTAATAGGAGCAGAGTTAGGGAACCCTTCCCCCCCCCCCCTCCCTGCCAAGTCGCCTAACGGCTTGGCCCTGACTGGACTGACAAGAGATGAATAAAACCCCCTGACCAATCAGAAGAGGGAAGGAGGGGTTTATCCGGTACCCCCTCACAAGCCCTTCCTTGCACACAACAACAACTTTAGCACACGAGACAACTGTGAACAGGGTTTACAACAAAACCAAGTCGCGTGTGTGTGAATCCTACACCCGCATCCATGTTGAACATAGAAAAACACTGATAGAGAGAGCGAGAACGGCTGAGCCGTGGTACGTGTTCATACGAGCATTACTGCAACCAACACAACAGTGTTGTAGCTCAACATTACTCGCGCAAGCAACAGAACATACAAGTAACCTCTACCTTTATGTGGAGACTCAGGCAGAGGTAGAAAAAACCCTTTTTCAACCGAGTGTAGGCTACAGACCTTGCTTAAGCTCTTAACATGAACGTAACCCTCCTATCAACCCATACTAGTGAAGATTCACACTTTGCAACCCCATCATATGTTTGGTGAAGAAACACACAGTTTGTTAACAAAATACAGTCCCCCTTTAGAGGGAACTTTTTATTTTCGAACAAATCATATGGCAAGGCCGGGAAGGGAAAAACAGAGGGGACCACAGGGGAAAAAAGTCACTGGGCCTAGCGGCGCCTGCCGCCTCGAGCCGCTCGGGATTTGCCACACCGGGGAGCCCCGGAGGGACGGTAAGCAATCGGTGGCTGGTCTCGACGGTCTCTACCGTCACCTCCGGGCGTAGATGGGTCGGCTGTAGCGGCGGCGCTCTCTCTCCTCCTGGCCTTCTTCCTCGAAGGACCAGCAGTGGCGATGGTGGCAGCAGCAGCCACGGCGGAAGACGCTCGACGACGTGGCAGCCGTCTGACCCCACCGGCGACGTCGGGAGGGGGAAAATGAGGTTGAAGCACGGAGCGTTCCTCCTGCACATCGAGGTCATCAACTGCAGGGCCTTCCCGAACAGTCCAGCATCGGAGAGGGGTGCCGTCAGAAGTGGAAGCCTCTTCTTCTCCAGCACACGCGCCTGCTCCAGCCAAAGGTGGCGCTGGTTCAGAGTTGCCAGGGCGCGCACTTTCCCAGCGGCTATGGCCTGCAGCTGAGTCAGATGCAGGACAGCTCCTGCCGCCTGGGAGAGCTGGTCATGTTGTACATCACTCTGCTCCATGCCGCCCGTCAATATCCCGGACATGAACCTTCCAGCTGCGCGATGTTAGACGCGGCAGCTAGAGATTGTGTTCCGGCGATAAATGACTGGTCGCTCCAGTATGCCAACCGCCTAGCCGATTTCCCTTGAGGAACCGGCTTCCGTAACGGCTCCCACACCACCTCCGGACAGAGGAGCGCGGCCATCGGCCTATCAAGCCGTGGCACGCCCTCCCTCATACCGTCAACCAATCCCGCCACCCGCGTAACTTGTACGTAGGCGGGGGTGAGGCCTATGATGTGGGACACCACCTGGCCCTGACGAACATAGGCCCCCATTGAGGGGAAAAATGGGTAGACAACGTCCACCCCTCTCACCGGGCGACGCTGCCATAAATGACCTATGAGATCATCAGGGACAGGAACAGGCAGTGACTGCGGCAGCGGCACGCCGTTTGCGACTGCCGCCACCGCCATGAGCTTGGGAAACAAAGCCTGCAGTTCCCCCTGCAGACTTTCCTCCACCGAGCCCGCATCCCTCACATACAGCAGGCTTCCACTGGTCAAGGAGCCACACTCCGATGTGGCTGATAGCAGGGCATCCCGCCGACGAGTCAGAGGTTCTTCTCCAACGTCTTCAAACGAGGCGCCCCAAGGAGACATCTCACCCCCCTCCAGTGTTACCTGGACGGGCGGGATACCTGTCTCCACCGGGCCTTCAAATAAGAACCCGTCCGCCTCTACCATGTAATCCTCTGTTTCCATCGGGCATGTAGAGACCGACGCATCCTCACTGGGCTCCAGCAACTCACCAAACCCGGGCCGTTCGCGTCTGCAAGCCACCATCTTGCGACGGGAGCGAGCCGACGCAAAAAGTTTGCGTCTCAAATCCCCTGGAACCAAAGGAACCGGCCGCCCAACAGCGAACGATTCCTCGGAAACAGAGGAACCAGAGCCAGAACCAGGCCATCGCATAGGCGACGGCACCGGTGCACTAGCTCCTTGGAGAGGCGAACTACCCATCGGACGCCTACCGGGCGTGGCTGTCAACCACGAGAGAGGCAACAGCCCCGCTCCAGGACGTACGACGGAGGCGGAAATGGAGAACTGCTGGTGGAGAGTGGCGCTGCGAACACGACTCTCCGGAGTAGACATTATGACTTAGGTTTTTCTATCGAATATATGAGAGAAGAAAAAAATAAGCACAATGTAAACACGTCTCAACTTTCTTCAGCTAACAACCTCGTCAAGTGGGGATCTACCGAAGGCACTTCCTTGTGGTGAAAGTGAAGAAGGAGGCGAGTAGGTGACCACACACCTGCTTATGAAGGTAAGCGGATGGGGGTGTGGTCAGACGAATATTGGGATGTAAAGGTACATGGTGGAATTCTTTTATTCAGTGTATGTACACGAAGTGAAGTACAGTGCAACTGGTGCTGAGCGAAGCCTTAACGAAACAGAACCTTCTGTAGTGTGGTTGTGAAAGGGTTAACCCCTTGTCGTGTGGCAGTGAAAGGGTTAACCTTCTGTATTGTCACAGTGAAAGGGTTAACCCTTTGGTAGTGTGGCAGTGAAAGGGTTAGGCTCCTCTCAGACATCCCATTCCCATACAAATTTGCAAGGTTCTGCTGATGGGAGGCCTTGCATTTAATGTTTCTGTTGTTCTTTCTTCCAGCATGGCTGCCTGTACCATAGCAACCATTGTTTTGTACATGGCAATGGAAGAGACAGACAACGGTTGCTATATGAGAAATATATACAAAAAAATTATTTGTCTTATTACTGGATCTTGTAAACAACAAGTTTATAATGTTATGTATAATGTCTGCAATTTGTACTCCGGGTACATCGCCGACATGCAAAAGGTCTTCGACCATCCTCCCGGTGGTTCGGATGGAACGGCCGCCTTGTTTACCATCCACCAAGGACACCGTAGTGTGAGCGAGTACGCTATCGAATTCCGTATTCTGGCAGTGGGTTCCCAGTGGAATGATGAACCGTTACGCGGAGCCTTTCGCCAGGGCCTCAGCGAAGTTCTAAAGGACGAATTGGCGTCGAAAGAGAAGCCTACTTCCCTTGACAACTTGATTAACTTAGCCAGAGAGCTGGACACGCGTCTCCGGGAACGCCGCCGTGAAAAGGCCAGCACCGTCAACAGTGTCCCGCTGCAGAGCCGCAGGGCCGCTGAGCAGGAGCGCCCCGTTAATAGTGTCCCGCTGCAGCACCGCAGAACCGATGATTCGGAGCCCATGGACCTCGACCGCTCTCGCCTTCCTCTCCGCGAACGCCGTCACAGACTCAGGTCAGGGGCATGTCTGTACTGCAGGCAAGTAGGCCACTCCATTGCCTCATGTTCGGTTCGCCCAAACGACAGGGCTCGACTGTGACGCTGGGCACATGCACAAGCCTTAAATTTGTTCCCAGTTCCGGTCCGAATATGCAATTAAGTGCCACGCTTTACCACAACGGTCAATCCCTCCCTCTGTC
Source organism: Notolepis coatsorum (assembly GCF_963971535.1). Taxonomy (NCBI): domain Eukaryota; kingdom Metazoa; phylum Chordata; class Actinopteri; order Aulopiformes; family Paralepididae; genus Notolepis; species Notolepis coatsorum. The sequence continues at coordinate 195,735,746 of NC_140167.1, read as the reverse complement.
CGCGCTGGTTGACTCGGGCGCAGACAAAAACATCATCGACGCTGGGGTAGTGTCCCACTACCACATTGCCACCGACGCCTTACCCATTCCCCGAGATGCCCAAAGCCTAAACGGGAAATAACACGCCACACCACGCCTCTCCGCCTTCAACTCTCCGGGAATCATAGCGAGGAGATCCGTTTTCACGTCATTGATTCCCCCCATAACCCAATCGTTCTAGGCATGCCTTGGCTAAAGCTACACAACCCTGTAATAAATTGGCCAACGGGCTCAGTCACGAGCTGGAGTGCTCACTTTCACGCCTCTTGTCTCCGGTCGGCGCGGTCACCACTGGGGGCCACTGGTTCTCCCGTTCCCAACGAACCTGTTGACCTTTCGACTGTTCCTCCAATTTACCATGACCTAGAGGCTGTGTTCAGCAAACAACAAGCTCTCTCCCTACCTCCTCATCGCCAGTACGACTGTGCTATAGACCTGCTCCCGGGAGCCCCGCTCCCCGCTAGCCGCCTGTTTAACCTCTCACGCCCAGAGAGAGAGTCTATGGAGAAGTACGTCCACGAGTCCCTGGCCTCTGGCATTATTACCCCCTCCTCCTCTCCTGTCGGCGCGGGCTTCTTTTTTGTGTCCAAGAAGGACCACTCCCTTCGCCCCTGTATTGACTACCGGGGTCTCAATAACATCACGGTTAAGAACAAGTACCCCCTGCCTTTGATTAACTCTGCTTTCGAACCCCTGCAAGGCGCCACCATTTTCTCGAAGTTGGATCTCAGAAACGCCCATCATCTGGTCCGCATCCGGGAGGGAGACGAATGGAAGACGGCCTTCAAGACCCCGCTCGGCCACTTCGAGTACAAGGTGATGCCTTTTGGGTTGACCAACGCCCCTGCTGTCTTCCAGGCCCTTGTCAATGACGTTCTCCGGCATTGATGTCCTGACGATGTCCTGAACCGCTCTGTCTTTGTCTATCTGGACGACATTCTGATTTTCTCCCGCTCCATGGAGGAGCACATCCAGCATGTCCGCCGGGTCCTCCAGCGCCTACTAGAGAACAAGCTGTTCGTCAAGGCGGAGAAATGTGAGTTCCACGTCTCCTCCATCGGGTTCCTCGGCTACATCATCGAGGGCTGCAAGATCCGGGCGGACCCCGAGAAGATCAATGCGGTGACCGACTGGCCTCGTCCCACCAACGTCAAGCAGCTCCAACGCTTCCTGGGGTTTGCTAACTTCTACCGGCGTTTCGCCAGGGACTACAGCCTGGTCGCTGCACCCCTTACTCAACTCACCTCACCTTCCGTGCCCTTCGTCTGGTTGGACAGAGTGGACTCCGCCTTCGTCGAGCTACGCCAGCGCTTCACCTCCGCGCCCATCCTCGTTCAGCCGGACACGTCCTGCCAGTTCGTGGTGGAGGTAGACGCCTCAAGTACCGGAGTGGGGGCGGTCCTTTCCCAACGCTCCGCTCTCGACCAGAGACTGCACCCCTGTGCCTTCTTCTCTCGCCGCCTGACCCCGGCAGAGGTCAATTACGATATCGGGAACCTGGAGCTCCTGGCAGTCAAACTGGCACTGGAGGAGTGGAGGCACTGGCTGGAGGGATCGGAGACCCCCTTCCTGGTCTGGACTGACCACAAGAACCTCGCCTACGTCCAGACGGCCAAGCGCCTGAACTCCCGCCAGGTACGCTGGGCACTGTTCTTCACCAGGTTCAATTTCACCCTGACCTACAGGCCTGGCTCCAAGAACACCAAGCCAGACGCCCTCTCCAGGCAGTTCGTCCCAGAGGAGGGTTCCGCACACCCGGACACCATCCTTCCTTCCTCCTGCCTGGTGGTCGCCGCCACCTGGGAGATCCAGTCTGTCGTCCGGGAGGCCCAGCGCGTCCAGCCTGATCCAGGTAACGGCCCACCTAACCGGCTTTTTGTCCCTGACCTTGTCCGCTCCCAGGTGCTCCAGTGGGTCCACGCCTCCCGGTTCGCCTGTCATCCTGGGATCAACCGTACCCTGTCCCTGCTGAAGCGACACTTCTGGTGGGTCACCATGAGGGAGGACACCCGCGACTTCGTCCTTGAGTGCACCGTCTGTGCCCCGTGGAAAGGCTTCCCACCAACCACCAGCCGGGCTCCTCAGGCCGCTCCCTGTCGGCCTTGGTCGCACGTCGCCCTGGACTTCGTCACCGGACTGCCTCCTTCACACGGTAACACTGTCATTCTCACCATCGTGGACCGGTTCTCAAAGGCCGTGCATTTTGTCGCTCTCCCCAAACTCCCCTCTGCTTCAGAAACCGCGGACCTGATGGTGCTCCACGTCTTCCGTCTCCACGGGATCCCGGTGGACATCGTCTCCGACAGGGGCCCGCAGTTTATCTCCCAAGTATGGAAGGCTTTCTGCCGGTCCCTGGGGGCCACGGTCAGCCTCTCCTCCGGGTTCTACCCGCAGACAAACGGTCAATCGGAGCGGGCCAACCAGGACCTGGGATCCGCCCTCCGCTGCGTGACCACCCGGGACCCCTCCGGCTGGAGTACGTTCCTGCCGTGGATCGAGTACGCCCACAACTCGCTGTCCTCCGCGGCCACAGGTCAGTCTCCCTTTGAGTCCTCCCTGGGCTACCAACCCCCACTGTTCCCTGCACAGGAAGAGGAGATCGCCGTGCCTTCGGTGCAGGACCACCTTCGCCGCTGCAGGAGGATATGGGAGGACACGAGGGCCGCGCTGCTCCGCACCGCTGAGCAGAACCGTCGCTTCGCCGACCTTGTCCCGCAAACTCACCCCCTTGGGGTTTTGTTGGTCCGTATAAAATCCTGTCCGTTATCAACCCCTCGGTCGTTAAGCTCCAGCTCCCCGCCATCATGCGCATTCACCCCTCCTTCCATGTGTCGCAGTTGAAGCCGGTTCTCTCCAGTCCCCTGTCTCCTCCTGCTCCAGAGCCTCCTCTTCCGCTGATCGATGACCACCCGGCCTACATCGTCCGCCAGCTGCTGGACGTGCGTCCCTGTGGTCGTGGGTACCAATACCTCGTGGACTGGGAGGGCTACGGCCCAGAGGAGCGCAGCTGGGTCTCCCGAGGGATGATCCTGGACCCTGAGGTCATCCGGGATTTCCATCACCGTCACCCGGACAAGCCTGGGGGCCCGCCAGGAGGCACCCCCGTCGAGGGGGGGGGGGTCCTGTCACGATCGGAGCTCGAGTCTGCCAGATGAGGAGCAATCAGCGCGGCTGCAAGAGATCACCTCATCAAGCGTTCCCTATTCCAACTGGCAGATCCCGTCATCCGACGTCGCAGTGTTAAACTGCCTACCGAGGTACGACGACGCTACCTGAAGACCAGCTGTAACTACCCCTGTTTATGCTTTCCCTAACCTTCCGTTTCTTGTGCCCCAGGACTTCGCTCCAGCGCCCTTCCACCCTGACGTCTCGAGCCCCAGCGTCCTTCCACCCTGACGTCTCGAGCCAAGCAAAGAGGACTCCTGCTCGCTCTCAAGCGCAAGACCTGTGTGAAGTGCACCTGCTCTCATTCTTCTCCCCCCCAAGAACATTATAACCTCCGTGTTGTTCACATTCCTGTTTCACATTCCTGTTATACTCTGCTTGGTTGGGAAGAATAATTAAAGAACCCTAAAACCGCTCCATTCTCTCCTCCTGTGTTTTGCTATTGGGCTCCGCAAGAACCCCATCCTCACACTAGGGGTGTAAAGGTACACGTATCCATACCGAACCGCTTCAGTGTGTATCGTACCGTACCGAACGGCTGTGTACCGAACTAATACAACGGTACGTTAACCACTAACGACCGCCCACCGATTCGATTATTCGATTATTAATTTCAATATAGAATATTCGTTGACAGCCCTACAAGTACAATTACTGTAGTTACTGCACACTACATCCCCTGAGGAACATGGATAGCCAAACTTTCCTCCACTGTACCGAAAACCCGTACCGAACCTCGACTTCAAAACCGAGGTACGTACCCTACCGTGGTTTTTGTGTACCGTTACACCCCACTACACAAACATTCCACACAAGGCCTCAATTTAAATGAACCCAAATGGAGCCTGCATACAACACAAGACATCACTAACTTGTCATCAACAGAGAAATAATGGAGGAGTTTCATATTTGCATGTCCATACGTCACAGGTCCAGTGCTTTTGCATGCATGATGACTGCCTGGTGTGATAAAAACAATGTGACCCGGTCCTCTTTGATAGTAGTATAGCTTGATAGTAGTATAGGCTATACTACTATCAAAGAGGACCAGGTCACATTGTTTTTATAGGGTCCATTGCTCACACCGGCCACATGACAAGGAAATAACCATAGCGATCAGAATGTCGTTGAGGATAAATTCCCGAGATATTGGGAGGGAATTTGTTTTGAAAATACATGCCCCTTCGCCTCCCGATGGAATGTTTAGAAAGTGGTATACAGTTCTACAGCTGGTTTTACTGAACAGCATCTCATCTCCATAGGCGGCGCGTATATAAGGCCAGGGGAGGCTATGCCGACCCAGTCTGCGCATTATTATAGGCAGCCTAGGCTACGATATTGTGTGCGTGTGGGCTGCTGCAGCCCGGTGGTGACAATACGCAAAGGGTCGGCCAACCAAGGTGTCAATGGCAGTAGGTGTGGTGGCCGTTTAACATTCCAGACTGCGGGCAGTAACCAATCACGCCGCATCACCAAACTAACCGATGCCAGTCTGGTCTTCAAAACCCTCCAAGGTCTAGCCCCACCCCCACTTTCCGATTGTTCACCTCCAGGTTCGCGTGTAGTCTTTTACCAACAAACTTGCAGTTCCGCGTTCGGGTTCAAAACTGTTGTACCGGGTGGCGTCTATTCGCATCCTAACACTAATTTCCATTAAGGACAAGTACATTTAGCAAATCAGCCCTCTCCGTGAGAGCTGCCAAGACCTGGAACTCCATTCCAAGTTACATGCCGCCTGGGCATAACACTGGATCACCTGAGGACAAGGGCTTGCTCTACGAGGGCATGATGAGACTGAGTCAGAGTTAATCAAACCGTGGAAACTTTTTAGAGCTACTATGTACATTGTTTTCAAAGCATGATGAGATCCAAATTATGGAAAACGTTTCCTTCATTGCCATCGGCACCGCAACTTGTGAACGGCCTTTCCCAATGAGGCGCATCCGAAACTTTTGCTGCATTAATGTGCTGCTTTACTCCCGCAGCTGGGGTGAAGGGATGAACAGGATGCCACTCAGTTGCAAAAAGCTTTTAATTCTTCCTCCAACAGGTTACAAACCTTGAAACAAGACACACATTCAATCAATAACTACCACAATACTACTATCATTCTTAAAACAAATCGCTTACACACATCCACTCACCGGTTCTCAATCGTCTCCCTTCGCTGCTGTCAAATTCCCCGCAACTTCCTGTATACAGTTTCACTGACACCACGTGACGTATCTCGACCAATTACAGCCCACTCCTCGCTACGTCCCTGGATCACATGTGAAATGACTACATCTCCATTCACAACTTTAATCAAGCATACAGTGCCTCCATACATCCGAAAATGAAAACATAATTATAATCATAGCTCAACTACCACTAATCAACATTCACATAAACGCACAGCATAAAAAACACCACAAAACATTACTTATTTACACACACAGACTAAAGTGCACCTAAACTCCACCACCACAATAGAAAGCTGCACACCTCCCACTTGGTATCCTGGACTTTAGACCCAAGGAGACCACAACAAATAACCGCTCTCCTTTGGCGGTGGAATCTTCGGATCAACCTTCTCATGGGGTGCTGTTATTGCTCTTCTACAGGTAAGAGCACCACGAGTCTTCGGACGTCTCTGCTGAGGACAATAGAGAGTCTATGATCGCTGCTGATCTTCTCCGGACGCTTGCCCGAGGCCACTGGACAGCTGGGGCACGTTCTCACTTTGACATCACGGACGACCCCATTCACGTCAGGGGCCACCTCCACAACCCGGCCCAGTCTGAACTGACCTCTTAGCGCGTTCTGATCGGCAAGCCAAACAAGATCTCCGACTGCCACATTGCGAGCCTTACTATGCCACTTAGGCCTGATAAACAAGCCTGGTCCAGCAAGCTGGCTCCACCGCTGCCAGAACTTGTTTACTTCAGTCTGGACTGCTCTCAATCTCACAAATGGGTAGCCCTGGAACTCGTAGCTCCGTGAGTCCCCTGTGGGTCCAGCCCTCCCCAGTAGCAGGGTGTTGGGGGTGATCACCTCTACCGCGTCATCTTGGACCTGGAGTCTGGCGCCGATCGGTCTCTCATTCGATAAGTTGGCTGCCATGTAGAGCATAGTTTGGAACTCTAGTCCTGTGAGGTCCCCGCCACCTCCCACATTACTCAGCGCTTGCTTGAGAATGCGGACTGCTGCTTCCGCCGCACCATTCCTGTGAGGTGAGTCGGCTGGGTGGAACACCCAGATCCACTCGGTTCCTTGTCTGGCAGCCTTTCCCCTTACTTCATCCTTGTCGAGACTGTCTAGGAAAACATAGAGTTCCTTCAGTGCAGGCCGAGCTCCAACAAAGTTTGTGCCCCGGTCTGACCAGATTTTCTTCGGGTGTCCTCTGAGCGCTGTGAATCTCTGGTAAGTGCCCATGAAGCTCTCTGTGGACAGTCCATCCACCATATCGGCGTGCATAGCTCTAGAAGCCATACAAGAGAACACCACACCCCAGACTTTCATCCTAGACCTCTTCTTTACCACATCCCTGACCATGTATGGGCCAAACAGATCCAGAGTTGTAAACTCAAATGGGGCAGCCGGCTCAGTCCGCTCAGAGGGAAGGTCAGCCATAACCTGCTGGCACATCTTTGCTCTGGTCTTCCGGCAGGAGACGCAACAGTCCCCAACCTTCCTTGCAACCTGCTGAGCCTGAACCACCCAAGCCTTCCTCCTCATCCGCAACATAGTGCCAGCGACTCCCTCATGGTTGGTTTCATGAGACTCTCGCGCCACGAGGGTGCTGACCCAAGCTCTATAGGGAACCAGAGGCACTCCTGACTCCCCCGCTGCCCGGGCCCTTCCAAAGCACACCAGAAGCCCTGACACCTCCTCCCTGACTACCACGAGCCTGTTCAGTGTTGACTCAGGGAATGCTACCCCTTTTTGAGCTGCCAAACAAAGTTCTCGGAAAGCGGCCCCAAGCTCCCATGCGTCGAGGACAGGCTTGCCCTCTCTCTTTTGAGTGCTTGGCCTCCCACTCTGCTCTCTCTATGGCTCTTCCTCGGATTAGCCACTTGTTCACCGCTCGGCGGACCCAGCTGATCACTCCACAGAGCTTGGTCAAGCTGCTGAACTTCTCAGGTTTGACGAGATTGACGATGGCTGCCCCCCAGAGCTTTTCCTCGCTTCCGGACTCGCTAGAGGGCTCTTTTTCTCCTTTCTTAGAGAGCCCGGGAGCCTTGTCCGCCTCGTTCGGAGATTTCTCGGACGAACTTGACGCCTTTTTCAGCTGGGCTCGAGTAAGAACCGCTGTGAACGCCCTCCTCTGGAGCCTACACACAGCCTCTCTGGTGTTAGCCGCTACCTCTGCCGCGGACTTCATGGGCCACTCTTCCACAGGCCTTATTAGAAACTCGGGTCCCTTTTGCCACTTGGAACCTTCATCCAGGTCTTCCGGGGGACATCCTCGAGTGACAAGGTCAGCGACATTCAGATCCCCTGGGATCCACCACCAGTCGGCTACTGGCCCTGCCTTCTGAATCTCCCCAACCCTGTTCGCAAAGAGCGTCTGATACCCGTAACTCTCCCTCTGAATTGCTCCCAGTATAGTTTGGCTGTCTACAAAGTGAAACCACTTCTCTACCTCCAGACGGCCTTGCCTCTCCCAGAACCCTTTCAATCTGGCTGCAAAGACTGCACCACAGATCTCTGCTTTGATTACATCACCCTTCTGGTCAAGGGGTGTCAGCTTGGCCTTCGACTCGACGAGACGAATGTCCACCCCTGCTGATGTCTCCCACCTCAGATACAGGACAGCTCCGAAAGCATCATCACTTCCATCAGAAAATGTCACACCCCACGGCCTCCCTCTCCATCCGGAAGGAGTGAGGCTTCTCTCAAAACCAACTTGACGAAGTCGACTGTACTCCTCAAAGAGCTTGATAGCTTCTGTTCGGAGGTCTGCTGGAAGAGGATGGTCCCACGTGTCTTTCTTCGAGCCCCCTCCCCCAGCCACCTGGAAAGCTCTCCTCACCAGAATGGCCCCTTTCTCTTTGACCGGGGTAGCAAGCCCGATAGGGTCATAGAGCCCTGCCACCTGACTCAGGAGCTCCCTTCTGGTCAGAGGATCTGGCGTCTGCTCTCTGACCTCCCCCTCAAGAAGGTCGACCCCTGTCCTCATCTTCTGCTTTCTTTTGGAGAAATTTATCGAGACCATCAGGAAGAGCCTGTCACTATCAACATAGTAGCCAACGCCGAGGGCCTTGTTGTCTTCCTGCCCTAGCTGGTTGGGCAACACCAGGGTTTGGAGCGCCATATTCGGAGTCTCAATAGATTGTTTGGGCTGACTTCTTTCACGCCTCCCACTTTGACCGGACCGAACCCATGGCTTGAGAGAAAAGCCTCCAGCGGTGAGGATCTCTTCCACTCCTCTCGTGATCTTGTCCAGCTTCCCTCGGTCATTGTGGGATGTGAGGATATTGTCGACATAGCTGTCCTCCTCAAGGACCCTCCTCTCCTCATCCATGTGAGAGAACTTGGGAAGCCTCGCCGTTTCCCTCATAGCCAGCTGTGCTATGCACCCAGCTGGCCTGTCTCCGATGTTGACCCGAGTGATGGCGAAATCTTTGATCTCTTCCTCTGGTGAGTCCCTCCAGAGGAACCGATGAAGGTGGACCTCTCTTTCATTTAACCACACAGAATTATACATCTTTCTAATATCTCCTATGGCCGCATGCTCTCCTGTCCTGAACCTGAGCAGGACCGCCCGGATGGGATTTAGAACATCTGGACCCTTCAGCAGAATGCTGTTCATACTCGTCCCTTTGAACTCCTGGCTGCTGTTCCAGACAAGGCGCACTGGGGTAGTGACAGAATGTGGGTTTGGTGCGATTAGATGACTCACGTACCAAACAGGCCCTCTCCAACTGCTGATCATGTTCTTCTCCAACTCGATGGCTGCTCCTCTTTCCACCATCTCATGAACTTGTGCTGTATACGCCGTTCTCCATAATGGGTCCTTCATGAGGCGCTTTTCGGTCCTCAGGAACGTCGCTTCCACCACCTTCCTGTTGTATGGAAGCGAAACAGGATCTTCTGTCCAGGGGTATCCTGCATCCCAGTGAGGTGAGTTGCTATGGTTGTCAGTGATCACATAGGACAGACCTTCTTTGATCTTTTCTAGTTCCCTTTCTTCTACTAGAGTCATCTCCTTTCCCCCTGGCTGGCAAGTCCCGCACCGACATCCCCCGCACTTTGGCTCGCAGGCGGCTCCGATGCTATCCCACCTCCACCATTCAAGAACTTCTTTGCTGGTCGTGGCTGTGTTTCTGACCTCCTCACTTTCTTGCTCCGGGCCCTGAGCCCCTTTTCTGGTGTTTACCAGCTCACAGGAGATCTCCTCCACCTTGACTGCCTTTGTTCTCATAGAGCGTGCAAAATGAGTCCTTGAGTTGTGAATTGACATCTCCATCTCCTCAAACAGATCAGGGTGCGCTCCCCCCACAGTCTTCCCTAGTGGGCCGTCCCACAGCACCAGGTCTCCCACTCTTTTCATCCGCTGTGGAGCAAGCCGACCCTCCCGGTGGCTGATCAAGAGCTCGATCTTCTCTGGCCGGACCAGCTCCTCTGTCTTGACCTCTGGGAAGAACTTTTGACGCTGCTTTGGGCTAACGACCTTGCCTGCTCGGGCGATTTCATCCAGGCCATAACAGACTATCTGGTGGGGACTCCACATGTCCTCTGAAATGCGCATCCTGACCTTGAGCAGGTACCTTTCAGTCTCGACTCTCACCTTCATTCCTCCGACCCCATGCACGACCAACGTTATTTTCTCCCCTCTCAGTCTGAGTCTTTCGGCAGCTTGGTGGGTTATGTAGTTAGTGTCGGACGCGAGGTCTACCAGGGTCCCAATAGTTTGCCCTCCGTTTGTCGTGACCTCCATGATCATCATAAGCACAGGATGCTCTCTCAGGCCAATCTCTTCAAGGAGACTACCACTCCAAGTGTTTGTACTCATTGACACCGTTGTTTGGTTGGTGAATGCCTTTATAATCTGGTCTGCTGCTTCGGGGGAGATATTAGCAAGCGCCCTCTGTTGTTCATCTGAGAGCGTTCCCGCGTTTGCGCCACTTGTTTCCACCCTTTGCCTTCCCCTTTTCCTCTCATCTCCTCTCTGCCCCCCTTCCGCAGAGCACATGAGGTAGTGGTGGTCGGAGGTCTCTCCCTTTTGGCAGCACTTTTTCCTGCAGAGGAACCTGTCGCTGCATTCTCCATCCTCCTGATGGGATGCCAAACATCTCTGGCAGGCTTCATTCTTTTCGACAATGTCTCTCTTCTCAGCCAGACTGAGCGCTTTGAACTTTTTACAGAAGAAAATCCTGCCTCTGTGTTTCTCATCCCCACACACGCTGCATTCTTCTCCAGCCGCATCCTTTCCTGTGGCCCTTGTGAACGCCTTCCACTCTGGCTTGCTTGGCTTCTCGAATACCTCCGAGGGTCTTAGCTGCACCAATGCCTCAAGGACTACTTCTTCGTTTTTTAGAAATTTTAGGAGAGCATCAAAGTGGCCTTCAGGGGTGACATTATTCACAGGTGCAGCTTTAAAGGTGAGCCAGCTCCTCAGCTCACATTCAGGCAGCTTGCTCTCAATAGATTTGATAACAAGTGGATTCTTTATAGCATCAATGCTCCCTAAGTCTGTCAGGTCAGTAAGGGCCTTCTCAACAGCTTGGATGAGCTCTATTGTTTTCCTCGGCTGGTTACCTTTTGCCACCGGCAACTTCTCCAACTCTTCAATTATTTGAATTGCGATGGTGGTCTTATTCCCGAACCGGTTTTCAAGGACCCTAAACATGTCATGAGCTGTGTCGTAGCTTGAGAGCCTAACGCCACTGACGACTCTCTCCTCCACACTGTCTAGGAGCTGGAATTTCTTCACTTCGGCTGACCCAGATGGATCTCCCTGTCGCTGGAGGTTTTCCCAGTCTCTTCGCCAACGGTGAAAGTCTCGCATGCAACCGTTGAATTTTGGTAGTTTTATTGGCTGGAGCCGAACTCTTGGTGAGGCTGATGCTTGTGAGCCTCCTGCTCCCAGGTTCGCCAGGCTAGCACTCTGTGCTTCCTCCCATGCTTTCCGCTGCCCCTTGGCCAGCTCGGCACGCTCTTCTGCGGCGGCCTCTGCCATTTCCAACTGAATCCCAGCTGCCTTTTCTCTGGCCTCTGCGGCCCTCTCCTCAGACCCAGCGCTAACTTCGGCTGCCTTAAGCCTGGTCTCGGCGGCTCTTCTTTCAGCCTCAGCGGCTCCCTTTTCAGCTTCTGCGATGTCAGAGGTGGCCTTTTGCCTGATTTCAATGGCTCTATCAGCCTGCTCTTTCTGGACCCTGCCGAAATCAACTACCCACCTTTGCCAGAGGTCAATTCTCTTGTCCTCCAGCACTTGCAGCTTCTTACTAACCTCGCACGCAGCGCCTTCAGGGATCCACCCTTCCCAGACAGCTAGCAGACTTCCTGCCTTGGTGATGAGAGATTCCACGAGTGTGACTTGTTCTTTACCATTTTCATAGGTGATTGTTTCCAGGTTAACTTCTCCCGCACCTTCATAGCTTCTTTCTGCCCGTCCAATGGCTGCTTTTAGCTCGGTCTCTGCATATTTTGACCAAAGGTTGGAATGGATTGCCTCTTCACCTCTTTTAATGTTGTATCACACTCTATGGTTACCCTCTCCAAGTCTGCTTTGGCTTTATCATCCACAGCCTCCATGTCGCCTGCTTCATCAATCAGACAGGCCTCACAAACATAATTAGCTGCATGAAGCCTTTCTGCGTCCTCAGAAAGGGATTTCCACTCACTTTTCAATTCCTCTCGCAGCATAGTTGGCGCCATTCGCAAAATGCTGTTGGCCTTTCTTGTGAAAGCTGCCTTCACTTTGGCCCTCTCTTTCTTTAATTGATCCATTTTTATTTATTTTTATTTATTTATTATTTATTTGACCATAAAATAAATAATTGTAATGATAGATAATAACCCAATAAATAATAACCTAACCTAATTGAGCGTACCCGTAACTCCTTATCTACCTTGTGTCTTCCGCCCTCTCTAGCTGCCTAAACTAGCTCAGAAGCTTCTTCCCTAACTATCCTAGCCTAACTAGTCTTCAGCGGCGTTACCAGGCTCACCAGAGGTCCCCCCAGGGATACCGCCCAAAAATGGAAAACAATACAAATAAACAAAGTGGAGTAGGTTTCACCTTCTCCCGCCGGCTTGCCACCCGGGTACACTCAAACTAAGCTAAAGGTCTTGACATTAGAGGGCTACTAAATCATCTATACCTAAATAATATAATTGGCACCATCACAGGGCTAGTAATGAGCTATAACTTGTATCTTTAGCTGCCTTCATGTTTGTCCACGTTAGTGTTGGTATGCTATTTGATAGCTAATTTCAGTAGCTTGGCATTACTCCTGATCGCATTTGACGTTAGCACTGACATCTGTCAAACACCGTTTTCATTCATTCACTTATTTAGCTGCGTTAGCTTCTTGTATTTAGCATTTGAACCAGGTGAACGTTCCTGCTCGCTGACCCGTATGGCCTGATGCGCGAGTTATTTCATTTACAACGACACAGGAGTACCTCATATCCCTCGGTTGTTTTGTCCTTATCTGACGGCGCGTTCAGCCACTCTTCTGCCGCCGCCCGCGGTTTGTAACTGTGCTGCTTTACTCCTGCAGCTGGGGTGAAGGGATGAACAGGATGCCACTCAGTTGCAAAAAGCTTTTAATTCTTCCTCCAACAGGTTACAAACCTTGAAACAAGACACACATTCAATCAATAACTACCACAATACTACTATCATTCTTAAAACAAATCGCTTACACACATCCACTCACCGGTTCTCAATCGTCTCCCTTCGCTGCTGTCAAATTCCCCGCAACTTCCTGTATACAGTTTCACTGACACCACGTGACGTATCTCGACCAATTACAGCCCACTCCTCGCTACGTCCCTGGATCACATGTGAAATGACTACATCTCCATTCACAACTTTAATCAAGCATACAGTGCCTCCATACATCCGAAAATGAAAACATAATTATAATCATAGCTCAACTACCACTAATCAACATTCACATAAACGCACAGCATAAAAAACACCACAAAACATTACTTATTTACACACACAGACTAAAGTGCACCTAAACTCCACCACCACAATAGAAAGCTGCACAATTAAGGTAAGACAATGGTTAATCATATTGGATGCCTTCATTTGAACAATTAATTTGCACTATATGAAATGAGTGGGGCTCGCTGTAGTAGCCTAGATGTGGGTGTGACATCAGAACCTGGACAGCACCGTTTGCGTGCAAGCAAAAAAGAAAAATGTTGCACGCTACGCGCGAGTTTCATCTGATCTATAGCCTACCCTAATGTCCAGCTCACCCACCGCCTATGCTCATCTCATTAATCCCTGTATCTAAAAACTCCACTGTGACATCTGGATTGCTTCCATTTCACAGAATACATAACTACATTATATGAGATCTAGTAAGTAACATTTAATACCAACAGCATTTAGTCAAACACCAAGTGGTATTAACTATGGATGTAATGGAGAGTTCACCTGATATCCCGACCTCTTGTGCAAATGATAGACATGTCTGTGGCTACATGCAGATTAATGTTGTAGATCTACTTTACAAATACAAACTCTCCCTCTCCCTCCCCCTCTTCTGCACACACACCACTTGTATTATTCTGGGATGGAGGAATGGGAGTCTCTTCGTGATTAAAGGAAAATATAGCTCATTTGTAGTTTATGTGCTTTTCTGTTCGATTTTAATTTCTTCCTCAGAGCCCATGAGGACCGCGCATATCGAGATTAAGGACGAATATACCCTGGAATAGATAATCCGATCACCAATGCCCTGAATTTAAGCGGGTTCCAATTCATTCAAGCAAATGTATCTTTCCCATTAAGATCACACAACAACCCATCATCATCAAATACGCAACACACACGACACCACTCACCACCAGACCACTTCCCTCATTCTGTTATCCAAAAAGTTGATTACATTTAAATTCCAAACGGCTAAATTGCAGTAGACACGTTCAACATCTGGCCAAATAAAACAATTACGCTACATTTTCACAGAAATATAGCAACTGATGTGGTAGAGTACTTGAATTAAATATCAAACTTTAGTAGGCGATCGTGTGAGTTACCTCGTGTCGTGTATAGGCTACCAATACTTCAGTGTCGTTTTCTCGAAGCTCCAGTGCGCTCTTCAGACTTCGGTAACTATCGCCGCGGTCCGGTGACACTTGTCGCCGGGCGGGAAGCGCGAGCCGCGGAGGGAGGATTGATTGATTGAAAACTTTATTAACAGATTGCAGAATGGAATGGGTACAGTACAGTACAGCTCAATACATTGTTAAGGGGATGCAGACCAGAGAAATACTTTCGTCTTGTTTACATCAGGGTCCCCCATTTTCAATTCATCATAATATATGACACACGACATACAGACAGTGGCGAATCCTTATGGAAGCCAACGGAAGCCATGCCTCCCTAATATTAAAATATGAATTAATATCAAATATGAAATATGAAAAATAATTTTTTTTTTTTTTTTTTTTAATATAGTTTACATTCTTTTTCATCTGTGCATCTGTGTTATAATTTTTTTTTTTTTTTAAATGTCTCCCTCTTCTCCTTTTCACTCCCTCTAACACACTGTCAGCCTCACTATGCTCACTGCAGCAGGATAGGAGGCAGATGGTAGGTCTCTTTCTCCAGGCTTCCAGCATTATAGAGTCCAAATCCGATCCTAGCCAATCAGATTCGAGCTGACTGCCACACCCTAAAAGTTTAAAACGGGGCTGAGAGGAAAATACTCAGCATATTTTCCCCTCTGCACTCTGAACATTGTATTAACCCGTAACTGTTCCCACGGGCCGAATATTGCCCCGATCCTCGCGAGATTAAATCCACGGGGACCTCTCGGCGTGCCGAAGCTTTTCCTAAATCACTTCCATCATCGAAAACGAGGGGAAAAGGTCGGCTCGCGACCCTGAAAATGTCGCGTGATTTTAAAAACGCTGTATTAAGTGAGCCTATTATGGGATCCACGCGAGCTTTCTATCGTGGAAACATCTGGGCGTCCCGCAACTTTTACTGATTCACATGTAGCCCCTAAAATGCTTAGAAAAGGAAAACAGAAAGCGTGGAGTAAACTCGCCGAAACGGAAAAGTGTCCCACGGGCGCGCCGTGATTCCAATCCGCGTGAAAATATTCACGGCCATAGAGGAGACCGTGGGACACCTTTTTGCAACCGAATATGTGTCTCGAATTTGCTCCCACGCGGCGCGCAAAATCGCGCAAGGAAGAATCGGACCAAAAATTAACCAATGCTCCAGCAGTATTAATGACCCTGATGTAAACAAGACAAACGTCTTTCTCTGGTCTGCATCCCCTTATACAATTGTGTGTATTGAGCCGTACTGTATTGTACCCATTCTGCAATCTGTTAAATAAATAAAAAGAAAGTTTGACTGGCCGCCGAGCCATACTGTAGTGTACATGGTGACTGCTTGACTTAAAAAAAAATATATATTATTAATAAAAATATTGAATAATTTTTTTTTTTATAATTTTTTTTTGGCTTCCCCTGTTATTTTACCCATGCGACGCCACTGCATACAGATAGAGTGATTGCAGTACTGCTACATCTATACATTTATGACATACCAGATTTGCAAATACAGTACTGTTTGTGATACAAAAATAGTCCAGAAAAGAGAGTATATACATTTGACATAGAAACTGTACATTGGAGGAGGTTGGGTAGGTGGTATATACATTTGACGTAGAAACTGTACATTGGAGGAGGTTGGGTAGGTGGGGTGGGGCAGATAACACTAATATTATCTTTTTTATTAATATCCTAAAGTAAGTTAATGTAGATGACTCAAAAGTATAATTGCCTGTATTTAAAAAAAAAGTCACAAAAGAAACAAACAGGTGCTTGTTACTCTGTTTGACAGAATGAGCGATTGTATACTACAGAGCACATCAAAATGTAAGTGTCTGTCAACCTAATAGTGTGCTTGCAGTAGACTATTTGTGTTGGAGATGGGATTACAGAGAGACAGGACAAGTAACAGCTTTTGTATGTCGAGTAGGGGAAAATATATGCCTATAGCCTAGTGCCACTCAAGGTTCTTTGGTAGACTATTGCATTGGTCCATTCATTGAAGATGAACGCAATGCGACATCCTTTACTAGGCTCACCCACCAACAGTTCAGGTGCTGAACTGCTGATCCGAATGTATAGGTAAAAAGCATATTATGCGTTTTCATCAATAAATAAATGCCCCAAATGTTTTAAGCTTGTGCGCTGACACGCACTCACATGGATTGGGGGCCCACAAATAGATTCTTTCATGGGGCCCAGAATCTCCAGCTATGCCCCTGGATACAGGGATAAGGTTGAACTTCAATTTGAACAGGTTGATTCCAGAGATATGTAAGTGTCTGTCAACCTAATAGTGTGCTTGCAGTAGACTATTTGTGTTGGAGATGGGATTACAGAGAGACAGGACAAGTAACAAAAGGTGTTAATTCAATGTTGATTTATGGTCAAAATGCTTGATTTTTGGTTAAGGTCGACGATTGATGGTGAATCACCCATTAACCGATGAAGCAATTGACTAATGTTGAAAACATGTCATTGAATCAATATTGTTTTGTGGTTGCATTTTAATGATTGAAATGCCAAGATCTAATAAATGTTGAATCAACGTATGCTGCTCAACGTATGCTGTCGTCATTGTCTCATCACCCAGACTGCACTGCACTTGTGCTGCCCCGCCTCCCAGAATGCACCTGTGCGGCAGCTTCCTGGCTGCTACCTCATGTCTCTCTGCATCGTTAAGACTGGTGAGTACTGCATGGCAATAATGTTGATTATGTTGTATGTTGTATGTTGTATGTATGCTTTCGATTGCAAACGCCAGCGGAGTAGTGCCGTGTTCGTTTTTACATGGTAGAGAATATTATATTAACCGTTATTCATGCCTGCTAGCTGAAGCTAATTTAGCTAGTAGCGTTAGCAGTTAGCTATGATGAATGTTTCTTGATTTTGGTATTTAGTGATATCCACCGGTTGTATATACTGTTATACATTTTATGTAGGCTAACGCTCTTAAGCGCGGTGAAAATGAGTGCGGCGAAACTATTGAAAGAAGTAATGTAACAAGCGGTAGATACAATGTGCAAGCACTGGAGTCATATTGGGAGTTGGGGCTAACTAGCTTAGCTCTGTGGAAGAGCCGCGGTAAATCTAGGGACGTTAAGGCGGCGAGGTGAGAGATTTGACGAAACACTGTGGAAGATATTGTTGTTAAGAAGCGAGTCGAGTGGTTCGTTGGTGTGATTGTGGCAGTATTAATGGTTATATTTAATGCGGTAATAAGTGTAAGACGATGTTGTTATGGAGAAGCAGTCGCGGGTTGATGACGTCATATTGTGGGACCTAGGAAGGGGAGCATGAGGCTGGCTAGGCTGTTAGCTTGCGTGCGACTGTTTTGTGAGTTTGCGGGCGACATGTGTTATGATTAGAGTTTTGAAAATGATGGTTAGGAAGTATTAGAGGACGCGGTGGATGTCGTGGCATTGTATTAGGACGAAACTGAGTGTTTTGTGATAATAGTTGTACGTTGTCGCGGTGTACATCGGTTGCTGTGCGTTTGCGCTTCTGCGCATGCGCGTTACAACGCGGATCGCTGTTTTTTCTTTTCATTCGCTCTGGGGATGGATAACGGGTGAGGAAATATTTGGCATTGTGTTCAAATGTTTGTATTTGTATATTGATATTGTATGTTTGTGTAACAAGGGGAAGAGATGTGAAATGTATGATGATTAGATTATGGGAGTATGTTGTATGTTGTATGTATGCTTTCGATTGCAAACGCCAGCGGAGTAGTGCCGTGTTCGTTTTTACATGTGTTCGAATATTATATTAACCGTTATTCATGCCTGCTAGCTGAAGCTAATTTAGCTAGTAGCGTTAGCAGTTAGCTATGATGAATGTTTCTTGATTTTGGTGTTTAGTGATATCCACCTGTTGTATATACTGTTATACATTTTATGTAGGCTAACGACAGTAACGTTTCAAAATGTGGCTTATGATGTATTCTTTAACAGGATACACTGGCACAATCAGTTAGCTTAGCATTGCTGCTACCTTGCTTGCTAAAAAGTCATGGTAAACCAACAACATGGCAGGGTGCAGGCATACAGGCCGGGCCTGTCTCTCTCCCTCCCTCCCTAATGTGTTTGTGCTTAAAACAGTGAATGATGACCGCATGTTCTCAGAGCATTTTCAGAGCACTGTTAAACTGTTAAATGGTCATTTTAAAACTAATATAAGAAATTAATGTATATAGTGGTATATTTATGAGGGGGAAAAAATATTTGCAACAACTTTTAACATTTATACAGGTAGGTTATTGATAACTAATTCTGCTATGAGTGTCATATTACAGTGACATTCATACAGTATCCTTTGATTTCACATAATTTAATTATTATTTCACAATAAAATACTGTAATCAAAATCCTCTGTAATATCACATCAGATTTTGTAATCTCACAATAACATAGCAATATTTCACATTTAATTATTATTTCACAATAATAGTAATCAAAATCGAAAGGTCCATTTGCATATTATTGGTATCTAGGGACATCTATGGACCTCAGGGAATGTATTCACATTGTCAGAAATATTGTGTCTATTACTAGGCTTGCTTAAATTGTGATGAAACAAATGAGAATATGAATTATGATGTTTCTTTGCATCTTTGACAGTGAATAACACCATGCTAATAATGACCAAACATTAAAAACTGCCACTGATCTCGTTCAGTCCCCTCTTGAGGTCATGTGTAAAAAAAGATCGAAGGAAATTAATAAAGGGAAGATGATTAAACCGAAGGTTCTGTAGATGCAGTACTGAATTCTCCCATCCGGACCAATGCAATTTGAAATATTATTATAGAATATGATGCTTATAAATGACCTTATTATAGCCAATTCGCACATTTATATATATATTATCTTTCAAATGCCTGAGTTCAATTTGGATTTAGTATCACCAGGCATGCATAAGAACAGATAATAATCTACTGTAATCTACTGTACTTTAAAATTTTCCCCACAGTGCAACCGTTTTGAAACTAATTTCAGATCTAATTGTTTCTCCCACTTTGGCCTCCTGACAGACACCGATGCCCTTCAAAAGATCCAAGATGCCCTGGGTCAGAGAGGACGGACCATCCTGCAGTTCTGCCAGAAACTGGACAACCCGGAGATCAGGGAAGTTCTGGCCAGATATGATCCAGAGGCTTCGAAGAACACTCCTTATGGTGTACTTCAAGGAGCCTACGGAGAAACTGCTGCTCGGAGTTGATGTAAGTTTTATTTATTTAAATATTAAAATATTTGAAATGCTAAACGAGTGATTACAAACCCTACAAACACTGTGATAGACCCTCTAAACACTGTGATAGACCCGACAAACACTGTAAACACTGTGATAGATCTATCAGTGTTTAGAGGGTCTATCACAGTGTTTAGAGGGTCTATCAGTGTTTAGAGGGTCTATCACAGTGTTTGTAGGGTCTATCACAGTGTTTGTAGGGTCTATTACAGTGTTTAGAGGGTCTATCACACCCTCTAAACACTGATAGACCCTCTAAACACTGTATCAGACCCTCTAAACACTGTGACAGACCCTCTAAACACTGATAGACCCTCTAAACACTATGATAGACCCTCTAAACACTGTGATAGACCCTCTAAACACTGTGATAGACCCTCTAAACACTGTGACAGACCCTCTAAACACTGTAACAGACCCTCTAAACACTGTGACAGACCCTCTAAACACTGTGACAGACCCTCTAAACACTGTGATAGACCCGACAAACACTGTGATAGACCCGACAAACACTGTGATAGACCCGACAAACACTGTGATAGACCCGACAAACACTGTGATAGACCCGACAAACACTGTGATAGATCTATCACAGTGTTTGTCGGGTCTATCACAGTGTTTTGAGGGTCTATCAGTGTTTAGAGGGTCTATCACAGTGTTTGTCGGGTCTATCACAGTCTTTAGAGGGTCTATCAGTGTTTAGAGGGTCTGTCAGTGTTTAGAGGGTCTATCACAGTGTTTAGAGGGTCTATCAGTGTTTAGAGGGTCTATCACAGTGTTTAGAGGGTCTACCCTCTAAACACTGTATCAGACCCTCTAAACACTGTATCAGACCCTCTAAACACTGTGACAGACCCTCTAAACACTGTGATAGACCCTCTAAACACTGATAGACCCTCTAAACACTGTGACAGACTCTCTAAACACTGTGATAGACCCGACAAACACTGTGATAGACCCGACAAACACTGTGATAGACCCTCTAAACACTGTGATAGATCTATCACAGTGTTTGTCGGGTCTATCACAGTGTTTTGAGGGTCTATCAGTGTTTAGAGGGTCTATCACAGTGTTTAGAGGGTCTATCACAGTGTTTAGAGGGTCTATCAGTGTTTAGAGGGTCTATCACAGTGTTTAGAGGGTCTACCCTCTAAACACTGTATCAGACCCTCTAAACACTGTATCAGACCCTCTAAACACTGTGACAGACCCTCTAAACACTGTGATAGACCCTCTAAACACTGATAGACCCTCTAAACACTGTGACAGACTCTCTAAACACTGTGATAGACCCGACAAACACTGTGATAGACCCGACAAACACTGTGATAGACCCTCTAAACACTGTGATAGATCTATCACAGTGTTTGTCGGGTCTATCACAGTGTTTTGAGGGTCTATCAGTGTTTAGAGGGTCTATCAGTGTTTAGAGGGTCTATCACAGTGTTTGTAGGGTCTATCACAGTGTTTAGAGGGTCTATCACACCCTCTAAACACTGATAGACCCTCTAAACACTGTATCAGACCCTCTAAACACTGTATCAGACCCTCTAAACACTGTGACAGACCCTCTAAACACTGTGATAGACCCTCTAAACACTGATAGACCCTCTAAACACTGTGACAGACTCTCTAAACACTGTGATAGACCCGACAAACACTGTGATAGACCCGACAAACACTGTGATAGACCCTCTAAACACTGTGATAGATCTATCACAGTGTTTGTCGGGTCTATCACAGTGTTTTGAGGGTCTATCAGTGTTTAGAGGGTCTATCACAGTGTTTAGAGGGTCTATCACAGTGTTTGTAGGGTCTATCACAGTGTTTAGAGGGTCTATCACACCCTCTAAACACTGATAGACCCTCTAAACACTATCAGACCCTCTAAACACTGTGACAGACCCTCTAAACACTGTGATAGACCCTCTAAACACTGATAGACCCTCTAAACACTGTGACAGACTCTCTAAACACTGTGATAGACCCGACAAACACTGTGATAGACCCGACAAACACTGTGATAGACCCTCTAAACACTGTGATAGATCTATCACAGTGTTTGTCGGGTCTATCACAGTGTTTTGAGGGTCTATCACAGTGTTTAGAGGGTCTATCACAGTGTTTAGAGGGTCTATCACAGTGTTTGTAGGGTCTATCACAGTGTTTAGAGGGTCTATCACACCCTCTAAACACTGATAGACCCTCTAAACACTGTATCAGACCCTCTAAACACTGTATCAGACCCTCTAAACACTGTGACAGACCCTCTAAACACTGATAGACCCTCTAAACACTGACAGACTCTCTAAACACTGTGATAGACCCGACAAACACTGTGATAGACCCGACAAACACTGTGATAGACCCTCTAAACACTGATAGATCTATCACAGTGTTTGTCGGGTCTATCACAGTGTTTTGAGGGTCTATCAGTGTTTAGAGGGTCTATCACAGTGTTTAGAGGGTCTATCACAGTGTTTGTCGGGTCTATCACAGTCTTTAGAGGGTCTATCAGTGTTTAGAGGGTCTGTCACAGTGTTTAGAGGGTCTATCACAGTGTTTAGAGGGTCTATCAGTGTTTAGAGGGTCTATCACAGTGTTTAGAGGGTCTATCACACCCTCTAAACACTGATAGACCCTCTAAACACTGTGACAGACCCTCTAAACACTGTATCAGACCGTCTAAACACTGTGACAGACCCTCTAAACACTGTGATAGACCCTCTAAACACTGATAGACCCTCTAAAGACTGTGATAGACCCTGTAAACACTGATATCACACCCTCTAAACACTGATAGACCCTCTAAACACTGGGACAGACCCTCTAAACACTGACAGACCCTCTAAACACTGATAGACCCTCTAAACACTGTGATAGACCCGACAAACACTGTGATAGACCCTCTAAACACTGTGATAGATCTATCACAGTGTTTGTCGGGTCTATCACAGTGTTTTGAGGGTCTATCACAGTGTTTAGAGGGTCTATCACAGTGTTTAGAGGGTCTATCACAGTGTTTGTCGGGTCTATCACAGTCTTTAGAGGGTCTATCAGTGTTTAGAGGGTCTATCACAGTGTTTGTAGGGTCTATCACAGTGTTTGTAGGGTCTATTACAGTGTTTAGAGGGTCTATCACACCCTCTAAACACTGATAGACCCTCTAAACACTGGGACAGACCCTCTAAACACTGACAGACCCTCTAAACACTGTGATAGACCCTCTAAACACTGTGATAGACCCGACAAACACTGTGATAGACCCTCTAAACACTGTGATAGATCTATCACAGTGTTTGTCGGGTCTATCACAGTGTTTTGAGGGTCTATCACAGTGTTTAGAGGGTCTATCACAGTGTTTAGAGGGTCTATCACAGTGTTTGTCGGGTCTATCACAGTCTTTAGAGGGTCTATCAGTGTTTAGAGGGTCTGTCACAGTGTTTAGAGCGTCTAGTAGTGTTTAGAGGGTGTGATAGACCCTCTAAACACTGTGATAGATCTAGAAGTGCATGGATACACATTGTATTGCCTAGATGGTGTCAGGCTAGGCGATTGCATAATTCTCTTTCCTGTCCAGTCTAACTGGATGCTGACTGTAGCTTGTTACTGTAGACCTACAGAGTGAGTAATTGAGTGATTAAAAAAAATCGCACTCGTGTGAAGTGAGGGGTGCTCTTATCATCGTACATCATCTCACCCACCTCTCTTCCTCACTTTTTTATTTTTGTGTCTATCAGCTGCTGCTCGACAGTTTGACCCCAAGCTGACCGACCAGGACTACAGCGAAACTGTCAAGAAGTGGCTTCGTTATGCGCCAGACCGGGAGGGAGGCATCTCAAGGAACCGAAGTGACCCAAACTTAAGTCAAGCGAACCAGAGCCAAACTTAGGGTACCCCAGCACAGCACAGCACACACTGTTTCCCTGGTTCATACAGTACAAGGAATTACCCTCCATGGACACTGTTCTTCCATGGACGGCATCTACTTGAATGACTTATGCTGCTTCAGCCTGTTCTTGGAACCGAAGTGACCCAAACTTAATTGTCAAGCGAACCAGAGTCAAACTTGGGGTACCCCAGCACACTGTTTCCCTGGTTCATACAGTACAAGGAATTACCCTGGACACTGTTCTTCCATGGACGGCATCTACTTGAATGACTTATGCTGCTTCAGCCTGTTCTTGCAGTGTTTATTTTTTTTATTTTTTATTTTAACCTTTATTTACCCAGGGTAGGTTCGCTGAGCACGGATGCTCTTTTTCAGCTACGCCCTGCTTCACATTCACAGAGTTCCATTCACACCTGGGAGCTGCCCAGGCCTAACAAAATTAATAGTTGGTTTCAGGTTGCCGACCGACCCTGCCGATTTAGGTGCGACCCAATATATTTTATGAGTTTTTAGAAAAAAAATTATAAAAAAAAACCCCTTTTTTTTTTTTTTTTTTTAATAAGTTTTCATAGAAATCTTAGTCAAACATTTAGTATTATGGATATTAAACATGCTGGCAGAGTACATGGATCCATGTTGTTGTGAACATTTTAATTAAATAAAGAAATTCCCTATCCATAGTCGCCGTGGGAAAGAATAAAATAAAAAAATTAAATAAAATAAATTCCCTACCTACCCATGGCCAAACTGACAACCAACCTGAAACCAACTATTAATTTTGTTAGGCCCCAGTACAACCACAGTCTGACACTGTTGGCCACTGAGCAACTCAAGGGGGGGGGGGGGGGATCCAAAAAAAATTGCTTTTCATTTATCTATTTATTTAACTGTATTAAACAATATAAAACGAATTGGCCATAATTGACTGAGCAAACTAATGCTTACTGCTGTAACCTACTAATAACACTTAAGTAAATCTGAAGATTATTATATAGCAGATGCCTTGGAGGATAAGTCGTGGACAACTGTAGATCATCTAAGCTCCACTGTGTTTAAATTCAAATCCTATGCCATTGTTATTTAACCCTTGTGTCTGAAAACTAAAGTATTATACTCTTATTAGGGGACTAAATTGAAAAACTCCATAAAAAGATTATGTTGAAATAATTTCCCACTTTCTTTTCCATAAATATTTTATTCAACTTCAGCCCTGATCATAACAATTTTTTATATTATTTTTGTAATGAAATACTCCCACTTTTCTGAAAAGAGTTGTTAAATATGACAAAAAAAAGAATATGTGGTGGTTATGATCGGGCTGAAGTGGAATAAACAATTTATGAAGAGTAAAAAAAAAATACAAGATAATTAAAAGATTATGCCACATATTATGTTGGCTCATCACTGCAAAGTTATCAAACAAATACGAATCTGATCAGACACAAGGGTTAAGTTGTTGTTCCCTTTCTAATTTCCTCAAACATCTAGTCTAGTTAATGTGATCAATATTATTTGACAATTGATGCTTTTTGTTGGACATTTCAGTCAGTAGTGAGCTCATACTTTGAGCTCATAAATTTATAGTTAAAATGATTGAGACAACGCAATCTTGTCTTCGTTGTGCATGAATGCGTGTGCTCACCACACACAATATGTGTGTCACTATTCTGGCAGTGGCTATATATGTATTGTTAATGAAAGCCTGTTATAAGGTCTGTTATTTTTTTTGTGTGTAAAAGGTATGGTCACTGGAAGTTATGATACCCTAGAAAAAAAAAAATCATATTAAAGCCATGTTGTCATTTTTGTTCACACATTTTTGGAAATATGGTCATATAAGAATTTTATTATTATTTATTTAACAATAGTGTGTTTAACAGCAGGGAAAAAACATGTAATGTTATGATGTATACATATCAGCAGCAATATTTTAATGTAAAATGTACATTAATCAGTATTGATTCCTTAACTTTACAAGTTACAAGTAGATGTAGAAGTTACAAATGTACAAGTAGAGTACCATTTAGATTATGGTTGAATAAACATTGATGTCTAACATTGATTCAATATAAAATCAACTAAAATGTGCATGTAGATTACCATTTAGATTATGGTTGAATAAACATTGATGTCTAACATTGATTCAATATAAAATCAACTAAAATGTGCATGTAGATTACCATTTAGATGATGGTTGAATCAACATTGATATAGTATCAGCTATGGTTGACACCTAACGTTGATTCAACGTGTAAGTCATATTGATTGATTGATTGAATTGATTGATTGATTGAAAAGTTTATTAACAGATTGCAGAATGGGTACAGTACAGTACAGCTCAATACATACAATTGTTAAGGGGATGCAGACCAGAGAAAGACTTTCGACTTGTTTACATCAGGGTCCCCCATTTTCAATTCATCATAACATATATGACATACATGACATACAGATAGACAGTACTGCTACATCTATACATTTATGACATATCAGATTTGCAAATACAGTACTGTTTGTGATACAAAAGTGTCCAGAAAAGGAGTGTATATACATTTGGCATAGAAACTGTACATTGGAGGAGGTTGGTTGGGTGGGGTGGGGTTGGGTGGGTTGGGTGAGGGCTGTACATTGGAGGTGGGGGGGGGGGGGGGGGGGGTTGGGAAGGGGACACACACACATTTTACACTGTACATTTGAATATTGACAAAGCCTTACTTGGTCATTTACTGTACAACTAGGTTAGGACATTTGTAGGGGCCAGTTTCGAATTGCAGTCTCACGTAGGTGTTTTTTGAGAGTGTTTTTGAAGGTGGGTAGTGATTCACATTCCTTTACAGCTTTAGACAACGATCTGTATAATTTAGATGTCAGGCTTCAACATAGATTCAATATTTCTGCCGAACCCTATTTCAACGTTGATTCACCCTTTTTTTTGCTATCTGGGAGGCGATCGTGTGGGTTACCTCGTGTCGTGTATAGGCTACCTATACTTCAGTGTCGTTTTTTTTCTCGAAGCTCCAGTG
This sequence comes from Notolepis coatsorum, assembly GCF_963971535.1. Lineage (NCBI taxonomy): Eukaryota > Metazoa > Chordata > Actinopteri > Aulopiformes > Paralepididae > Notolepis > Notolepis coatsorum. The sequence continues at coordinate 195,709,139 of NC_140167.1, read as the reverse complement.
CGCTCTTCGGACTTCGGTAACTATCGCCGCGGTCCGGTGACACTTGTCGCCGGGCGGGAAGCGCGAGCCGCGGAGGGAGGATTGATTGATTGAAAACTTTATTAACAGATTGCAGAATGGAATGGGTACAGTACAGTACAGCTCAATACATTGTTAAGGGGATGCAGACCAGAGAAATACTTTCGTCTTGTTTACATCAGGGTCCCCCATTTTCAATTCATCATAATATATGACACACGACATACAGATAGAGTGATTGCAGTACTGCTACATCTATACATTTGACATACCAGATTTGCAAATACAGTACTGTTTGTGATACAAAAATTGTCCAGAAAAGAGAGTATATACATTTGACGTAGAAACTGTACATTGGAGGAGGTTGGGTAGGTGGGGTGGGGCAGATAACACTAATATTATCTTTTTTATTAATATCCTAAAGTAAGTTAATGTAGATGACTCAAAAGTATAATTGCCTGTATTTAAAAAAAAAGTCACAAAAGAAACAAACAGGTGCTTGTTACTCTGTTTGACAGAATGAGCGATTGTATACTACAGAGCACATCAAAATGTAAGTGTCTGTCAACCTAATAGTGTGCTTGCAGTAGACTATTTGTGTTGGAGATGGGATTACAGAGAGACAGGACAAGTAACAGCTTTTGTATGTTGAGTAGGGGAAAATATATGCCTATAGCCTAGTGCCACTCAAGGTTCTTTGGTAGACTATTGCATTGGTCCATTCATTGAAGATGAACGCAATGCGACATCCTTTACTAGGCTCACCCACCAACAGTTCAGGTGCTGAACTGCTGATCCGAATGTATAGGTAAAAAGCATATTATGCGTTTTCATCAATAAATAAATGCCCCAAATGTTTTAAGCTTGTGCGCTGACACGCACTCGCATGGATTGGGGGCCCACAAATAGATTCTTTCATGGGGCCCAGAATCTCCAGCTATGCCCCTGGATACAGGGATAAGGTTGAACTTCAATTTGAACAGGTTGATTCCAGAGATATGTGGCAGGGCCTCAAAATGATGACAGATTACAAAGGCACCTCCCACAAGCTGAACAATGATATCACCCTGGCGAATGAGTTAAATACCTTCTATGCAGGTTTGAGGCTGTGAATAACAACATCAGCCTACAGACCACTAAAATAGAGAGGGGAGCCACTGCCGGTGATTCAGGATAACAGAACATGAGGTGAGGAGGACCTTTAAGAAAGTGAATATCGAGGCGGCTAGGTGGTGCAGTGGGCAAGGCGCTCACCACCAATGCAGGAGAGGCTGGGTTCGAGCCCAGCTCTCCGCATTGCTATCAGCTTGGCTGGTCGTTCATACTAATACAATTGGCAGTATTAGGGGGTGGGAAGCTGATGGGTGGGGATCGGACGTTGTGGACAGCGACTCCTACAGGTCGGTTGGTGCGCCTGCGCAGCAGAATCAGGAAGCGACGGGGGCGGCGTGCCCTCCCACGCAGACCCCCGACGCTAAGAGATCGCGCTGTGCAGGTGAAAAGATGCGACGGCTGCTTCCTCGAGTACCGGAGGGGACACGTGATGCAAGGCTTCGTCCACATTGCAGCCGGCTTGTGGGAGGCATGGTCTAACAGCGTTCGAGACAGGGGAGGGTAGAATTGGACGATACAAAATTGGGATGAGAGAAAAATAGAAAAATGGGAGAAAAAGTAGATACAAAAAAAAAGTGAATATCGGGAAGGCAGCAGGACCGGACGGTATCCCCGGCCGCGTCCTAAAAGTCTGTGCTGACCAACCGGTATTCACTGACATATTCAACCTGTCCTTAGAACAGGCTGTCATCCCCACCTGTCTGAAAAAGTCCACCATTATCCCTGTACCCAAAAAATCCACGCCCGCTTGCCTCAACGACTATCGCCCTGTAGTTCTCACCTCCATAGCCATGAAGTGCTTTGAGAAGCTAGTGAAGGGCTACATCTGTTCCTCCCTCCCCAACACCATGGACCCCCTGCAATTTGCATAACGCTCCAACAGGTCCACGGAGGACAGCATAGCCCATGTGCTGCACACAGCAGCATCACACCTGGACAAAAGGCAGGGGAACTATGTGAGAATGCTATTCATCGACTACAGCTCAGCATTCAATACCATAGTCCCCTCCAAACTTGTAGCCAAGCTCAGGGACCTGGGCTTGAACTATGGCCTCTGCCAGTGGGTCTTGGACTTCCTGACAGGAAGACCCCAGGTGGTGAGAGCAGGCAACTGCATCTCCTCATCCATCACTCTCAACAAAGGGGCCCCCCAGGGCTGTGTTCTGAGCCCCCTCCTCTACTTGCTGTACACACATGACTGTGTGGCACAGCGGAACAACACAATTATAAAGTTTGCCGATGACACAGTGGTGGTGGGCCTGATCTCTGCAAATGACGAGAGGGCCTACCTGGAAGAGGTAGAGGACCTGACGCGGTGGTGTCAGGAGAACAGCTTCTCCCTGAACATCAGCTAAACTAAAGAGATGATTGTGGACTTTAGGAGGTCGGGGGCCAGGGACTACAGCCCCCTCAGCATCGACGGGACACCGGTCGAGAGAGTGAGCAGTTTTAAGTACCTCGGAGTCCACATATCCGAGGACTTGACATTGATAGACCACACACATTGACAGTGTAGTGAAGAAGGCACAACGCCTCTACTTCCTTAGGGGCCTAGGGAAGTTCAAAATGAGTCAGAAGATCCTCAAGAACCTCTACTCATGCAAAATAGAGAGCATCCTGACTGGTAACATCACCTCCTGGTTTGGGAATAGCACCGCACAAGACCGCAGCAGACTACAGAGAGTGGCCGGTTCAGCCGAGCACACAATTGGAGGTGTGCTTCCCACTCTCCAGGACGTTTATAACAAGCGTTGCAGGGCCAAGGCTAAGAGAATAACTGCCTCTTTTAACTGCTGCAGTCAGGCAAGCGCTACCGGAGCCTCATGGCCAGTACAGCGAGACTCAGAAGGAGCTTCGATCCCCAGGCCATCAGGATGCTCAATGACAATGACACTATGTAACAACCCATCATCTACATACACTGCACACACATGCACACTCACTTTAAACAAACACCCACCTTACTCACTTTATATTTATCTATTATGAAAGAGATTTGCACCACATTCAATACCTCATTTGCACCCTACCCCAAGTTTTGTACCTCTGCATTCTACCTCACTGGTACTCATTTTACTCTGTATTGTATATATGTATATTGACTGTACCTACTTTTTACTTCTTAAAACTGTATGTAGCACACTCTCAGGGGCTGATGAGAAACCTTGACTTTATTTAGTAAACCTAATGTGTAGATTAAGAAGATAAACTTCCCAATCGTGTATGTAACATAGGCTAGAAATGTACTGAGAGAAAACAAACAAAAGAACAGCAATAATATATATTTGAAAATAAATCCTCTAATGGTCCAATGTATAAATAAGCTAACCTTGTCCACCAGATGGCGCCATGTGGCTGCCAATGATCTCCAAAGAATGAATGGTAGCCAAACATTCCTCAATCCATAAAGCCAAAAGATGAATCAGATGGTTATAATTTAAAATGTATTATCATAATTTCATAAACATGATTGACACATTGCAAAGACACATTGCAATGACACATTCCAAATAAAAATTTACAACTTTAATAATTTTCAATAATTTATCATACAGTTGGTAGAAGCGTTCATAAATACAGTATGAGACATTATAAAAAAAGTTCCCTACATTTATCACCCAGTTCAATTCATCAATGATCCAAACAAACAACGGGGCAGGCCCAACATAAATAATAAAAAGCAGGAATGGATACATAATTTTTTCCCACACTGTGTTAGTCACTAAACAACAGGTAAATATGAGTTTTAAAATTGTATTTGCTGTATTTTTTCTGGCTGTAAAATGTGTGTATGTTGACAATACAATATATCTAAATACCCATATTCTACTGGTGATGGGTTTGGAAAGTTTCAGAAAGCTTACTTTTCAGGCGGCTAGGTGGTGTAGTGGGCAAGGCGCTCGCCACCAATGCAGGAGATGCTGGGTTCGAGTCCAGCTCTCCGCATTGCTATCAGCTTGGCTGGTCGTTCATACTAACACAATTGGCAGTGTTAGGGGTGGGAAAGCTGATGGGTGGGGATCGGACGTTGTGGACAGCGACTCCTACAGGTCGGTTGGTGCGCCTGCGCAGCAGAATCAGGAAGCGACGGGGGCAGCGTGTCCCTCCCACGCAGACCCCCGCCGCTGAGAGATCGCGCTGTGCAGGTGAAAAGATGCGACGGCTGCTTCCTCGAGTACCGGAGGGGACACGTGATGCAAGGCTTCATCCACATTGCAGCCGGCTTGTGGGAGGCATGGCCTAACAGCGTTCGAGACAGAATTGGATGATACGAAATTGGGATGGGAGAAAAATAGAAAAATGGGAGAAAAAAGTAGATAAAAAAAAAACGAACTTTTCATCCACAAATCAAAATAGTCAACAATGTATGTGAATATACCCCACATTTATATGGAGAAATATGTTTCTTTTAAGCAGTTGTCATAAAGGCATATGATGAGGCACTTGGAGGAGAAAGCATGGTTGGCAGACGATTAGGCGATAAGTCTCACTACAAGAGATAGAAAATAGACATTTCCAGTGTCATGCCTCTTGCACCGTCTTTGTGTGTTTTGTGTGGAAAATGTCTACGGTGGTCTCCTGGCACTCCCTCAGATCATAGTCACAGTAACCGATGGAGAAGCGACCCTGGGGACAGAACGAGTAACTCTTTTCAGACAGGACTGAGTTAACAATTGTCATTCATCATTTGAATCATACAGTATGCATTCTAGTCACTTGTGTCTTCAAGGGTGTGGCCTTACGTTATGTTTCTTGAAGTAGTCGAGGCCTCTTCCAATCTTGATAATCCAGCCATTGTCAAACCTAGGGGATATGATGACAATCGTTTATAATAATACAAATAATAATAAACGTTATTTGTATAGCACCTTTCATACAAGAATTGCAGCCCAAAGTGCTTCACAGCAGTGATGTAGACACAAAATAGACATAGGCATAAAATGGGTAATTATAGACAGGCATAAAATGAGCATAGAATTGTTATTAAAACCTCCCAGAGTTTTTTCTTTTATAGATTTCGGTCATTCGAAAATTTAAAATCTCTGAAAAACAGACAGAAAAGAAATCTCACAACAACTATTGACGTGTTGTATTTCCAATACATCAGCTCACATAAGTCAGGAGTGGGACCCTGGCGTATTTGTGATCGATACCACGTGATATCGCCTCCTTGGTGTACAATACTTTAAACACCCGCACTTTGCCACTTCAACTGGGTTAGGTTGGGCTTTACAGGTCAAGAAGAAACATCACAATAGATCCAGAACAAAAACCACCATAAAATCCACATAATATGCAAAACCCCCAGACTTTCCCAAATGAAGATGAGGAACGACTCACTAAAACCTAGCAATAGGAAAAGAAACACCTATTTATATTCACACACATTCTAACATTAGGTTAAGTTAGGTTGTTAGGTTAAGATAGATAGATAGATAGATAGATAGATAGAGTTAAGATAGGGATGTCCAATATTATCGGCCTACCGATATAGGCATACAAATGTGATATCGAAAAATATATTTTTTTACATTTATTTAACCTTTATTTACCCAGGCAAGTAAGAACAAATTCTGATTTTATTTATTGTCAAAAGTATGCATAATGTTGTGTTAATTCCACAACAAGAGATATGTAATGTTAATTACCTGAAATCATTCCATTTTTGGGGGGGGGGAAACCCTGCATATATTGGTATCGGTTGATATCGGTATCGGAAATTAAGAGTTGGACAATATCGGTATAGGTAAAAAAGCCAATATCGAGCATACCTAGTTAAGATAGAGATAGAGATAGATAGATAGGTTAAGACGGTTAACTTCTGTGACCACATGATGCAGGTGAGCGGGCTGTTTGCTTGTTGAACCACACCAATGGCCAGGGACTAGACTGATGAGATGACTACCAGCTTGAATGTTGTTGTTGTTGTACCTGATCTCCCTGTCGTGGATGGTGGAGGAGTACTGCATGTCCAGAGACACTCCCTGGGCCTGGAGGCTCTGTTTCAGCTCCGCCAGGGCGCCCACCTGCTGGCCGCTGGCCCCATGCTGCACGGGACAGACAGCCATCAGACAGCAGTAGGACACCGGTGGTGTGAAGAGTAACACACAGCCTAACGACGTGTCACATGGTTAAAACTCGACTGGAGAGAATAACGACAGCGGCGAGTGACGGTGACCTACCTCATCGTGAGAGGTGAGGAGGTGGATGGTACCTACCTCATCGTGAGAGGTGAGGAGGTGGATGGTACCTACCTCATTGTGAGAGGTGAGGAGGTGGATGGTGACCTACCTCATCGTGAGAGGTGAGGAGGTGGATGGTACCTACCTCATCGTGAGAGGTGAGGGGGTGGATGGTACCTACCTCATTGTGAGAGGTGAGGAGGTGGATGGTACCTACCTCATCGTGAGAGGTGAGGAGATGGATGGTACCTACCTCATCGTGAGAGGTGAGGAGGTGGATGGTACCTACCTCATCGTGAGAGGTGAGGAGGTGGATGGTGACCTACCTCATCGTGAGAGGTGAGGAGGTGGATGGTTTTCACTTGGCAGGACGCTTTCAGCAGCATTTCGCAGAACCGTAGGAAGTTGTACAACTGAGAGGGAAGAAGAAATGTGATATACGGTATATAAGAACCACTTCATTACAGCTGTGACCTGATGATGTTATTCAAAACTTTCAAAATGGTGCGTTTACCTGGATGCCACTTAAAATAAAGTCCAACATTTTAGGGCTGTGTATTGGCAAGAATCTTTTAATACAATACATTCTAAAAAATTTGGGATTTTACGGCGGTTTTTGTTGTGGATCTATTGTGACGTTTCTTCTTAATCTGTGAAGCCCATGGGGGCAATTTGTTGTGATTTCGGGCTATACAAATACATTTGATTTTGATTTGATGATTTGATACAGTTCAACCTATCGTAATTTATTGTGATATATAATTGTGACATTATAAACACTGTAATATATTATTATTTTGTAATGTCAACATTTGAAAAAATGTAGAAAGTCGAAAGGTTTACTTAATTACTAGTTACTTTTTTCATGCAATCTGAATGGAGATTCATCAATAGTAAATACAGATTCTCGTAGGATTCTGTAAGTAAACAAATGTAGAAAATAAACAAAGTAAACAGACAGTAATCATCATCTGCTATAAGTTTGACATTGTACTATATGAATGGTCTTTCAGTAAAAGCCTGGATACTTGTTGTCCGGTATTGATGCAGCCTAACATTGTGAACTAAAGTATCATGATACACAATACATGATACACAGCCCTAATCAACATCACGTGACCGTGTCCTCTATTACAGTATGCTGACATTATTATAAACCAGCACACAATCTTGCATTACCGGTCAGGTCAGGTCTGTCACTTTCAACTCAGGAACTGGGTTAGTGCTTGATGCCCACAGTTTTTCAGTAAGAATTACAATGTAATATGACATATTTTTTTTATGTCTTTCTTGTAATACAATGTCATGGTGCTAATCTATTCAGAATGGTTTATTTCTTAATACTGCTGCAAGATTTTGTATATACATGTATATGTTTTATTATATGTATATATCGTGGATGATGGTATAGTCCAAATCCATACTTTGCATGGATCCACGACGGTGTACCTTCATATTGGGTAAACTTCCCAACCCTAGTTCTCTGGGAGCACATCACTTCCCTGCACAGCTGCAACCTACAGCAAAACTTTAACATACAATTGAGGAGGCCAAAATGATTAGGCCCCAGGCATTAAAGCGTTCCGTCTTGAGAGAGAATTCCATCAATTTGATTTGGAGTTCCATCAATTTGATTCGGAGTCTGACGGATTTCCCATCAATTGGCTACCTGGTATAATATGATTTGTAGATGCATACAGATTGAAACTGAATTGAGCCAATCGTAGGCGTCAAATATCATGAAAAAGGGAATTTTTTTCCTACTGCGGCTGCGCCAAGCAGAGTCATGGCGAGCAATAATGGCAGGACGCACGCAGCGACTCGAGAGAAATGTATAATAATCGCAAGATACATTCAGACTGTTGGATCTAAATAAATGGATTTATGGACACATTTATGCCTGGACCACAAAGCTTATTGAAAGGTTAGCGGAGACGCAACGGCTCTACCGGAGTCCGTCAGCCTGTAATAATACTTAATAGTAGAAACACATGTCAGAAAACACGAGTCTTACGACAGTCGCCTTTTTTGCAACCCACCGCGGTGTTCTCAGACGAAAAGGATGAGCGGCACCACCCAACAAAAGAAAGTTTTGAGAGGAATGTAAGTTTGAAGATAGCAGTGTTTCAAGAGACTGGCTAGGCTACAGTATGATGCGGGGGCTGTAGACAGTGGTGAGTTGTTAACTTGTTCCGTGTTCCGCAACTATGTCAAAAAGAAAAACAGAAACAACACATTTGTCATTGTCGTGTTACTTCACAGTACAAATACGTGAGTCCTCTGCTGTGGTTGTGACGAGTATCCTTTATTAGCTTAACTCCGTAGCAACATCACACAGGTGTATCTGTAGACCAGTATTTCTCAAAGTGTGGGGCGCACCCCCCAGGGGAGGCGCAGAGGCATGACAGGGGGGGCCTTGAGATTAAAAAATAAAGAATTTTTTTTTAATTCTTTTTGGATTACAGAAAATTATCACTAAAGTGCTATCTGTTGCAGCTGCACTGTTCTCCATGAAAATACCATATTTGGATAAGTTTGACCATTTCTCAAAATCTGAAAATCATTATTTAATAAAACACAGAAAAGGATCACCAAGTTACTCTGGATAAAAAAAACTTTACAGACAACATTGAGACAAAGCTTCCTGACACATCTCCATCCAAACTCTTGGAAGAACTCATTGAAATCTCATCTGATACCACCTGGAGAGCTAGTTTCAGAGTGTGGTGCTGAGTACCAAGTATCTCATGATGCAGCAGTTAAGGTGTTGTCGATACCATTCAGCACCACATATCTGTGTGAAGCTGGCTTTTCATCCATGACAGCTCTGAAAACAAAATATAGGGCCAAGTTGAGCCTTGAGGATGACATGCGTGTTGCCTTGTCAAAGACTGACAGCAATAAAGACGGTTTGCTTAGTTCCTAATATATTCGCTTTGTAAATTCCCAGCCACTGAGTGAAGATCTGCTGTTTTACAAATATGACAGCTGATGAGCTCTTCAAAATTATTGACAGTTACCTGACAGAACATGGACTGAAATGGGAGAACTGTGTGGGCTTTTGCTCTGACGGTGCGCAGGCCATGGCAGGGAAAAGGAGGGGGCTACAGGCGCTCATCAAGGGGGTCTCGCCAAACGCGCAATGGACGCACTGTAAATTCACAGAGAGGCGCTAGCATCAAGACAGCTTAGCCCTGAGCTGAATGAGGTTTTGACAGAAGTTATAAACGTGGTAAATTTCATCAAAACCTGACCCCTGAAAGCGTGCCTGTTCTCTGCGCTGTGTGAGGAGATGGGAGCTGACCATTCTGCAGTGCTGTTTCACAGCGAGGCAAGGTGGCTCTCACGAGGGAAGGTGTTGTCGCGAGTCTTTGAACTACGAGGGGAGATTCGGGTGTTCTTGGAGGAGAGCATGCAAGAAGCTGCAAGCAAGTTCAATGATGAACAATTTCTGATGAAACTGGCCTATCTCAGCGATGTCTTTGGAAAGCTGAATGAATTAAACCTTCAGCTTCAAGGTATGTTGATATTTTTTGTCTTCTAGTATCCGTCATGTCTACTCTAAACTAGAGTAGACTAGTGTCTGTCTGTTTGTCACTAAATGTAATATGAATTGATTACAAAAGGACCCCAATTGAAACAAGCCATTGGCTTTCTTGGGTTTTTTAATCCTATTTAGTTGACTTTGTAATTGCGGTCATGTGATTTTTTTTCTGCAAACATCGAAATAAAGTATTCTATTCAATTCAATTCAAGGCAAAGATAAATACCTACCTGACCTGGCAAACAAGATCACTGCATTCAGTGGAAAGCTGGCGATGTGGGGCAGGCGCCTTGATGAACAACAGACTGATGCCTTTGAGAACCTGACTGAGTTTGCTGAAAGCAGTGTTTCTCAAGTCACCACAGTGATCCCCTGTCTCAGGCAGCACATCTCTTCCCTGAGAGGATTTTTTTTAAATACTTCCCTAACAACAGTGCTCAGTATGACTGGGTGGTGGATCCATTCAATGCAGCAGGTTGGTATTTTATGTTATTGACTGACTAATTATGACATTTGTGCTGTAGGCTACATACATTTTATTTATGTTGTACATTATATAATAATAATAATAATAATAATAATAATAATAATAATAATAATAATAATAATAATAATAATAATAATAATAATAATAATAATAATGATAATAATATGCTACTATCTAGCTGGAATGGATTGTTGTAAAACTGAAATGTGTTGCGTTTAATTTGCAATTAATTACAAATAAAGTATCTCTCCATCTACAGCACCTGCTGATTTCAGCTCTGCTGAAGAGGAGCAACTCATAGAAATGACCTCTGACTCCACCCTGAGGCTGAGGTTTACAGCTCAGACACTGAGTGAATTCTGGCTTGGTGTGGAGAGGGAGCATCCACTCATAGGGCAGAGGGCTGTGGGCATCCTTCTTCCCTTCGCCACATCCTATCTCTGTGAGATTGTATTTTCAGCTGTTGCTTCACTGAAGACAAAGCACAGGTCTAAGCTCAACATTGAGCATGACTTGAGAGTGGCAGTATCAAGCCTGCAACCTCATTTTGAAAAGATGTGCAGTGCAAAACAGGCTCATTGCAGCCACTAATGCTGTGATGACTCACATAATTTACTTACATTTTCTCTTTTTTTGCACAAATTGCAAAGTTCTTTCACAAGTTCTTTCACAAGTTTTCTATCTATTCTTTTTTAAAGCAGTGTCCTTGAATTGTATTGCAATGTTACAAGATGTCTGTATTTTTTTAAAAGCACAGTATTTGAGTGTATTGGACTGTATTGTTATGTTGTTGCACAATTGTAAAGTGGTTGCACAATTTGAAAGGTCACGATATTGGTGTTATTTCAATCAATTTAAACATGGCCCATTTCATGACTTTTGTTGGGGCGAGGGGGGGGGGCCAAAATATTTTGGTCCGCCAAAGGGGGGCCTGACAGAAAAAGTTTGAGAAGCACTGCTGTAGACAGTCTCCTCCCCACCGTATATTCTCTCCCCACTGTATGTATCTTTTTTCTCCCACCCACCCCCCTAATGTACAGTCTCCTCCCATCATAATGTATATAATCTCTGTTAGGATCTATGGGTAACAGTACTGTATATTTGCATATCGTATACGTCACAAATGTAACATTACTATATACCTGTAGTATGTCATGTATGTCCCTATTCTATAAATGATGTGTATGTCATAAATGTCACTATGAATTGAAAATGGGGGACCCTGATGTAAACAAGACAAACGTCTTTCTCTGGTCTGCATCCCCTTAATAATTGTGTGTATTGAGCCGTACTGTATTGTACCCATTCTGCAATCTGTTAATAACAATCTGTTAAAGATTGATTGATTGTTATTAACAGATTGCAGAATGGGTACAATACAGTACAGCTCAATACACACAATTGTTAAGGGGATGCAGACCAGAGAAAGACTTTCCTCTTGTTTACATCAGGGTCCCCCATTTTCAATTCATCATAACAAATATGACATACATGACATACAGATAGACAATACTGCTACATCTATACATTTATGACATACCAGATTTACAAATACAGTATTGTTTGTGATACAATAAGAGTCTAAAAAAGAGAGTATATACATTTGACGAAGAAACTGTACATTGGAGGAGGTTGGGTAGGTTGGGTGGAGGGGGGGGGGGGGGGACTGTACATTGGAGGTGGTTGGGTGGGGGGGGCGGGAGGGTTGGGTAGGCGGGGTGTAACTGTACATTGGATTATCGCCGAAACCAAAACAAGTAGGCTCCCTTAAAACGCTAACGCTATTAAAAAAAAATACAGTGGAGCGTAAAATAAGAATATGACTTGGCCTGAAAAAAAGTTCAGCCAGGAGATTTTTTTTGCTTTAATCCGTTAGGCCCCCTTGTGAAATCAAACAAAACCCTTGATTTCTCCATGGAAATTACCATTAACAACAAGTGTTTATAGTGTATTTGTTTCCAAAATAATAAAGACAAAATGTCCACTAAGTTTGATTAGGATATTTTATCGATGCACTGAGTTAAAACAAGAAACGGCAAAAATGACACATCCAAAATTATTAGCCCCCTGGCTATTATAGTCAATAGTGTACCCTTTCTGAGCCACAACTGACGACAACCCCTTAGAGTAGTTCTTTACTAGGTTGGCAGTGGCACAGGTCTCTTGAGGGATTTTGGCCCATTCTTCCATTGCAAATTGTTCCAGCTGGTCCAAATTGTGTGGTTCCCAAGCATGGACATTCCCTTTGAGCACCCACCACAGATTCTCAATAGGATTAAGATCTGGGCTCTGTGCAGGCCACTCCAGGGCCCTCATTCATCAACGTGCCTTACGCACAGATATGTGCTTAAGCTGTGCGTACGACCATTTCTAAGCAGAGTGTGGGATTCATCAATTTCAACTTGAACTTGACTTCGTGCTTATATCTACGCACAGCTCGGACCATGCGTACCTGGCGCCCGTTGGTAGAATATATTATTACAACAAGGAAATGAGCTTCTGTGCATTAGTTTCAACACTGGCATGTTCTGTATGAACCGTAATTCATTATAGTTCATTGTAAAATAGCAACAGTAGTGTAATTATGGTCAAAACCCTATAAATAGCATTTGGAATAATAGATCTTTCTCTCAGAATGAATGCAGCATGGTTTATATAGCGTTATCGGAATATACGGGGTGTACTGACTGACTGCGCTCCGCGTAGCTCAACTCGTTATTATTTTGCGCACAGACCGCAGAAACACGGGAACGTTTTGATTATATTTAAAAGGCTTTACATTAAACGAAACAAGTGGAATTTCGAAGCTGTAAGCAGAATACAAGTCATATGAACACCCACGATATAGTGTTCTTCCCCCTTTTTACTGTATAAGAAAGAATAAAAAACGCATTGCAATGACACCAGGGTGTATGTGTATTACAAAACCCTTGCAATAACAAACATAGTGGACAGACACAACATATAAATATGATGATGGAATTCATTCAAGTCCTCTCCACCCTCGGGTCTTTGCCACCGGCACGGTCCATCGTGATATTGGAGATGGATCGAGCAATAGACTGTTACTGTAGCTGTCAAAGCTCCATCACAAATGCAGTTATGTGAATAGAAAGGGATTCCACTCAGTCAATGTTGCGATGCGCATTTGCCTGATACATGTTGTTGCTGCATGCCGGGAGGAAAGGCATGCTGCATGTTTTCAATTCATTAAATAAAATGGATACTTTTTGCAAGGGTTTACTGACTGTCATACAAATAATCAACCAACTACATACTGTAACTTTTCAGTGCACGTTCTTATTTACATTGTGACAACAGCCTTGTGAGTTCCCGCAGTGACCCGCACACAGACATGATGGAATTCAAGTTCAAGTTTGTATTGATCACATATAGGCAGGCTACACATGGCGTATAGGCTACAACATGGCAGGAAGATTCATTGTTCTTGTATATGCTCTCGTATTATTGTTTATATAGGCTACCCAATACTGACATCAAAATAGATTGTATGCCTCTAGAAATCATATGCAGCAGGTAGAAGATTGACGGAAAATCCGTCGCGATTTGGAATAAAATTGAGGAGAACTTTAATCCCTGGGTATTAATCAAACAAAACGGAAAAAGGCAGTCATATTCCAGCACAGTCTTTATTAGTGTTTGCGCTGCCCAGGCAGCAATGGTTAATAGATATCATATCCGACATCACCGTACGTGTACACGTCTGTCAGCCTGTCTCATAACACGCTTCCCTCGGTTTAGTCCATTCTTCCACATTTCATGGGGGTGTCCATTACCGTATATGGTTAATCGGGGCGGTTTTGGTATGCAAATACGTGAAAGTGTGCACGAGCCTCGGCGCAGGGCCAAGGTGATATTTATCATGACAGGTGTGCGTAGAACCTGCGTACGCACGTGTGATGAATCCCGTTTATTTTGTGCGTGCACTCATTCTAAATTCTGTGCTTACGTGTGGAAATAGAACATTTTCTACGTCACGTTGATGAATGAGGGCCCAGAACCTTGGTTTTGGTGTCCTTTAGGAACTGTTGGACCAATTTTGATCTATGCTTTGGGTCATTGTCTTGTTGGAAGACCCAGCGACGACCTAAGCATTGCATCCGGCTTCAACATGGACGGTCGCATTTTACGTAGCTCCCGTAACCAACGCAACAGAGCAACAACAAAAAAGTACTTTGCGCATTTTCTACTTTCCCTCCTGTGGATTATGGATTTGTACCTGAATTCACAACTCAAGCAGCAAATCCAGACAGAAGTGGAGGGTAGCGAAAACGTAAAACAGCAGTCCCATTGCGACTTCTATTTGTTAACGGGCTCGGAGAGGAAACATCCAGCCTTCGGAGCCACGACCATCCACACAGTACTTACTGCAAATCCGGAACGAAAGAAATTACCCCCGGCAGGCAAGTGTAATAAGAGATCAATGTTTTTATTATATCTGCTCATGTCGGGTGACATTCATCAGAACCCTGGTCCCGTAATGACACGGAACCAGAGACTACAGTCAAATCTGCTGACCCAAGAAGCAGCAGCCAGCACAACAGATCAACGGCTACCCACACATACTGCGGCTAACGACATGATCAACGGCAACATTCCTCCTCTGCCACCTCTGCAAAAGAACCCACGAGAGGCCACAGCGAGAGGGAAGGAACCGGGGTTCACAACCGAGGCGCCCAGCACGTCGCGGGGACAAAACAGCGAGGCATCGCTCCTCACACCGGCGCCGGAGATCAACAGCATCCACGCAATTGACGCTTCAGCCAGCAGTTGCACCAGCCGACCAGCAAGCGGCGACATACCCTCACAGAAGCCCCAGCGGACTCGGCGAGTGGCTAAAGGGAGAGCGGCGCTGGACATCAAGGTCACCAAGGACCCGACGGTTAGCTTGGCTGGCCCCGCCAAGGCCGCCATGCCAGCTAGTCTACCCGGGCCGAGGCCAGGACAAAAGGCACCCCCCCTCCCCCACAATGGAGTACAATCAGACATATCTGTAATCAACCAGCCCCCCCCCCCCCACATCGCGGGCTTTCACACAAAGGAATACAGACTCCAGCAAAGGACAAAGCATCACCCCCTCCCCCCCTCACCACCCACGGCACAAACAGCAACAACGCCCCCCCTCCCCCCACCACAGGACACAATTGAACAGAGTTACCTCAACTGTGACGACGTCAATCTTATTACAAGCAAAAATGGACTTCACATATTTCATCTAAATACAAATAGCCTGAGACCTAAACTGGCTGAAATCAAACAGTTGTTTTTAAACGGTAAGGCTAACATATTGTGTTTCACAGAAACAAAATTAGACTCATCTGTACAGGATCCAGAGATTGAAATTGAAAACTACTCAATAGTCAGGAGGGATAGGAACCAGTATGGAGGTGGCGTCTGTGTGTATATACACAAGGATACCAAATACATCAACCGTACTGACCTTAACCATGATGAAATTGAAACTGTTTGGATTGAAATCTTATTAGACAGGGCGAAACCAGTACTAGTAGGCACAATCTATAGACCACCAGAACAGAGTGGCTTTTATGACACACTTGATGGGTGTTTAGCTGGGGTGGAGGGGGTAGAAAAAATTCTTATTGGGGACTGGAACACGGATATGCTGCGTAAATCAGCACCCGTCTTCAAGGCCTTCAGTAGATTTTCTGACCTGCACGGTTTCAGCCAGCTAATCACACAACCCACAAGGGTATGCGATTCGACACAAACCACCATTGACCTCATTTTGACCTCTGACAAGTCCATGATCTCCAGTAAAGGGGTGATAGCATGCGGGTTAAGTGATCATTATATGATTTTCTGTACCCGCAAAAAGCTAAAACAGAAGGCCGGCTGTCACAAAACAGTCACATCTAGAGACCTCAAAACTTACTCTAGAGAGGCCTTTAACCTAGAACTGGGGAGCTTGGACTGGTCAGATGAGCTCAGTGGTACACAGGTTGAAGAAACATGGCTTGGATTCAAAACCAAATTCACAGCAATACTCAACAACATGGCACCGATAAGAACCACCAGGGTTAAAAATCGCGCTGAGGCATGGATGCACACTGAAATACTGGCCGCTATGAAAACCAGAGACAAAAAATGCTCTGAACTTCATAAAAGTCAGACAAAGCTTTCCAAAAGCTCAAACAGTGAACTCCAAGCCCACGTGGTTGAACTAAAAATCCAAAGAAACAGACTAAGAAATGACGTAAACACCATGATCAGAACCGCAAAAAGAAATTTCATCAACGACAAAACTGAGGAAAACAAAAACAAACCCCGCGAACTTTGGAAATTACTCAATAATCAACTAGGCTGCAGTAAAAAACTTAAAACCAGATTCTCAAACATAAACATAAAGACGGACAACACGCTCATCACAGACGAGCTGGATGTAGCCAATTACTTAAACATCTTCTTCACAAACATAGCCACAACACTGGTAAACAAACTACCCTCCCACTCAGGGCATTATGGGGTAGAACACATAGTAGCATACTACAAAAACCTAGGGGTCCACAAAGACGACTTCAAACTTGAAATGGTAACAACCGATGAGGTACTCAAAAAATTGAGCGCCCTCCAACCTAACAAGGCCACTGGCCATGACAACATCCCCTCCAAATTCCTCAGAGACGCAGCAGCCGCCATCACCCCAGTCATCACACACATAATAAACCTCTCTATAAGACAGGGGCACGTCCCCAAGGACTTCAAAATTGCGAAAGTGACCCCTCTACACAAAAAGGGCAGCAAATTAGACCCAGGCAACTACCGCCCTGTTTCTATTCTTACCTCCATCTCGAAAGTCATGGAGAAAATAGTCTACGAACAGGTCGAAAAGTACCTGGCGGAAAAAAACCTAATCTACGAATTCCAATCTGGCTTCAGAACGTCCCACTCCACTGACACATGCCTCCTCTATTTGAACGACCACATCAAACAAGAGGTGGACGCTGG
Source organism: Notolepis coatsorum (assembly GCF_963971535.1). NCBI lineage: Eukaryota > Metazoa > Chordata > Actinopteri > Aulopiformes > Paralepididae > Notolepis > Notolepis coatsorum. Next base: position 195,691,807 of record NC_140167.1, on the reverse strand, counting down.
CAAATACTGCGGCATGGTCATGCTGGACCTACAAAAGGCCTTCGACACTGTCAATCACTCCATTCTAATGGACAAGCTAAAAGCAATTGGTTTTGATAGCCTATCAGTGAGCTGGATGCAATCCTACCTGGAGGGGAGAGAACAGATGGTAGAGGTAAACGGTACTCTATCCCCCCCCCTCACAGTGAGCTGTGGTGTTCCACAAGGAAGCATACTAGGACCGCTACTCTTCCTAATTTATGCAAATGACATGTCGTCAGCCTGTGACTGCAACTTGTTCCTGTTTGCGGACGACTCAGCCCTGCTGGTCTCTGACAAGAACAAATTGCAGGTTGAAAAAACCCTCAGCACGGAACTAGGCAAAATCTGCATATGGCTCGCTGATAACAAACTATCATTACACATGGGCAAAACAGAGTCCATTCTCTTCGGTTCAAATAACAAACTCAGCAAGACCGACGGATTCTCAGTTACAGTGGGTGACAATATTGTCACAAGGAAAGACGAGGCAAATCTTTCCTGTGACAAAATGGCATCCAATGTAATAAAAAAAGTCAACCAACGAACTAGATTCTTGTACCGGATCTCCTCTCTGGTAAACAAGAATACCCTGAAGACTCTGGCAGGAGCACTCATTCAAGGGTACTATGACTATGCGTGCACCTCATGGTACCAAAGCACCTCAAAGGCGCTTAAAACAAAATTACAAACATCACAAAACAAACTGGTCAGACTACTACTTGACCTGAACCTCAGAACCCACCTCACCCCTGCCCACTTTGCCAACCTAGGATGGCTTAGAGTAGACGACAGAGTACAGCAACTTGCAATGGGCCTGGTCTACAAGATACACTATACGACCGGGGTGCCCATGTACATGTCAAAATACTTCCCAAAGGTCAGTGAATACCACAACCACTACACCAGAGGAAGCTCAACAAATCATGTTAAACCCAGATTCGGCTCAAACAAGGGACTAAACACGTTTCGCAATTATGCCACAACAATGTGGAACGCCCTACCCAAAGCTGTAAAGGAATGTGAATCCCTGCCCACATTCAAAACCGCCCTTAAAGGGCACCTACGGGAGGCTGCAATTCGAAACTGGCCACCGTAAATGCCCAAAACCCCCACCACCTCCTAATAGACAGTCTCCTCCCCACCGCATGTATATATTCCCTCCCCGCCGTATGTATATTTCCCTACCACCCACCCACCCCCTCCTAATGTACAGTCCCCTCCCCATCATATGTATATACTCTGTCAGGATCTAGGGGTAACAGTACTGTATATTTGAATACCGCCTATGTCACAAATGTATCAGTACTAAATACCTATATGTCCCTATGCCATAAATGTCATGTATGTTGTGTATGTCATAAATGTCTATATGAATTGAAAATGGGGGACCCTGATGGAAACAAGACAAACGTCTTTCTCAGGTCTGCATCCCCTTAACAATTGTATGTATTGAGCCGTACTGTATTGTACCCATTCTGCAATCTGTTAAATAAAGTTTTCATTCATTCATTCATTCAAGCCTAGACTTCTTCATATTATCCATCAAAATGTCAACATAATTTTCTTTTTTCATGATGCCATGCACCCGAACAAGGCTCTTTGTGCCTGAGGCTGCAAAACAGCCCCACAGCATGATGCTCCACCACCACCATGTTTAACTGTGGGAACTGTGTTCTTAGGGTTGAAGGCCTCTCCATTTCTTCGCCAAACATAAGCAACATCCATGTGCCCAAACAGTTCCAGTTTAGTCTTATCAGACCAAAGCAGACTTTGAAAACTCATCTTTACCTTTCAAATATTCACGGGCAAACCTCAGTCTGGCTCTGATGTGCCTTTCTTTGAGTAAAGGGGTTCTTCTGGGACAATGGCCCTGAAGCCCACCACGATGAAGAGCCCTCACAACTGTGTTCCTTGAAACATCAACTCTAGAAGAGGCCAGGTCAGCAACAATCATCTTGGCATTCCGGGGCTTCTTGCTGACATCATCTGACTAATTTCCTCTCCAGAATTCTTGAAATATTGCGCTTTCAACCGTGCCCAGGTTTGTTTCTTACAGAATGTGTCTCCTTGTACTTAGCAATGATGCAACGCACAGCAATTCTAGACACTGTGAAACGCTTGAAAATGGCAGTATAACCTTCCCCCTTCTGCCTCCTCCACTATCTTCGTTCTGAGCTCAGTATTGATTTCCTTTGTCTTTGGCACGGTGAGTAAGAATAGTAGTATAGTCGCTCTCAATAATGTTTCAAGTGGCCCATTTCTTGGGAGTCCTATTCACTTGGACCTTGAGCCAAGACTAGTATTAATATGAAAGAACAGTCTATTCTTACTTCTGATCCGATATTATGTTCAAGTTTCAAGTTTGTTTATTAGGTTTTGCTAAGTGTCAACATTTGCTAAGCGTCAACATGCTAAGTGTCAACATTTTAGTTAATTATGATGAATTGAAAATGGGGGACCCTGATGTAAACAAGACGAAAGTCTTTCTCTGGTCTGCACCCCCTTAACAATTGTATGTATTGAGCTGTACTGTACTCATTCTCAAATCTGTTAATAAAGTTTTCAATCAATCAATCAAGCTAGACTAAGTAAATAGGTATCCAGATGGTGTCTCTCGCAGGGGGAAGGAATCTAGGAGGCCAGAGGTTGTGTTGAGCGTTTAGGCGCCAGAAACGGAGATAACCAAAGGAGAGGGTGATAACAACAAATGGTCATATTATGCCTGCAGGGAGAGAGAGGATCTTCGCCTTCTTCAGTATTCTGCTTCTTCTGTATGGTAGCTCACACACACAGGACCTGAGAGCAACCTACCGTAATCTATTTGTAACTATTTAGCTGTTTATGCCAATAAACCTGTGTTAAGAAAAGCCTACCAAGCTTGTGTGTCGTATATTATAGCTATTAGAACTTGTAAGACAAACATCTTTCTCTGGTCTGCATCCCCTTAACAATTGTGTGTATTGAGCCGTACTGTATTGTACAACCCATTCTGCAATCTGTTAAATAAAGTTCTCATTCATTCATTCATTCATAAGTCGCTTTAGCGTCAGCTAAATTATTAAATGTAAAAAAGAAAATGGATAGCAAGGGGAGATTTAATTCGAGTGACTTTACTTCAACATCCAACAACACAACGCAGAGTCCTATCCTGAAGGAATACAGGAGAAGTAACATTAATTTAAAGTCAACTAAATCTAACAAAGAGCAAACAGCATGCATCAGCTACCTGGTGGATGTGTCGTATGTACGGGTCTTCCACCCACACCTCTGTGAGCGTATTGCTGATGTACGGCTTGAACAGAACCTCATAGCTGTGACCTGTAGTGTTCTCTGCAATTTGAATCTGCTCGTGGTACTTCCCCTCTGTTGGAAGGATAAAAGAGAGGAGGAATAAAAAGTAGAATGGGGAAATAGAAGGTCAGGCAAACGTAGTTCCTTGCAGCAAAATGACAGTTACAACAACGACACCCCTCTCCTAGCAGATTAGGAGAGATTAGGAGGTGGTGGTTAGTTACCTTCCTTCAGTTGATCCACATGTAGTTTAATATATTCTGCTCTGTCCATGTAACCCTTGATCTTCAATCTGTAGTGGACCTTCTTTGAATCATCTTTCACAGCTGCAGACAGAAAAGTAAATGTGACTAATTTTATATTCTTACTTTTTATTTGATACATTATACACATTTTCTTTTTGAGAAAGAGAGAAGGAGACCTTTCAACACGTCCATGAGGAGTTGGATCCCTTCTTGGTAACAGACGAGAGACTCTTGGAAGCGTGAGCCCTGGTCCAGCTCCACGGCTCGTTTGAGAACACTGACGGCCGATGCTTCCATCCCTGACACATGGTTTAGTGTCATGATTCTACCTCAAGCTTGATAATAACAGAATATAATAATATTCATGGTAATGTGCCAACGTTTACCCCTGCGCTGCCAACCAAGTGTTGTGATGATAGTTTCTTCTTCTTCTTTTTCTTCTTTTTCTTCGTTTTCTTCTTCTTCTTCTTCTTATTATTATTGAGGTTTAACGGCGGCTGGCCACTTTTAGGGCATTACCGCCATCTTCTGGTATCCTTAATCCCCACAGTGTCCTGATGATAGTTTCTGATCGACACTTCCTTATACATGTGACAGGTAAGTGCGCCACAATAACAATTCCCGGGGGGAACAAGAATACAATACAATAATACAAATAGTCACCGAAGTCCCATACGTATAATATCAATACAATTGCACAATTAAACACATGCCGTAAATGTACAATTAAGTAAGTAGTGTCAGGGGAAATAATGTAAAATACTGTTATAGGAATTATCGTGGGAACTAAGGTGGCGCACGATTGTTCGGAACGGGAGGATTTCAATGTAACTGCTTTCCACTTCCGGTGAAGAATAATGTCATGGACGTGAATGTGAAAGAGTTGAGCTTTTGTTGTCTTGTTGGAGTACGGGTTAGAGTTTCATTGGATTGCGTGGCTGTATAGTTGGCGAATATGATGTAGTAGCTATATATTTGACCGTTTTCAATTCAGTTTAATTTATTATTAATAACTCGCACGTTGTTGTTGTTGGAGCTGCCGTGGCTGTAACCTTGGAGCCTGAAACGGTAAACCTACTATAACGGGAATGATGGCAATTGTCTGTCGGGCTTTTAACAATGTATCCCCTTCATCCATTCCGGTAAGTGTGAGATGGTATCTGTCACCCGGTCGTGTTGTGCGTTACTCTGCTGGTAATGCATCCTATATACCTGTATGTCATGTTATGTATGTCCCTATGCCATAAATGTCATGTATGTCACTATGAATTGAAAATGGGGGACCCTGATGTAAACAAGACAAACGTCTTTCTCTGGTCTGCATCCCCTTAACAATTGTGTGTATTGAGCCGTACTGTATTGTACCCATTCTGCAATCTGTTAAATAAAGTTTAAATGCTAGACCTACAAAAGGCCTTCGACACTGTCAATCACACCATTCTGATTGACAAGCTAAAAGCAATTGGTTTTGATAGTTTATCAGTGAGCTGGATACAATCCTACCTGGAGGGGAGAACAGATGGTGGAGGTAAACGGTACCCTACCCCCCCCCCCCCCCCCCCCCCACCCCTCACAGTGAACTGTGGTGTTCCACAAGAAAGCATACTAGGACCGCTACTGTTCCTAATTTATGCAAATTACATGTTGTCAGCTTGTGACTGCAACTTGTTCCTGTTTGCGGACGACTCAGCCCTGCTGGTCTCTGACAAGAACAAGTTACAGGTTGAAAAAACCCTCAGCTCGGAACTAGGCAAAATCTGCATATGGCTCGCCGACAACAAACTATCATTACACATGGGCAAAACAGAGTCCATTCTCTTCGGTTCAAATAACAAACTCAGCAAGACCGACGGCTTCTCAGTTACAGTGGGTGACAATATTGTCACAAGGAAAGATGAAATTACCTACCTGGGTTCCATCCTAGAGGCTAATCTTTCCTGTGACAAAATGGCATCCAATGTAATAAAAAAAAGGTCAACCAACAAACTCGATTCTTGTACCGGATCTCCTCTCTGGTAAACAAGAATACCCTGAAGACTCTGGCAGGAGCACTCATTCAAGGGTACTACGACTATGCTTGCACCTCATGGTACCAAAGTACCTCAAAGGCACTAAAAACCAAATTACAAACATCTCAAAGCAAACTAGTCAGACTACTGCTTGACCTGACTCCTAGAACCCACCTCACCCCTGCCCACTTTGCCAACCTAGGATGGCTTAGAGTAGACGACAGAGTACAGCAACTTGCAATGGGCCTGGTCTACAAGATACACTACACGACCAAGGTACCCATGTACATGTCAAAATACTTCCCAAAGGTCAGTGAATATTCACAGAATGGCTTTCTGTCTACAGCCTGCCGGCTGTGGAACTCTCTGCCCAGGGCCATCCAAAACTCTCCTAAATGCTGTCTTCAAGAGGGGTGTGAAGCGACATCTGCAACAATAGGTTGCAGAGGGTGCTTGGCCACCACTCTTGAAGAACAGGAACATGACATGCTGTAATGAGGCTCTTTCAGAAAATTGTGTTGTTTATTTTATCTACTTGTTGTATCTATTTTATCTATTTTATCTCCTTAACTCTTTCTTTGTGATTTATTGTATTCTTCTTGGGACCATGTTGGAAACAAGTCGACAGACTTTCACATGTTATCCTTGTACCCCTTGTTTTTTATACTATTGTATAAATTGTATGTACTAAATCAAAATCAAATCAAAATCAATCAATGTGGAACGCCCTACCCAAAGCTGTAAAGGAATGTGAATCACTACCCACTTTCAAAAACACTCTCAAAGAACACCTACGGGAGACTGCAATTCGAAACTGGCCCCTACAAATGTCCCAACCCAGTTGTACAGTAAAGACCAAGTATGGCCTTGTCAGTATTCCAATGTACAGTTCCCCCCGTACCCAACCCCCCCCCCCCCCAATGTACAGCCCCACCCAACCCCACCCCACCTACCCAACCTCCTCCAATGTACAGTTTCTATGTCAAATGTATATACTCTTTTTCTGGATTTTTTTTTAGTATCACAAACAGTACTGTATTTGAAAATCTGGTATGTCATAAATGTATAGATGTAGCAGTACTGTCTATCTGTATGTCGTGTGTGTCATATGATTAATTGAAAATGGGGGACCCTGATGTAAACAAGACGAAAGTCTTTCTCTGGTCTGCATCCCCTTAACAATTGTATGTATTGAGCTGTACTGTACTGTACCCATTCTGCAATCTGTTAATAAACTTTTCAATCAATCAATTCATTCATTCATTCACAGATTCTGACAGGAACGGCTCCTTTCCCTTGGTTTGTCTCACTCCGCAGCAAATTTACCAGAGCACGGATCCCAAAAGAGGTATGAATGACCTTAAAATGGAAGGGGGATTAATCTGATAATAGCCATCTATACATCGTCTCTGTTCAGATATTGTCACAGCTTTTATAAATGTACATTCATTCAGAAAAATGTGCAATGCTTGTTTTTCCCGGCTCCTGGTAGATTTGTAAACATAATTGTTGAGCTTCTCTCCTCTGCAACAGCTTTTTGTTGAGAGGTCTAAAGAACACGACAAGTATGGAGGCGACCCAAACCAACCTCACAAACTACACATAGTGACACGGGTCAAAAGCACCATGCGACGACCGTACTGGGAGAAACAATGGATAAGGGACCTTGGTCTTGAACAGGTAAGGTGCCTGATGCACGTCCCTTACAGGTCAAACTGGTTCTCTATTTGACAGCAGCAATGTCATTCAGGATGCACTAGTGGTGGGTTGAATGAGAAACATGGTTCTGAGGCCTGTTGGCAATTCGAGAATGTAGGCCTCTTTTGGGTGTGAAAACTCATTGTTTATGGAGCAGCCCCCTAGACTTTACAACAAGGTGACATCCCAAACGCATGGTTTGTTTTTCTAATGTTTAGCTTTATTTGGAGACATTGATTTAACTGTTCTGATGCACAGGGATAATAGGTGTTCTTAATAGGAATTCTTAAAATGGGTGGTATTCCTCTTTTTAAAAGGGCACTTAACCAAAAAACAATGCTGAATTATTTTGCACGTAATCTCACACAACAGTTTTGCACACATTTATTTAGTTTTGAGTTATATCTATCTAGGTCGTCCTCGGACGGGCCCTCCATCAGTGCTTCCAGTCATCCCGATCCTCCATGCATCTGGCTAGCTCGCCGGTGCTTTCTGCTCCTGCATCTCTCCTGAGTACGTCCACGTAGGTTAATGTGGGACGTCCTCGTGATCGATGCCTGTGTGTTGGCTCCCACATCACAAGTTTGCTGGTTGGCAGCTCATGGTGTCTCTGGCAGTGACCTGCCAGCCTCATTCGCCTGACTGCCACTTTCTCGCTCACCCTTAGCGCCACCAGTGATGTCACCGGGGACATTGAATCCTTGTGTTAATTACAGCTCCGTAATGATGTTGATGAAAGATCATTACCTTGTTTTATAGGTACTACTACCTTGTAATTTAATTTAGCTGTAATTAACAACACACGGATTCAATATCCCTGATGACATCACTGGTGGTCATATTCACTCATTTACCCAATAACTGTCATAAATGAATGTGTGCAAAATGTTAGTTTTTGGATGTGAGATTATGTGCAAAATAAATCGGCAGTTCTTTTAAGTGCCATTTTAATGGTTACCTCCTAAGGAATGTGACCGAAACCTTGTCAGGAATAATGCACCTAATATGATGAGGCACAGAACCTTCATGTTGATATTTATATTGACTATCAGTTTATTGTTCATTTTACAAATGGTGGTGGTCTTTACTCATGTACTGAAATTATTCTCATCCTGTATTTAGAGAAATTCCCCAGTAATTCACAAAAATACACCCTCAGTCAACGAACAGCTGAAATTTGTCAAGCACCTAGTGAGGTAAGATTGCTGTACTAAAAGTTGGTAATACCTTAAACATCCATCAGTGTCATTGATAAATCTGTGTCTTACTTTTGGACAGTTATTCAGAGAGACAACAGTCATTCTGCTACTCATGTCTCCACATCTCTTTCTTGATACAATTAGGATCCAGCCACTGAAGACGCCCTATGGACTTCCTGCTGAGGAGGACATGGGAGACACCTACATTAACAGCAAGGGAGAGTTGATCGTGAAGCGTCTCCTAAAACCTATAGAGTCTAAGGCCATCGAGTCCTAGCTCTGCTGTCAACACTGTCATTATTACTCAACAGCTCATTAGGAAAATATTGTAGTAAAAAATATAACTATAAATGTGTCAGTCTTTCAGTGAACCAGTCATCTCTAGATCTGTACTGAAGAAACACTATTCTATCCAGTCCATTTTGTCTGTGTTCATTAATAAATTTACATCAAATTCAAATAATTCAACAGCCGGGGATCAGTCAATTTATTTATTAAGAGCACATTATGGAAAAACTCAACCCGTGACTGCGAATGTTGGATGTCCTTGGCACTTCAAGAATATTATTTCATATCATTCCTGACAAGCATGAAACACAAGTATTGCCAATATCTTGCCATAAAGGTTAATTGGAAGTATGTTACCCACATCAGCTGTTCTTTTCCCCTGTAACAGTCCATCTTGCGTTGCTTCAAAAAATGCTACATGCACATGATTTCAAATGTAGGAGAGAAGTATCACTTGGGAATTCAGATGCGTGTGTGTGTACAGGTTGTTTATGCAAGAGAATCATAAAAACATACAGGTAACTGACAATGGAATTGCCTAGTGTCCAAATGGGGTGCTGGGCCGGGCCACCAGAACAGCCTCAATGTGCTTTAGCATAGATTCTACAATTGTCTGCAACAATACTGTAGAGATGTGGCCAAAAGAAAAAGGTTGTCTGCTAGAATTCTGGTGGTGGAATCGATACAGTATCGCTAAATGTATCATGATACTCAAGTGTATCGATATCTTCTTACACCCCTAACTAGGATGAACATGATCACTCAAGAATGCTCTCTGAAGGGAATAAGTGGCGAGATGTCAATTCCCCACTGTTGTGCAAGAACCACCTCAATATGTATATTTCTTTGCATATTTTATTTCCATTTTGGCACTTTTACAATTTTTAATATTAAAAACAGACTGATAGTTAAGTGATCAAAACCAGGAGAAATGAAAGAACCAAAAACCAATGAGGGTTTTCTGCAGGACTTTGTGCGTGGCAGTGCCTTCTAATCATCGTCAGAATCGGAGTCATATCCTCTCCCTCGGATAGTCTTCTTCTCCACCTTTGTGAACTTTGAAGCCGGCTTCTTGGTCAGTGTGGGGGGCTCCATTAGGTTACCGCTGGGGAGGAAAGAGACGACTGAGGATTACATGAAATAACAAAACAGTTGCTCAACTAGCACAGAATTCCCATGATGCTCATTAGGTGCATTTCTGCTTGCGTACATTCCACATCATTAGCGTTTGCAGACAGAGCGTCAGTGCTCTTGCTTGTATAACTGGCCAATCAGATTACCCCCTTTTGATACATGGCTGCCAAAAACCACTCATGATCAATGCCTCGTCAGGAAGTCTAATCTCTGAGATTTTTCACAGTTCAAGATTATCAAGGAATCTTGACATGCAGTTGTAACGTTATGAGCCTATGCAGTCTGGACACTGGGGATACCCACAAGTTGCCACACCCCCCGTATATCACTATATACAGCTTTCATGTCCATGTTTTACCTGTAGTTGATTACGTCTGAACAGCCAAGTCTCCATTCCAGCATCTCTGTAGGAAATTCGTCTGTATTTCCCAGGTCAGTGAAACCAACCACATAGTCCTTGGTTTTGCCATCTCTGACCAGAGCCAAGGTGGGAATGACCTTGATCCTCAGCCTCTCAGTCAGGAATGGGGCTTTCTCCACATTCAGCTTGATGAACTTGGTCTCAACGTGCTTCTTTGCCAGGATAGTCAGGTGCTTGTCAATAATTTTACATCTGCAAGAGGATGGAATGACTGCGTTAATCCTAATCTAAGTGGGTAACAATGACTTATAAAGCAACAGAGGAAAACAGTTGTCCAACTTGTCCTCTTCCTTAACATATTAAAAAGGTAAACTTATGTTTTATATTAAATAGTAAATAGATTGCATTCATATAGCGCTTTACAACTTGTCTCACATTCACTGACGGCGGAGGCAACCAAATCATCGGAAGGCGGAAGCAGTTAGGGGTTAAGTGTCTTGCTCAAGGACACTTCGACACGCTACCGGGAGGAGCCGGAATCTAACCGGGAACCATTCGATTACCAGACGCCCGCTCTACTTCCTGAGCTACTGTTGCCACTATTAAAAACTAAACTACATTCAAATCACATCAACAGTAGTGTATTAAATGGGTAAAGATACCTCTAATGGAAAGATATTAAAGACGAGTCAGATCTGCGCAGTTTTGACCACCGCCTTGCTTAAGCACATTGCATGATCTCACAGAACCAAGGCACTTGCAGTTTTGAGGACAAGGCGCTGCAGTTGCTCTTTATCAAGTGAAGAACCTCATGAATGATAGAAGACGACTGGCTATAGTCTGGGCAAACTGCCTGTTGGCTCAGAAAAGCCTTATGTTGCCACCCACAAGGAAATTAAAGAGAAGCCACTCCAGGGCTCGAGCTGAAGGACCCCCCGTAGTCCCGGGGCCAATAGAAACAAGATTAGGGAGGCTGTAAATACATTTTGGGAGAGTTGAAAAAAGAAAAGAAAAAACTAACCTTACAATGAATGGCGATGAAAATTAAACTGCACATTTGTATGTGCAGCACATACAGCTCTTATCAAACCTCCTTGACAACACACACACACACACGTTAGCTAGCCCTGCAAAATCCTGTCATACGGTACTGACAGAGTGATGCACAAAGGCGGGATACTGCAATTTCTTAATGTTACGTCAAGAAAATGCACAGCAGAGCCAGACCCTGGCCTGAACCGCCAGCCTCTCACCTCAAGACAACCGCAGTGTTTGTTAGCAGCCAACATTGCCATGATACACTGAGCTGGCGATAACGTTAGGTAATGTCAAAACCCTTGAAAACAAAGTATCCCTTCCAGCTTCCACAGATAACGTTAGCTGTGCAGCAGATTCAGGTGCAGACAACCTCTCACCTGAATAAAGAAAGAAAGGTTGAATAATCTGGCTCTCAAACTGCTGCTTTGGATCCGACCTGACTTTCTAGCACCTGAGTGCTATCACCTCGTGACAGACCTTGTGAAAGACATGGTCCTGCCATTGCCTTTGACCAAGGTACTGGCATTAGAACTGGAGTTGGTCCCCGGGCGCTGGACTATGGACGCCCGCTGGTCCTTAATAGTTAGGATGTCTTAAATGCAGAGGACAGAGATTCTAAATATGACTTGGTCATGCGATACATTTCCAATAAGTTGACATGGACCGGCCCAATGAACTTTCTCTTTATATAGACGTGTATATATAATATATATATTTATTTTTTATGATAAACGCTTGGCGTATATTTGGATGGAATTCAATATATATATATATATATATATTTTTTTTTAAATGACCTTGCTTACCTGAAAGCAGAATCTCTGTAGAAATGGCAGACCACGTTCTTGCTTCCTTTAACCTCCCCAAAAAAGTCCTTCTCACTGGGGATCTCTTTGTATTCTCCATGTCCTTTAGACATCCACTCCTTAAAAATATATATTCATGTTACAGTTCTAAATGTTAATCTCAAGTTATTTCCCCCTAGATGAGAAGCCCACTATCCTGAAGAGCTCAGTTGGACAGTACCTGCATGTCTGTATTCATGTTATGAGCTAGCCTTTATCAGACTAAACTTAGTCTGAAACAAGGTGCACTCATAACTAGGGATGTTCGATATTGTCGGCCTTAAAATGTAATATCGGAAATGATCGGTATCGGTTTTCAATATTTTTTTTTTTTTTACATTTAACCAACCTTTATTTACCCATGCAAGCAAGTAAGAACAAATTCTTATTTAATTTATTGTAAAAAGTATGCATAATGGTGTTTTTTTGGGGGGGAAACCCTGCATATATCGGTATCGGTTGATATCGGTATCGGAAATTAAGAGTTGGACAATTGGGTATATCGGATATCGGTAAAAAAAAAAAGCCAATATCGAACATCCCTACTCATAACCTTTCCTTGTGTAGCTACCTGACCTGCCTCTAATGCAAAGTGCAATCTCTCCTGCCCATAGAATTGATCTAGATTTAAGCTAATCAGTTAAGCGTTATCATGTACATTTGTCTTTGTAATGGGAGCCAACTTCGTGGTAATGGTAATGCGATAAACATTGCTGTACAAGTTGTTTTTACTAGGTGGGTGGAATTTGCCATTTGGCAAAAAAACTAGAATGTAGCTTAGGCTTCCAGTTGTGAAATGGGACCAGGCAGGTGTAAACCAGCTTGAGATACTGTTAACTGCCACACTCGCCTGCTTCTGTTTCTGTGATTTCTTCAGTGCATCCAGCCGCCTTTCCTTCAGTATTTCCAGCTCATCGTCATCCATGCGGTCCAGTTTACTCAACTCTGAATCCAGCTGCTCCTCCACCATCTTGGCTGATTGCAGCACCTGGTGCTCCAAAGCCTTCGCCATGATCTCCATCGACTGACTCGCCATTGTTAAGATAACTGGGAAGCTTTCTGGCCGTCGCTCTCAATACCTGTGTGGAAATAGACTAGACAAATTAGCTCTGATGTCAACTAGGAAATGGATAGCCAGCTAGCACAAAAAGGGCTCGTTAACGTCTTCAGCTAGGTATAGGCCTAGCTCAACAGTATAATAGTCATGTTAACCTGCTAGCAACAAAGCTCGTCAACAATAACGGCTGGTAGTCTTAACGGAATTCCTTAAATGTTTTTACTCCTATGAGCATTTTTGGGTAAAAGTTGAGAACCAGACTTTTTAGCATAATTCAGGTATGCCTTAAACCTTCTAATTTGCATAACAAAATGGCCAAATTAAAACGGAAATTCCAATAACTAACCAGGAAAGCAAAAATGACAAAGAAAGTGTCTATACATATGTTCTGAGGGTCAGATAATGTGATTAAAGACTAGTAATAATCAGTGGTAATCCTACTTTAAAAATATGCCAATTAGAAGCTGCCATTACAGAACTTTTTTTCTCCAATATCTCTAACTAGGCAAGCAACCATGAGTGTCTATACCTCTGTTTTGAGGGTCTGAGAATGTGATCAGTGATCAACCAGATGCTTAATTATGCAAATGACCTACCAATGAATTACACATTCCATGTAACAAACCCCAATATACTCCTTGATGCTTATTCAGGTATGCCGCATGACAGGGCAATATGCTATGTCAATACCTCCAAATGGCCATTGAACCACACTAACTATTGAGGTCATGGTTTTGAAGGAAGGATTTTAATTAATCTATAAAAAATAACAGTACCGAGTTGGTTGTAGTCTATAATGCGGTGTAATAGTTTGAGACATTTCTAAACGGTGCGATGAATACAAATAAGCAGATCTGTCAGTTCAAAACAGGTCTTAGTGATTCAATTATAACTAAGATGCCTCATCCTGGTGTCAGGTAGAATAAACTTTGTTGGACTAGAACATATTCATGCAAGAAGTTTGATTATTACTCGTGCTTTTGACATGCACAAACACATCGTAACACGGAATTGCGGCATTTGCATTGCTTATGGTCTTGGTCTCAATGACATCTTGCAGAACAGTATATGCCTTGATTGATTGAACTTTATTAACAGATTGCAGAATGGATACAATACAGTACGGCTCAATACACACAATTGTTAAGGGGATGCAGACCAGAGAAAGACTTTAGTCTTGTTGCACAAACAGTCTGTTTTTTTAATATGCACAATTGCACATTGATGTTGTTGCGTCATGGTAACGCCATCATCCACATAACCAGTCCAGAGTGATAACCATCATTATGCAATATTGCTTCGCGTACTGCAGCTAGTTTGCTAATTAGTTGTTACTACGACAGTGCCCACTTTGTCGGTGTGGCTGCATGTTGTGGCTAGGCCTTTATATTACAAGGTTAGTTCACAATACCTCCCTGTTGCGTAAGTGTCTAACATTAGCTAGCAACATAGAACTACGCACATATAAACGGCTAGCAAGCTAAAGGCTAACGTTAGGTTAGCTGCTAGCTAGTTGTTTTTCGACTTGTAAAAGAAACACTTCAGATCATGGAAGATAACACATAAATACGAGACGTCGTTAAAAATCCACCAACAATGGAACAATTAAGCCAAACCGTATTAGAACTAATGTTAGGTTAGGTACCTTTTACTGCTTTATTATTTATCAGAGATGCTCACCAACGAACGAACCGGTCAGAGCTGCAGACACACGGTTTTACGTAAGGAAGCGTCACTGACAGCGTAGTTATGACGAGAGAGAGACGCGTTATTTTTAAACCTAGCCGCATTTTTCGGAGACGCTCTCTAATTGGCCACTGACTGACGCTCTCTGATTGGCCACTGACATGTGCGCCCAATGGCGTGACGAGCTGTGTCTTTGCATGTTTCCGGGTCTAACAGCGTGCAAACTACCTAACGCCTAGCTCAAACAAGGGACTAAACACGGTTCGCAATTATTCCACATCAATGTGGAACGCCATACCCAAAGCTGTAAAGGAATGTGAATCACTACCCACTTTCAAAAACACTCTCAAAGAACACCTACGGAAGACTGCAATTCGAAACTGGCCCCTGTAAATGTCCTAACCCAACCCCCTCCAATGTACAGTAAATTACCAAGTATGGTTTTGTCAATGTACAATGTACAGTTTTGCTTGTACAGTTGTACAGTGTTCCCTACCCCCCCCCCACCCCTCCTACCCCCCCCCCCCCCCCCCAAACCCACCCAACCACCTCCAATGTACAGCCCCCACCCACCCACCCAACCCCACCTACCCAACCTCCTCCAATGTACAGTTTTTACGTCAAATGTATATACTCTCTTTTCTGGACTATTTTTGTATCACAAACAGTACTGTATTTGCAAATCTGGTATGTCATAGATGTAGCAGTACTGTATATCTGTATGTCATGTATGTCATATGTCCTGATGAATTGAAAATGGGGGACCCTGATGTAAACAAGACGAAAGTCTTTCTCTGGTCTGCATCCCCTTAACAATTGTGTGTATTGAGCTGTACTGTATTGTACCTATTCTGCAATCTGTTAATAATGTTTTCCATCAATCAAGACTTTGGTCATGTTTACATCAGGGTCACCCATTTTCAATTAATCATAACATACAGGTAGACAGTACTGTAACTTACATCTAGACATTTATGACATACCAGATCTACAATTATACAGTGGTATGATTATGAGTACAAAAAAGAGTCTAAAAAGAAAGTATACATTTGAGGGGGAAGAAACTGTACATTGGAGGTTGGGTAGGGGGGGGGGACTGTACATTGGAGGTGGTTTGGGGGGGGGGGGTAGGCGGGGGGGATAACTGTACATTGGAGGGGGTTGGGTTTGGACATTTACAGGGGCCAGTTTCGAATAGCAGTCTCCCGTAGGTGCTCTTTTAGAGTGGTTTTGAAAGTGGGTAGTGATTCACATTCCTTTACAGCTGTGGGTAGGGCCAGGGGTGTAGCTCCAGATTCTGGGCCCCATGAAAGAATGTATTTGTAGGCCCCCAGTGAATGCGAGCGCGCGTGGCCATTTTTTTATTGATGAAAACGCATAATATGGTTTTTACCTATACATTCGGATCAGCAGTTCAGCACCTGCACTGTTGGTGGGTGAGCCTAGTAAAGGATGTCGCATTGCGTTCATCTTCAATGAATGGACCAATGCAATAGTCTACCAAAGCCCCCCCTCTCTCTATATATATCTCACACACACACACACACACACACACACTTCAGAAACAAACATAGTATCAATGAGAGCATCAATAATACACCTGAGTGATGTCTAGTAAAAAAAAAAAAAAAAAAAACAATTTTATTTATTTTTTTGGGCCCCCCCCCAGTGCTGGGCCCTTGGAATCATCCTAAGCTACCCCCCCCCAGCTACGCCCCTGGGTAGGGCGTTCCACATTGATGTGGCATAATTGCAAAACGTGTTTAGTCCCTTGTTTGAGGCAAATCTGGGTTTAACATGATTTGTGGAGCTCCCTCTGGTGTTGTGGTCATGGTATTCACTGACCTTTGGGAAGTATTTTGACATGTTTATGGGTACCTTAGTGGTGTAGTGTATCTTGTAGACCAGACCCATTGCAAGTTGCTGTACTCTGTAGTCTACTCTAAGCCATCCTAGGTTGTCAAAATGGGCATGGGTAAGGTGGGTTCTAGGAGTAAGGTCAACCAGCTTGTTTTGTGATGTTTGTAATTTTGTTTTTAGCGCCTTTGAGGTGCTTTGGTACCATGCGGTAGTCGTAGTACCCTTGAATGAGTGCTCCTGCCAGAGTCTTCAGGGTATTCTTGTTTACCAGAGAAGAAATCCGGTACAAGAATCTAGTTTGTTTGTTTGACTTTTTTGATTACATTGGATGCCACTTTGTCACAGGAAAGATTTGCCTCTAGGATGGAACCCAGGTATGTAATTTCATCTTTCCCTGTGACAATATTGTCACCCACTGTAACTGAGAAGCCGTCGGTATTGCTGAGTTTGTTTTTTTAACTGAAGGTAATGGACTGTTTTACCCAGGTGCAGGGGCGGTTCTAGCATCAGACCCTAGAGCAGTAGCATAATTTCACTAAATGCCATGGTAAGGCAAGGGAGGGTGCTGGGGCGGGGGGGGGTAAAGGGGGTCCCCCCCCTTTTTTGTCAAATCAGTTGTGCAATAGTCAATTTTGGTGAGTTGTTTCTATATAATTCACTTATGACATTTAGGTAACATTAATGAACTACAGTATTAAGGAGACAACTACAGTATGTAAGTAGTAAACCTATTATTATAATTTTTTATTCCAGTCGATCATAATGATCATGATCATATTACGGAGCCCTCACTGCGTTCGAGAGAGAGAGAGAGAGAGGGAGAGGGAGAGAGAGACTCACATTTTCGTGACATTACACACACTTCTGCAGTCCCTCCCGCCGTCCCTCTCTCTCTCTCTATCTATCTCTCTCCCTCCCTCCCTCTCCTCGCTAGTTCTCTGCCTGTCAAACCCTGTTTGAGGAAGTGTCGGGTTACACTATGCCTACGTCCCCGACACACACGCAGTCAAGTTTGTGTATGTGTGTGTCCCCGACGAGGGATGGAGATGGCGCACACACATTACACACACTTCTGCAGTCCCTCCCGCCGTCCCTCTCTCTCTCTCCCTCTCACTCGTTCTCTGCCTGTGAAACCCCGTTTGAGTAAGTGTCGGGTTACACTGCACTACAACCATAGAGGGGGCGTTACTGCAGATCAATGCTATGTCGACGTCACAGAAACCGTCAAATCAGAACGTTCTATTATGACTTCATACTGTGACATCACAAATGTTCTAGAATGTTCTATTATGACATCATACTGTGACATCACAACGGAACATGTTTGAGTTCCATTTGAATAATATAAATAATATGTATGGTAAGGCTTTCCCCGAAGCCTGTTTTTGGGATTCAAACTTCGTCAGGGTTCTTCGAAAGGACGTTCGAACCTTCGTTTTTAATAATTTTTTTTAAAATTAAATAGTTTTATAAATTCTTTTTCTTTTTTATATCCTTAAACTAAATCCTCAATTTGAATAAAGTGATTCAAACTTCGCCAGGGTTTTTCGAACGGACGTTCGAACCTTCAATATTGTCTGATTCAATATTAACATTCGGTATTCAAGTAGAACAGCTAGCTAGCCGTTGTGGACACTCACCTTTCCACAGCAAAACGGTATAGGCAAGGCACCTTGGTTGAGAAATGCAGGCTTCAATCTATGTTGTTTAGTCTATCTGTTCAGTACTGTTCAGTACTGTTCAAAGATGCAAATGAGAACTTCTGAGAGAATTGTTGAATATAGAACACAAATGTTCTAGAATGTTTGATTATGACATCATACTGTGACATCACAAATGTTCTAAATAAATAATAATGTTTGGTAAAGCCGAAGCCTGTTTTTGGGATTCAAACTTCGTCAGGGTTCTTCGAACGGATGTTCGAACCTTCGTTTTTAATTAAAAAATATTAAAAAAAAAAGAATTATAATCTTTATTTTTTTATATATATATATATATATATATCCTCAAACTAATTCCTCAATTTGAATAAAGTGATTAAAACTTCGTCAGGGTAGAGGCGGTCAGGTGGCGTAGCGGAGATTGCGCTCGTCACCAATGCAAGAGGCTGCGGTCTCGACTCCCGGAGTCAGCATTGCCTTGGCTTGGGCTGATCGTCATACTAACTCGTTTGGCTGAGTTAGAGGGAGGGAAGTCTGGCGTTGTGGACAGCGACGCCTACAGGTCAGGCCTGGGCGCCTGCTCAGCGGAGGCAGGACTTGATGAAAGCAGCGTGACCTCCCACGTATTACGCTTCACCAATGAGAGTCCTCGCTGCCAGGTGAAAAAAGAGTAACTGGCTGTCGCCGCGCGTGTCGGAGGAAGCGTGCGGATGACTTCAGGGTTCCCTTGTACCGACCAGTAGGAGAACATGTGCACAACAACCAGGCAGGGGAGGGGGGGAATTGGCACAACGACTAAATTGGGACGGGGAGAAAAACAGAGAAAATCGGAGAAAGAGAGGATTAAAAAAATAACTTCGTCAGGGTTTTTAGAACGGACGTTTGAACCTTCGTTTTTAAATAAACAATTTAAATAAAAAAAATAATTCAATTTTTTTTTATAAATTCTTTTTATATATATATATCCTCAAACTAAATCCTCAATTTGAATAAAGTGATTAATCTGATTAAATTAGTATTTTTTCTTTTATTATTTTGTTAGTGATGTAATCAAAAATAACACTTGGAACAAAAAAAAACAATAATATACGATTGGTAAACACTGCACCAAAACACTTAAAAGAAAACTGGATGAATTATTATAATAATATGTGGTTGGCACTTCTTTATCGTTGCTATTGTAGATAACTGTGGCAATTCTAGAGTTAATACATGTAAAAAAAAATTATTAATTGAAAACATTATTGAGGAGATAATGTGTATATCTGTGTTTTAACTTTGTGTACACACTTACCGCCCATAATCGGAGTAGGTATGCGTTACTCATAAATTGTTTCTGATTGGGGAGAAGTCTTGGTTTTGGGGAGAGTAATACTTAGGGTTTCCAACCTGCTCTACTTCTAGAAACAAAACAGTGAACAAAATGTGTATTTTAGCAGCTTTAGGGGCTACAGGCGTGTAGTTCACCAGTTTGATAAGAATCTATTATTTGGGAAACAGAAAATACTCTGTTACACTATAACCACTTGTAGGGCTGGGCGATATGGCAAAAAATTATATCGCGATAACGATATTGATAACAATATCATATCACGCGATATCCATAATTATCAATATTGTTATAAGTATTAAAAAAAATATATATATATTTTTTTTTAAACAACAGATGTATGTTTATTTTGCAGCAATTCTTTGTCGTTGCCGCCATCTTTAGTGTTACAGCCCCTCACACTCCAGTTCTCAGGCTGCAGCTGGTTTGAAAGCAAAAGTAAACAGGCTTCTCTGCTGGCTGTGGCACCAGGGGAGTTGAACAGTTCTGGCTCTGCTAGTTTCTTTTCTATCTTTTGACGCTTTTTTGGTGGACAAACCACTGCACATGTGCACCGTGACTCGTGACTGGAGACTAGCTCTGCTAGCACACATAGCCTACTGTGTACAGACGGTTTCAAACTGTATTTTACATTAGAAAGCAAACAAAATAAATGGACAAGAGAAAAATAAATCTCAATTTGGTCAGTATTGTCATTTGGACAAGCAAAGCCATTACTTTAAGTTGCAGGCAAGAAAGACAAGTCTGTCCACTGTCTCTGGGTTTAACAAAAAAATAAATAAAAATCCGATATTTTTTTCCCCGATATCGATTATTAACACCATGATCGCCGGGGACGAGTTAAGACGTCATTCCTAGCCATGCTCATTCTGCCGAAGACGCCGTAACTCGTCTTTGATGTCAATATTTCAAAAATCTGTGATCGAAATCATATTTCCCCTCCGGAGCCCTGAGATGTACTGGTGAGCTCCACTCAACTGTCTAACGGTTCGAGAGCGCCATCTGGTGGCCGATCGGCAGATGAGGGAGGGGCGCGCCAAACAGGAAGTGCTCATCCATATGTGCTCCGGGCACTCGCGATCGGTAGCCGGACTCCATCTCAACACACTGGATGATCAATCGCTCGCCCTAACTCAATAAACAACGTTATTTGGACGTATATAGTATTATACAACCTGGAAATGGTTCATCAGGATCAACATCCCATAATCGAAAACGGTCTACTCCACGCTGATCGTCCAACGGCGCGAGGAACATACGGTAAGATTCAGCGTTATTTTCTAACGTATTCCATATAAACTGCTATGATGAACATATGACCCACTCTGGATGAATCATCTAACGCTGCCCACGGAATTATAAACGATCCCCCGCCCATCCGGTCATCATCAGATCATACGTAGATCATTCTAGAAGTACGTCCAGTTGAAATTTTTCATCTCGCGCCGATTGCTATCAAACTGTATTTCATCATCAATATAATGCATTTGGAGCTATAAATCAAGTTCTGGATAAAGCTGCAGAAAACGATAAAAACATACTTATACCATATTTTAGTATGAATATGTGAATGAAAAAGTTTAACGTTGCTACACCCTGAACAATACATATAGGACATTGAATGGGCCATAATAATGGCAATTTAGCAATAGAATTAAAAAAGTTATAGCCCTGCAAAGAAGGGGAACTTCTCCATAGACAAATAGAGCTGGCAAGGGATGGTAAATTATGAATTTAACCCATGGCGATCAAAGTGTTAAAATATATCGCGATAATTATCGTTGTCGTTATATCGCCCAGCCCTAACCACTTGAATGTGTAAACACCATGTCTCATGCCTCACCATAGTGTGAACAATATGTATATATACCATCTTATATATATTTACATATTGTTTTAAAAGGCATTTTTTTTGGTCTCATGAATGTTTTACAAAGGTGTGAGAGAGAGAGAGGGAGAGAGAGAGACAAACAGACACGATATAGACAGACAAATGATCAACCATATATCCTTTGCTATTTTAAGCTTGTTCTGGAAGAAATTACTATGAGTGTCAACCTTTAGTAAAGTCCTGTCTTTAGTTATCCTAAATAAATCTTATACAATTGATATCTTAATCATAACTTATTAACCTTAGTTGTATAGTGCATAATGAAACGTTTGTCAATCTGTATTGTTCTAGAGAAAGAATGGACATTCATTCAAGTCAAAGTTAATTTATCATGGATGATTCCATCATTCCAAGCTGTTGAGAGAGAGAGAGAGAGAGACACACACAGACAGAGAGAGAGACACACAGACAGAGAGAGAGAGACACAGACAGAGAGAGAGAGACACACAGACAGAGAGAGAGAGAGAGAGAGAGAGAGAGAGAGAGAGAGAGAGAGACCTGGAAAGCGAACAGGCTCTTGGAATGGGTGTCTGGGAGGAAGTTGGGGGTCTTTCGATGTTGATTAAACGGCAAGCAACTAATGTCATGGGTGCAAAATTAAAGGACAATAAATCTAATCTAACTGAAATTGTGTAGCACAGACCTTTCTATGGATCAAAACCTCAATACTATTATGGTGTAGTTAATACTTCATGTATCCTTAATCCCTAGGCTAATGAGGCACTAAGATGTTAGTAAAAAAAAAAGAACGTATGCCAATGACAGGAAGTAACGGTATATATGTGTGCGTGCACTATGCACGAGTGCACATCTAGGGGCGGGGTGTAGATTTTGTCTCCCTGATGTTGACTCCTTAGCCACAGCCTTGGGTTGTTTAATACCGGCCGCTGTGTGGGCCGGTGCGTGGGCCGGTGTGTGGGCTGGTGCGTCTGAATGTCCCGGGCTGAATTTGTGTCCCAGTCCGCCCCTGTATCCATCTATGGGAAAAAGACATTTCCAGTGAGTGAAGGTTTGTTCAAATCATGAGGGAACAAAATACTATTTTGAGGCCACAAAATATTATTTTTAAGCCTCAAATTGATTAATTTGAGGGAACAAAATACTTGAGGTAACTATTTTGAGGCCACAAAATATTTTTCTATTTTGAAGCCACAAAATATTATTTTGAGGCCCAAAATTGAGTAATTTGAGGTAACTAAATACATTTTGAGGTAACAAAATACTATTTTGAGGCCACAACATATTTTTTTCATTTTGCGTGGCAGCAATAAGCCTTTGTAGCAAGCAGATTAGCTGGGCTAGCTAGCTAACATTAGCTGAACTGACATTAGCTTGATAGCTAACTAGCGAATAGCATCAGCTAGCTAACATTAGCTAATGTTCTTTGACACTATTATTACAACTAGGCATGCGTTGCTGATTGGCTGACTGGCTGCACGGTGTTTTAATGACGCCCCGCGCATGCGCATTAATTTTCCCTCGCGTTTGCAGACTAAAGACAATGCCTAATTGCCTCTACGATTTCATTCACAAGTTGTGTGAATGTATCTGAGAACGTATTTGAACACACTTGACGACCTGAGCTATTGTTATGCAAGGTAGCCAGGTGGGTACTTAGCGAGTTGGCGCATCAGTCGAGTGCAGCGCATTCCTCAGGTTTGGTGTGAACGATGGTCTGACTCAGGCAGAGCACCGTTCACACCAAACCTGTGAATGTGATTGCCATGAATTGTTATGCTTATGCAAGGTAGCCAGGTACACGCGACGAGTCGAGTGCAGCGCGTTCTTGCGTGCACGCGCGCACATCCGTGCATGTGCATGCACGCGCTTCTGCTCACAAAAGCTTGGTTGCCCGGCGTGCAACCCCGTCCCATGAGCAACGCACCTCTGATTACACCGACACCATGGAACTAATGACCAATTTGACAACGTTCTCTGTCAGAATAGTCAGTCATTTTATATAGTGCTAGCTAACGTTTCAACATACTTGTCTTGTTGCCCATCAGCACTGGCAAATGCACTATTACTAAACTAGTTACAGTAGGTAGCTAGCTACATCTGCTTCCACGTCTTGTGTTGAATGTCGGACTGGGACTTGACATTACCAACATCTTTGAATTCAATTATTATTATTATTTTTATATAGTTGACCAATGAGGTCAACAGGCTACTACCGGCAATCCATGTCTGTAATAATAATAATAATACAACAAGAATAAAACATAATAAAATGTAATTACAAAAAAATGTAAATAATAATTTAATTTTTTATCTTAGGGGGGCTAATATTACATCAGCTTCAGCCCCCCTAAAAAGGGTCTAGAACCGCCACTGCCCAGGTGTAATGATAGTTTGTTATCAGCGAGCCATGGTGCAGATTCTGAGCTGGGTTTTTTTTCAACCTGTAACTTGTTCTTGTTTCATGCATAAAAAAAACATTTGACACAGGAAATATTACTGTATAGTTTATTTAATAAGTAGGGTATTTCGACTTGGTCCTCAATTTATTTAGGTAAATGGCTTGGAGTGGTGATTACTAGTAGATGACCTTAGATGAGGGTAAGACTGCTGACTTTGGACAAGTTCTACTAAAGTGAAATATCCCTTAATGTCTGCAATGCAAATTGTTTGGGGTTCGTCTTGGATGTGATACTTGTAATTGGCTAATTTAATGTAATACATTTCTTATAAAAGGAGATGTACTCTAACTCATCATGGTAACACGTTACTGCTTTTGGCAGAAGAGTATGACTATTATGGCAGCAATGCATACTACAATATATAGATCTTTTCAACTTGACAGATGTGACACTATATAGTTCTTTTCAACTTCCAGATGTGACTCAAAACACTAACAAAGTCTTTTAGCAGTTAAAGCAGAGTTTAAAGTTTATTATCAAGTTTTAGAAAACATACAAATGACGTCACAGCTTCAGGTCTTCAGGCACAGGTCAATTGTGATAAGACCAATGACCAATGAACTCCGGGCCATTCCCTTCTGAAAAGATATGGCAAGATAAGAGAAGCAAGCTCCTGAAGATGATTTTGAGTATTAACATGGTTCTGAATTACATTCATTTCACCAGAGTTCAAAATGTTACACATTGATTGATCTGGTTTCCATACAAAGTTGTAATTTTGAACAGCCTTCTCACCCACAGATTCTGAATTCTGTGATGAAAGATTCTGTCTCGTCCGATGTCTGAACAGCGGCAGACAACTGAAATATTGATGTCACAAAAAGTTAACAGTTTAGCTGTTCCTATGTAAATCCAGTGGGATATGTAATACAGGGGGCATGGTGGGAAAGACACTTTAGATGCGGATGTTATATGAAATGTTGCATGCCCACGCTGGGGGGGGGGGTACCACTTTCTTTTTTTAACCTATCATTTGCATAGGCTCATTGATTGCCATGACCCCTCTACTGATGGGAAACCAACTACAAACTCCCTGGTTACATGTTAAGTGCTTTGGTCAGCTTCTAATGTCCATATCTCTGTTCTGTTCTTGACTTATTGTTATGTTTTCTTCTTGACTTGTTTAAAGAAGATCTGTACGGCCCATGGGGACATTAACGTGTGTTGTCGGGCCCTATAAATAAATTTGATTTGATTTGATTTGATTTATCTACACACTTTGAGTGAAGAGATCAATAACTAATGACAGTTACTAAGAATATACTACTTGTAAACAATAACATGAGGAGAAACCCTCTACATACACGTTTTGCTTTCAAACTTTAACAAGAATCTTTGAAAACTTTTTTTTTTAACATGCTATAACAACGTTTGGCACTTTTCGCAGAAGATAAAGGGGGGGGGGATGCTGCTTTTTGGCGACATGGCAGTGTGCAGATACCTCACAGGCCAATATGCTCAAGTGGAGCAAGAGAAAAACAGATTTTAACATTTTTGAAAATAAATCAGAATTTTCTCTTTCCATTTCTGGAAATCTTACAATTTTGTATATGGGGTAATGAATTCCAAACCCACTAAGCAATCACATTTAAATCACAGGTGGGAGTGAGCCTAGTTAATCATTATTACTAAAAACCCATTGTATACCAAGACTCGACTTAAATCATGTAAATGAATACAAATGAGAGTAATGGCTATGTGACAAGACTACCGTATTCAAAACTGGGTCTTGCAAAGAGAAACCACCAGTCAGAAAAATACCCCTCCCCTCCCCTCCCCTCCCCTCCCCTGGCCAACAGAGATTTAGACTTACGAAGACTCAGGCAGGGCTAATAACTGCTTGCACACTGGCTGAAGAAAAAAGCTGTACAGCCTTTTATAAAATTTTAACAATTTTTGTAAAAACAAAAACTTGGCAATGTTTGAAATGGAGGCTTCTGTAACTGAATTTCCGCAATGTTGATTCTCATTGCTCTCTGGATTTAATGAGGTCTGTGTGTGTTTTTCCTGTACAGTAGGAAGGTTCCAGCCCCTCCCCGTCTGCATTTCTTGCCCGTCGAGAAGAGGGCACAGGGAATGTTGTGAAGCCGGCACGAAACACTGTCCTTCCTGTGTCTCGCATCACTGTCTCATACTATGCGGTGTCTTCAGTAGAATTAATAGGATTGTGTTCATGTCAGTCTCAGGACGCAGCGGCGAACCTTCTGCTCTGCGATGTCCTAGCGGAAGAGGCAGGTTCGGCTGCGGTTAGGAGAATGCGCAAATGAAAATATACAGCTGTTTTCCACCCCCCCCCCCCCCCCCCCCCGCACACACATTTTGGTGCAGCGACGCTTAAACGTGTAGTCGTTCCCTCGCTGCGATATTATTACCATACCCCAGAACTCTCCATGTCGCAATAACTCCTTTGACAGACGAGCCGACAACAGGAGTGTTGATGTGATGAAGAAAAGACAGTGAATGTGGGCGAGGGGGACGACTTCTCCTCTCATGCCATCTTCAGGGTGCTGCCGTACGCCTGCTGCACGACAACCTGCACGTTATCCAGGATGAAGTCAAAGGCCATACTCCACACCGACTCCACTGACTGCTGCATGAGCCTGCAATGACGGACACAAATTAATTAGCATCTTAAAAAAAAAGGGACCAAGGGAGAACATTTGTTTTCATAAAGTTGGGAATAAATGTCCCTTGGCTACTGCACCTTTTCATGTATTTGATGATCAGATCCAGCTTCTCCAGGTCTTTGTCCTCAATCAGATCAGTGCAGTATTTCACCACCTGTAGAATGTCCTCCTCCATGGGTTCTGAGAGGAAGAGAAGAGAGTAAGCTTTTATTTTTTTGATCCACTTTTTCTCCTCTTTTTCTATTTTCCTCCCATCCCAATTCCATTGTGCCAATTATTCCCTCCCCTGTCTTGAACGTTGCTCGCATATGCCCCCCACTGGCCGGTTGTAGGGAGGATAGAAGCCTTGTCACATCTTTTCACCTGCCAGCGCGGACTCTCATTGGCGAGGTGTAACGTGTGGGAGGCTCACACTACCCTCGCCATTTCCTGTCTCTGCTGTGCAGGCGTCCCCAACCGACCTGTAGGAGTAGCTGTCCACAACGTCCAGATTACCACCCATCGACTTCCACCCTCTAACTCTGCCAATTGAGTTAGTATGACGGCTGGCCCAAGCCGGAGGCAACGCAGACAGCCGGAGTCGAACCCAGTGTCTCTTGCGTTGGTGACAAGTGCAACTGCGCCACCCAGAAGAGAGTAAGCTTGTGACCACTGCTGTCCCTGTTGTCAACAACACCATTCCAGGTGTGAAACTCCTTGTTCACCTAAATACATTTTTAAGGACTAAGTTTAAATAGCATGCTTATTAAATAAACTATACAGTAATATTTTCTGTATCAGTGTCAAATGTACTTTTTTATTTATGATCTTATTGAAATCTGCAGAACTGTAGTTTGTTCATACTTCAGAAATATGATATACCAGGTCACCAAAATGAAAATGGAAGAGTGCTGAAACTTGACAAGTTCAGATTTATTTCAAAACCCCAGCCACCCATCCGATACACATCATAGATAAGGGCAGGGCAGGGCAGGGCAGGGCAGGGCAGGGCAGGGCCTATGACTACCTGAAATGGTGGTGACCCATTCTCTTAGCAGGGTTCTGATGTCCGTCAGGTCACAGGCCCCTGCCAGCGCGGGAGCAGGCCGGGGGATGAATTTACACAGAGTCACCGGGATGTCCTCTTTTAGGGAAGAGGTAGAGGGACCGTTTTCAGTCTGACAAGAGGGTAGAAATGGGGGGAAAGCAGAGCATGGTCAGTTTAGTCAAGGTCCACACCACCCTGAATAGCTAAATATTATGGGTGTAACAATCTCAATACAGAATCGGAAATTCAATAGAGTGTTTAAACTACCGTATTGACAAATCTTTCTAAAATTTTTCCACTTTGTTGTCTAAAGGCATTTGCCTGCATCCCATCACTGTGGGAGGGATGGGTAGGCTATGCACACACACAAGTATTATTCTTGGCTAAACCAAGCTGCGTAGTATATATGATTAGAGCTCTGTAGTATGAATAAATTCTAACGCAATAAAGAATCCAAAAATCGAACGGTGACCTCAAAATCGCATTGAATCTGAAAATGTGTGCATCATTACACCCCTACTGCTGGGGTGATCACCTTCAGTCCGTTGACCATGTCCCTGGATCTTAGAGTGGCTTTAGCCGGGCTGCTTCCCATGCGAGGCCTCTTCAGAGGGGACGGGCCCTTCTTCACCGGGCTCCCTGCGTTCTTCCTCTTGTGGTGCCTCTTCACCCGACCGACGCCGACCCCGACTCCAGACTGCTTCAGCAGCAGGAGAGGATTCTTTTGCTCCACTGAAGTGCGGGAGAAAATGAGAATATAATAATAAAACTTTTATAGCACTTTTCATACAGAGGTTGCAGTTCAAAGTGCTTCACAACAGTAAAAAATACAGGCATGAGCGAGCATAGCAAGGTATGGTAAATCAGTGTTTCACATTAGGATCTAGCATCCTAATAGGCTCTCTGTTTACAGTTTTCAGTAATACAAATAATAAAATAGTTTAAAATGATTAAGTTTAAAAGTAGTCTAGAAATTATAAAATAGAACGGGATGGAGAAACATTTCAATTGTTCTATTATTCAATAATTTCAGTTTGTACAGATAGGAGTTTGAGCCCCGTTTGCAGTGCATTGGTTTGTGTGGCTAACTAGTCAGAGCTAGAGTGAATAACCGCATGGATTGTGCCAAGAAAGGACTCTACCAATCAACAACATCAGTGGTGAGTAACAAATAGGACTAGGGTTCCAAAAATCTGAACTATTCTTTAAGAAAATGGACACGTCAATGGGAAGGGAAATGCACTTACCATCTTCTCCTTCGAGTCAAGACAAGATAGATACCAATTCCCTCTGTGTGTTCAGTAGAAAGCTATCCGGATGCAAGCTAGCCTAGCTTAGCACAAATTAATGGAAGCGGATACGGACCACTAGCTGTTGGCCAAAAACACAGCTCCCGAGAAGACGGTAAGCACATTTCCCATAATGTTGTTCCTGTAAGAGTACAGTGCAATGACGCTTTCCAGCAAACTCTTTGGTTGCGTTGTAGGACCTACACATGATCCTCTGTTGTACAGTCTCCCTGCGGCTGTAGGCAGAGCGCAGTTCATCTTGGAGCTCCTGGGGCAGAGCAGCAAACACATCCGGGTCAACCTGCAGCCAGAGAGGAAGAGATGAAGCTATAACCCAATTGCTTTGAGATTTCAATAACAAAATATTTTTCATTAAGAAATGATCAGCAAAATCCCTGATTTGGGATCAGCAGTTGGTCTGAGGGAAAGTTTTTTTTGTTGTGTGCTGTTGAAGCTTTCTAAATTAACTAAATTTGCAGTAGTCAACTTCGGAGAAATTAACGAGAGTTTACCTGCCCAGCAGAAATAGAGCAAGCTCTATCACTTTTCAAGGCCATTCAAGATATTTATTTGTCTTGTTACACCATACAATGAAAATCTTACTTAGTCCCCCCCTTTACGCAGAATCACAAAATATAGACTAGAATTAAAATATTAAGAAAAAGTCTAATGCTCAAAATAAAGAATCTTAAAAAAGATAAAGTATAAAAAGTATTCCACATTCAGTTCACAGTGTAGTTGTAGGATATAAAGTGCACTATGCATTGCTGAAAATAATGGTAGTGGAGGTGACCGTGAAGTCACAGCAGCAGTTAAGAGTGTCTGTGTAGCGTTCACAGTTCAATCAGTAAGTGATGTGGGGCGACAGTGGCTCGGGAGGTAGAGCAGTCGTCTGGTAATCCAGAGGTTCCCGGTTCGATTCACACTCCTCCCGGGCAGCGTGTCGAAGTGTCCTTGAGCAAGACACTTACTAACCCCTAACTGCTCCCGATGAGCAGGTCGGCACCTTGCATGGTTGCCTCCGCCGTCAGTGTGTGAGTGAATGGGTAAAATGCGAGGAACAAATTGTAAAGCGCTTTGGATAAAAGCACTATATAAATGCAGTCCATTTAACATCCATTTGATGTGGGGGGGGGGGCTTGTTATGTTGTTCATAAGCCTGATGGCCTGTGGGTACAACTGTTTGTTAGTCTCATGGTCCTGGATTTCAGACTCCTGATGCATCTGCCTGATGGCAGGAGACAGAGTGAAGAGTTGATGTTGTGTGGTGTTCTGTCCCTGATGATGTTGTGTCCTGTCCCTGGTGATGTGGTGTGTTCCGTCCATGATGATGTTGTGTGGTCTCCTGGTGACTCTGGTGGAATGTCCTGAAGTGAGGGTAAGGCTGCTCCTGAGATGGATTGTGAATAAATGTCCTGAAGTGACTGCCCCCGAGATGGACAAGTTCCGCCACCTCTCTTCTGTACGCCGCCTCAACAGACTGTAGAATCATCCGTGAACTTGACCATGCACAAGCAACAAAGGCTTTCCACAGACTCCCAGAGGCACATGCAGCTTTAAGCTGAAATTAATTTCTATTTTAAATAAAATTCCCAGCGATCGGCAGCAGGTTTTGTACATAGTGTGCACTTTTTGATGAGAAACACAGTGGTCTTAGTTTTGCTTGGCAGCTTAAAGCTGCTGGTGCCTCTGGGAGTCTGTGGGAAACCTTTGCCGCTGCATGGGCTTGGAAAGTGACAGAGCTTTCTATATTTCTGCTGGGCTAGTAAACTCACTCTTGCTCATTTCTCCAAAGTTGACTACTGCAGCTTAATGGATCATTTTAACAGCCATAAATCCACGGTTTACAGAAGCATATGCACAAACTGACCACTGTTAGTGGTTAAGAGTTTTTTTTGGAGAGGTGTTAATAGAGGGGCTTTTGGAGAGGTGTTAATAGTGGAGATAGAGGGGCTTTTGGAAAGGAAGGTGTTAATAGTGTAAATAGAGAGCTTTTGGAGAGGTGTTAATAGTGGAGATAAGAGTCTTTAGCTTATTCATAGTTTCATGGTCGAACCGGGAAGCTTCAGATGAGCAGCAAACAGAATCTCGTCGGTCTGAAGCATAGGAAATGCGGTTTTCTGTTGTGGATGGTTAAAACCTTTGTCTGCATGTTGTGGTGTGGATTAACAAGTTAGTTTTGCTGCTCGTCTGAAATTTCCTGGTTAGCTTGGAACCCGGCCAGAACTCTGACCACGGGACTCTACGAGTAACCTGATGGCTTTGCATCGATTACATTACTGGCAAGTATTTCATACCACTCGATGTAAAACTATCCCTTTAAGTTTGTGTTCAGAGCAGCACCTGTGAGAAGTCGGGCAGCTCCAGAACAATGCCCGTTGAGCCCGTCTGACCTGGCTGGTTGGGGATCTGTAACACCAGAGTGCCTACAGGCGGTGTGGAGAGAGGAGGAGGAGAGGCAGGACGGGGGTCAGGGAGGGGAGAAGTGGGCTGTGGATGAGAGGAAAGGTGCCGGTTGGAGCGTTCTGCTCGATGTGTCCACGACTGTTCCACTTGTTCTCTCAGTTCCGCAGGCAAAGCCTCCAGCACTGAACGGTCCACCTGTCGGTCACAGGGAGAATAGTGATTACAGGGGGGAAAAAGGTTATTTTTCCAGTAGATGCTGTGATACCTTTTGTTTTAGTGTTTGGCTCTTGGACTATTAGTTATCCAGTCACCATTTTGTTTTTGTATTTTTACCATGTTCTTTGATTTCTTATTAAAAACACCCTTGGAATCTTCCACTGCCTTCTTCGTCCTGCATTTGAGTCCTACAGTACACCCCTGTAGAGTCTTTCTTTATATATATATTATATGTATATCCCTGAATGGCCCGAATTCTCGATCCACCTTTTGACCACTCCCTTAAATCTGAGCCATCGAGTAGTTCATGTTTTTTTAAAGATTTATTTTAGCGTTTTTACAGCTTTTTTTTTATGGTCAGACATGACCGACAGAGGAGAGGGAGAACGGGAGAAGATGTGGGGGAGGACATGTGGCGAACCCGGGTTGGCCGCATAGGTCTGCTACGCAGTATGCAGTGCGCCACCCCAGTAGTTCATGTTTAAAAATTTCATGAGAATAGCTGGACAATTCAACTCACCAAACATTCCTACACACACACAGAGTTCCTACCTGTGAAGGGGAGGGAACTTCAATGCTGAAGTTGAGGCGTGTTCGAGTAGGGGTTGAGGTTTGTCTGGAAGCTGGCGGTTGTTCTTTACTCGTTCCTGGGATGGGCTCAGCGGAGGACAGGAGGTGCAGAGAGGAGGTGGACGGTGGGACTCGGACACAGGAGGTCTTCTCCGGGTCACATGTGGCGTCCCCAGCTGTAACGTCGCTGCTGGATTCTACATGACAGAAATCAACAACGCCTTAATAACCGACTCCACAATAACCAAGAGAGAAAGGGGGAAAATAAAAGATTTCGATTAAACGGCTAGACGAGTCGCACGGACGCAAACAAACCTGTAGCGTTGGACCGAGCGCTTACTCGCCGGCTCGTCAACAAGTCTTTGATGGAGCGACTCTTGGGTCCCGCGGGATCCTTGGGGGCGGAATGAGCTCCTTCCAGAAGCTGCACCTGGATACCAACCCCCCTCATCTCCTGCACCTCCAGTTTCATAGCATGGAACAGCTTGGCGACTGCAGAGCCAATCAGCTGGCCACTGTCTGTGACCTCGGCCAGCGTCACGGTCCTGGCGGAGAAGGACAAAGGGAGCATGCGGGGGTGAGCGACAGCATACGGGACAGAGTGAAGGGGTGTACACGAAAAGCCAGCGGGTGCACTCCCTGAACCCCGCCACGGAGCTGGGCGGAAGTGGCTGCAGCGCCAATTGGATCTCGGGATGAAATTTAGGAACCCGTCCAGCTCAAGAGCCAGATGGTTGGCAACAGCGACAGTTTCCTGGCTCACGGAGCTCAGTACAAAACCAACGGCAAACACACATGCTAAGGAGCCAAGCGGATGCTTCTGGTCGTCTGGTGATCTGAAGGTTCTTCCTGGTTCGATTCCAGCTCCTCCAGATTTCATGTCGAAATGTCCTTGAGCGAGTCCTCTGATCTAAGGTAAGGAGTCTATGTTACCAGTCTTGGGGTAATCAGAGCTGCATTTGCTGAGATAACAGCGTGTCCCCTATGTGTGATGTGGCTGTTTGGCTGTGATCGCTGATGAGGAAATAATCGATTTTTCAGCTCGTGTCTATAGCGTGCATACGTACACATATACTATCGATAATCTAGCGTTTATTTGAAAACGATTCATAAATAGGCAGAAAAATTACAATGTTTTTGTGTATTCTAGAATATTCCAGTAAATGTCTTTTATCATGGAATCTTTATATTTTCCTTGAAAACGAGGGCTTTTCAAAATGCTATAAAACGAAAATGAACCGATAAAAAAACAATCAGTTTCGAGAAAAACAATCCGTTTCGAACTTTCGACAATGTTGACTGCAAACGAGTCATTGATAAGCGACGGGCAGATTAGACACATAGCCATAATTTAAAACATAGATTAGGTGTTTTTAACGCTAACATTGAAGTGGATGGTGTAATTCAACGGGGTAAATCAACGTTAATCAAAGGCACTGGAAGTGTTAAGGAGGAAGTCATTTTGCATCTACAGTGATTGTGTGCAACTCTGCATATAACTACCGTCTTCAGGTTGCAGAACGGGAACATCACCTAAAGCCCCAATCCGGATTTCCTTTGACGAAGTGTGGGGTATATATTCACGTGCATTCATATCTATATCTATATATATATATATATATCTATATATATATATCTATATCTATATTGTAAATGGAAAATGTAAGGCTAAATATAGGTCTGTTTTACTCCAGTATTTAGAAACTTGACCAATGTAAACAATACTTTTACAGCCACAAAATATAGAAAAAACGATTAAAATACTAAAAAAAGCGGCTGTGTTTATCCTTGTATCGAGAGCCCAGTCAATCAACTAACGCTAGAGAATGAAAACAAGTCTTCATTCCCATCTCTGCCCAATTATTTACATTTGGATCACTAATTGGGCCTTTAAAAAGAACATCTGTACAATGCATTGCGGTGATATAGTCAGTCTCTCACCTGGCTAGGTTGTCACATATACCATGTCCACCGTATTTAGCCGGCTCCAATGGTGCTCCCGTCTTGCGAACCATGACTTTTAGTGTCACTCTGCGACCCCTAAGCCCCGCCTCCCGGAGACGCCTCTGCACCTCCATGGAAAGGTTGGTCATGAAACACTCGGCCTCATCAACCTGGACACGGTGCAGAGATCAGAGGATAAGGGAGGTTGAAACCCTGATATATGAGGAGACTATGGGACAAAAGTAATAGTGACAAACAGAATGGTGAGGAATGACAAAATGCAGAGCAGCTCGAACCCCAGTGAAGCGGATGTTGTAGTTCATCTCGGCAGAGACGGACTTCCTCTCCTTCTCGTAGTGGACCGGCCGATCGTCCAGGCCTCTGCAGAAGCGGAAGAGGGTCTGTCCGGTACGTGGTCCAAACCCCTTCTGCAGCTGAGACAGAGACAGCTGCTGGAGGTCACCACACGACCTCACACCCAGAGACACCAGCTTTCTGCCCATCACCGGCCCCACTCCTGCGACAGGGGGGGGGGGGGGGGGGGGGAGACGGGATGCCTGTTACTGTTCCGCAACTGTAAGTTACTTCCGGGGTAGGCCTGATTGGCCCCGACAGGCACGTGACAGGCGCGGCCACGCCCCGCGGCAGCCTCAGGACGCGCAACTTTCTCTGCCGTGCGGCACGCTCCGCGGCAGCATTATGTAGCAGTAATACGCCCTTTTTCACTATCCAGAAATAGCTCAATTGGCAGCGCTGCATTGGTGTGGATCCTACCGTCCGTTGCTGGCAAGTTCGATTCCCTTCAATTTTTCTTCTTTTTTTTTTTAACGTGCATTCGTTCGCTGTTACGTTTAGGCATGTTAACTTTAAGCATTGTTTCGGAGTTGGTTAAGGTTAGGCATTGTTTCGGAGTTGGTTATGGTTAGAAAGGTTAAGTTTAGGCGCTGTTAAGGAGCTGGTTAAGGTTAGAGTTTGTCTTAGAGAATGGCAATATTCTTTCGGAGTTGGTTATGCCTTATGGTTAAGGTTAGGCATGGTTAAGGTTAAGGTTAGGCATAGTTTCGGAGTTGCTTAAGGTTAAAGGGTTAAGTTTAGGCGCTGTTAAGGAGCTGGTTAAGGTTAGAGTTTGTCTTAGAGAATGGCAATAGACAGCCTATTTCCGCGTTGCAGCGCGAGGCAATAGACAGCCTATTTCCGCGCGACAGCTCAGCAGCCTCGTTGCGCGTCCTGAGGCTGCCACGGGGCGTGGCCGCGCCTGTCACGTGCCTGTCGGGGCCAATCAGGCCTACCCCGGAAGTAACTTACAGTTGCGGAACAGTAACAGGCAGACGGGACATCATATTAGGTTTCTGTGCATTTACCATTTCCTGTCAGATAAAGTAATGACTGCAACTCTGAGCCGGACCAGAAGGTGGCGCTGTATCTACCTGGCAGGCTGGTCACCGACAGGTCACTTATGAAATCATCCACTTCCTCCGACCTCAGGAAGTGCTGCCCATCCGGCTTGGCCTTGCGGGTCGCCAGCCGAGCCAGCAGGATGTTGGGGCCTGGATAGAGGGAATGAAGGCGGGACTTAGAATATAGGAATATGTCTGGACAGAGGGAATGAAGGCGGGACTTAGAATATAGGAATATGTCTGGACAGAGGGAATGAAGGCGGGACTTAGAATATAGGAATATGTCTGGACAGAGGGAACGAAGGCGGGACTTAGAATATAGGAATATGTCTGGACAGAGGGAATGAAGGCGGGACTTAGAATATAGGAATATATCTGGACAGAGGGAACGAAGGCGGGGATATAGGAATATGTCTGGACAGGGGAACACCACCCAAATTAAGAATTCCCAAAATTATGTTTTTTCCATGGCCTAAGAAAGTTCAATCAATATTTTTGAACACTAGTTACTCTCTCCCAAAGACCAAAACCAGAAAAGTTAAATGCAGCGGGTAGCCTAAGATAAATAGAAAAAATAATAATAGTGCCTCTCACCCAAATGGAGTGAACTAACAAAAAATAGACAATGGGCTACAATCCAGTACACAAATAAATAAAAGTTTATCCTACCCAGGGTTCCCACAGACATTGCAAAATGAAATTCAAATTTAAGTACTTTTCCAAGCAATATTTTTCTTTTTCAAGGAGGTCACTTGAAGGATACAATTCACTTTTAAATGCTGTTTTTTAAGCATCTTCTTGGCCTGCTTGCCAGCTAGAGCAAGCTAGAGCATCACACGCGAACAAATGAGGAAAAACAGTTGGAGCGCACGAGACGGCGACTAGTCAGATTTGATTAAAACAGAACAAAAAATAACTATTTCTTGATTCAAAACAATTTGATCATGGATGAACAAAACATTCATTACAAATGGTTGATTTGAATTTCAAGGACTTTTTAAGCGCCTTGTTAAAAAATTGACTGTTCAAGGAATTCCAGGCCTCTACTTATCTTTTTTAAATCAAGCACTTTAAGCACTTCAAGGACCTTTTGCCTACTGCAAAGGGAAGACATTACTGGCTCTCACTGTCCAGCTCAGAACCATGGACAGCGTGCCAGCCGCACACGCAAACACTGCAGCTCAGACAGAGAAGAGTGCTGGCACACACACAGGCACAACTGTGGAACAAGCAGGCTCCACTACCATGGCAAGTGTAAGGGCCACTCAGGAATTATTTTCACCAGCCATTATGACCCTGAAATGTAGTTTACCTTGGCTTGTAAGATATATAGGGGTTGGTGTTTGAACAGCACCTACATGGGTTCATGTAGCATCAGCCTGAGCTCTACGGTGCGTGTCCATCGGGTTCTTTTTTAAATTAGAACCTAATATAAACGTGCCTTTGCAGAAACAACAGCTTTGCGGATGGTAATGTATCCATCAGTTCCAAACCGTCACCCTCTTATACCTTTTCAGTCCGTCAGAACGGACACATCATCAGCCCTGTCCAACAAACGGATTTGTTGGCTCTCCCTTGTTATTCGGTCGGAACCTGAAACGCTGCCAAATTGCAGCAGTTGTATTCTTTTTAGGGACCAACTTGCTGCCTTGCCATCTTTTTTCCCCCTCCTGAGGAGAAGAGTTCACATGATTCTCAGATGTCATCTCCCAAAGCAATAGTTCAGAGAAACATTCTACTGGAGAGACAAACCGTTTATTATTAAAACTTAACCACACAGATAGTGGCGCTGAACAAATGCTCTTCATTTAGTGTTTATTATTAAAACCCAACCACACAGACAGTGGTGCTGAACAAACACTCTTAACTGAAGTGTTTATTATATATATCATGTGCAGCAGAACCTTTTAATGATGGACACTGTTACCATTTTCAAATACCACAGGATATCTTATTGCCGCAATACCACCCAACCCTAGTCTGGGGCTGCTTCATTGAAAATGAATGGGAAAGTGATTTTGTGGACCCACAGAATGTTTGCTTGAGTTTGTATCATAGACTATAAAAATAAAATGCTTGTTTTTTGTCTTTGAACATGCAGTACATCCACAGCTAAAGAGATTGGTTTTATCCGGTATCACAGTGGCTAAAAAGCTGATAGCATCACGATGGTTTCAACCGGAAAAAATGTGCCGGAAGGTCTGGACTCTTACATATCTCGATGTGATTTATCAAGAAATATCTACAGCAAGAATTTTGAGTCTCAATGAATCCAAAATGACTGTGGTTAGAAGTGGTGGAGAGAATAAAAGCTAGCATATAATGGTAGTGTCTGGTTAGGAACAAGTTATAATGGTTGGATTATCCAATGGGGGGTCCGGGAGGGGGGGGTACAAGCTAGAGCATATGTGTGTAGGTTTTTAGATAACAGGTATTAGGGGTATATCCTGTATAAGACATTTGACTAAATGGTAATTTCATTGGATATGCACTGTAATTAATGCTTGTATATCTTATCGTGTGTTGTCATGTTTGTTTATATGTTTGTTTAAAAAATAATTAAAAAAATGCTTTCATACCCAAATGAGCTGTATTCTATCGTCAGGTTCTCAGCTCTGAAACAGACAATGTACCTGTATGCTCTCCTTTACCATCTGTCACCACATGTCAACCTTTACCAACTTTCTGTCTATGTAGCAGCTCCAGACCGTTTACCTGATGACATCACGAGTTGTGTGAGTGGCCTATGAATTATGACATGTCTAGTTTCTGGATTTGGGAGAGAGTTGTTCATGTTCACTAATATCTTTGGATTGTCTAAGACCAAAGGAATAGCATTAATTCTTAAATTGGGTGGCGTTCCCCTTTAAAAGGCATACCAAGTAATTTCACCCACTAGATGTCACTAGAGCACCAGCAAAACAATGTGACGTTTACATAGAAATGCTGAACGATTGCACTCACTGCCCAAAGGTTGATGCCCAGAAACATTGCAAGCACAGCAAAATAAGAGAAAACACATGGCAGAGGGGAGGGATCCCTGGAGGTAAACACACCACCACACACACTTCTAGTGATGAATGAGAGGGATTATGTTTGTAAAAATCTAAACATAGTCAGCCCCCCCCCCCCCCCCGCGTGAATATTTTAGGCAACCAACTTGTGTTTAGCGTTTCTCTGATTGGCCAATACGCCCATGTGACCACGGCAGCGCGAGAGAGCGGCAGCGCGGAAATAGGCTGTCTATTGCCTCGCGCTGCAGCGTGGAAATAGGCTGTCTATTGCCATTCTCTAAGTCAAACTCTAACCTTAACCAGCTCCTTAACAGCGCCTAAACTTAACCCTTCTAACCTTAAGCAACTCCGAAACAATGCCTAACCTTAACCAACTCCGAAACAATGCCTAAACTTAACCGGCGAAATGAATGCACGTTAAAAATATTGCCATTCTCTAAGTCAAACTCTAACCTTAACCAGCTCCTTAACAGCGCCTAAACTTAACCCTTCTAACCTTAAGCAACTCCGAAACAATGCCTAACCTTAACCAACTCCGAAACAATGCTTAAAGTTATGCCTAAACTTAACGGCGAAAGAATGCGAATGCACGTTAAAAAAAAAAAAAATAAAAATTGAAGGGAATCGAACTAGCCAGCAACGAGCCGTAGGATCCACAGCCATGCAGCCTTGCCAATTGAGCTACCGTACTTTTCGCACTATAAGCCGCACCTGACTATAAGCCGCAGCAGCTAAATTGAATGATGTGTACATATATAAGCCGCACTGGACTATAAGCCGCATGTGTTTTAATGTTTAATTACCATATGTAAGGAGTGGAGCCTGCGGCTTAATTTGACTCAACACGGGAAACCTCACCCGGCCCGGACACGGAAAGGATTGACAGATTGATTGCTCTTTCTCGATTCTGTGAGTGGTGGTGCATGGCCGTTCTTATATTGAGCTTTAAGTTCCCACCTCTACAGAGAATGACTCCCATTGGGACACAATACTGTCGGACAAATAACATTAACTCATTTACAAGTTGTATTAAGTTTAACAAATAAGGGAACAGATAAATAACATTTCAATGCAGTAAAAAAAGCAATATTTCGATTTTCGGGTTTTGTCCACATATAAGCCGCACCGTTCTATAAGCCGCAGGGTCGAAAAATGGGGAAAAAAGCCGCGGCTTATAGTCCGAAAAGTACGGTAGTTCTGGATACTGAATAAGGGGCGGTTACTGGCATATAATGCTGCCGCGACGGAGCTCCGCTCCGCTCTGCTGCTGCTGCGTCGCTGCGGGGGCGTGGCTAGACGCAAGTTGGGCGTGGTTAGACACAAGTTGGTTGCCTTTAATATTTAGCCCCCCCCCCCCCCGGCTAATTCTACTCATTATGCCTTGAAGAGAGTGGAGGAAGAGGGCCGCGCTCGCTCACCCATGCCCACTGAGGCAGAGCAGCCCGTCCTCTCCTGGATGTCTGCTCGCATGGCTCCGGCCAGCTCCTCCGGGCTGACGCCCAACTCCGACAGCATGGCAGAGCCATCGATCAACACTTCATCGCAGCTCAGAGCCTCAATGTCATGAGTGTAACTGCGAAGAGAGGGAGAGAGCACATGGTTTCTACAGTACATGGGGAGACAGAGAGAGCATTTGGTTTCTACAGCACATGGGAGGGAGACAGAGACGGAGACGGGTGTGGTGTTGGAATAAAGGCATCTCTTTACCTGGCCAGGGTCTCGTACATGGTGAGAGCCACGTCTTTGTAGGCCTCAAAGTCATAGGGGACCGACTGCAGGGAGGGACACAGCAGCTTGGCCTTGCCAAAGAACATCCCGTTTCTCACCCCCGCCTGCCTGAGACACGAATAGCTAGTGTTAACACTACTATAGATATGGGATACAGGTACTTAATGTGGTTCAAATAGACGATGAGAAAAAGGAGGACGTGCGTGTGTGTGTTACCTGGCCTCGTAGCTACAGGAAGCGATCTCGGCCATGGAGAGTGCAGTGGTGTCCTGATCCACTCTGTTGCCGTGGGAGACGGGACTCTCTGGCGAAGGGCTTCCCTCCAGCTCTGCCCCTTTCCTCTCTGCCGCACAGAACAAGGGCGCATTCAGTAAAGAGACACGTGTTAAGTAATATGATTAGGGATTAAGGAAAGGCCTGGACGCAGGCCAGCGGGGGAGAGCGTGTGTTGGGTACCGAGAGTGTGAAACGGGCGGGGCGACGTGACCTCACCTGGCCGGGCTTGAGTGTGTTTCCGCTGGTAATACAGCTGCTCCAGTTGGGGGTTGGTCCCGGGTCTTAGGTTCACTCGACCCGGCCCGCGGCTACTGGTCACGGCCACGGGCTTCCCTGAGGAGGTCAGGGAGAGGGCTCCTATTAAAGACTACAGCCGAGAGTTCAAAGGAACACGCCAACATTTTGAGAAATTAGCTTACAGTCTTCTCCAGAGAGAGACAAGAAGATAGATACCAGTTTCCTCTCTGTGCGTTCAGTAGAAAGCCATCTGGCTGCATATTAGCCTAGCACAGCACAATGAATGGAAGCGGACATGACCGGTTAGCCTAGAGGCATTGTCCAACTGGCTTTGGGAAGTCTGATATTTCTTTCTCCAAAGTACAAACAAAGAATCCAGAGCACACCTGGGCCCTCATTCATCAACGTGGACGTAGAACATGTTCTATTTCCACACGTAAGCACAGAATGTAGAATCAGTGTACGCACAGAAATATCGGGATTCACCACACGTGCGTACGCAGGTTCTACGCACACCTGTCATGATGAATCTCACCTTGGCCCTGCGCCGAGGCTCGTGCACACTTTCACGTATTTGCATACCAAAACCGCCCCGATTAACCATATACGGTAATGGACACCCCCATGAAATGTGGAAGAATGGACTAAACCGAGGGTGTTGTACACTGTCGGATATTATACCTATTAACTTCCTAAAAGACCATTGCTGCCTGGACACCGCAAACACTAATAAAGACCATTAACCACTGTTTTGCCGTTGCCCGTTAGTGTCATTAATGCATGCTGGAATAAGAATGCCTTTCTTAATCTATTTTTAATATTAATAATTATTATAATGCAATAAAAGACAGCTCCGTCTTTTAATACACATATATTGTACAGTAACGTCAAATAAATACTACAGTCCCCGCTGAAATAAAGGTTCTGCACGCACATACCAGCAGTGATCTACAGCATAAAAGATAGCCACTTTATAATACTATTCTGAGTAGATAATTCATCTGTATCGCAACAGAGTCACGTATCTGGTCGGGGCAGGTATCATTATGTCGGGAAAATCTTTATGAAATAAACAAAAGTGAATTAAGGAATTTAAAACGAAGTTTAGCATATTAAATCGTTTTATAAGCTTATAGCTTTTTTCGTGCTGATTTGAGAGGGTCCAGCTGCAGAGCCGGAGAGCAACTCTCAGGGCCAAGATAGCACTTATACTATTTTGAGAGAGACAGCAGAGAGACAGACAGCAGAGAGACAGACAGACAGACAGACACTGTTCCACAGTGTGTGTGTGTGTGTGTGTGTGTGTGTGTGTGTGTGTGTGTGTACGTGTGTGTGTGACTACTAGTCTAATAGTAGAGACTCAGCCCCCCCCCCCCCCCCCCCCTCTGGACCACCTCCTAGTAGAGACTTCTCTAGGAAGAAGACGAAGATGAGGATTAAGGCGAGACACTGCAGGTGAATAGGCAAATATACCTTTTTTGTTGATTTTGAGATTCTGTTATTTTGCTTCCTAAACATGTCTTCTATGAAACTAGTGACAATAAGTTCAAGTTCAAGTTCTTTAATAGTTGTCATACAGAAGTACAGAATACTTTCATACAAAATGCTTCTTACTGTTACGCTCCAGAGACTGTGCTAGACAAGATAGTATCAAATAACATAATAACATAATATAGCATGAATTTAGAAGAAGAAAATGAGGTCACAGTGTTCGGTATAGACATATGTACAATGTTCTGAGTTACCATATAATATACAATACACAATACTATGCAGTGTACTAATGTACAGTACTATCTAGTGCAAAGCAGAAATGGGATGAGGTACAATTTTAGGTACAATTTACAGTAAGGTGTACGAGTTGTAGTGCAATCCTTCATCCATAAATATAAAGTGTGGGGAGTGGGTGCTACAGTGTGTTTGTTTAAAGTGGGTGTGTGCTATAAAGTGTGTGGAGTGGGTGCTACAGTGTGTTTGTTTAAAGTGAGTGTGTGCGTGTGGATGTGTGTGCTATGTGCGTTTGGTGGTTGTTGTTGTGTAGTGTTCATTCATTGTTCGTTTAGCAGCCTGATGGCCTGGGGATAGAAGCTACTTCTGAGTCTTTCTGTGCTCGCCTTGAGACTCCGGTATCGCTTGCCTGACCGCAGCAGTTCAAAGAGGCAGTTGTTCGGGTGACTGGAGTCTTTAATGATTCTCTTAGCCTTGCCCTTGCAACGCTTGTAGTAAATGTTCTGGAGGGTGGGGAGCCCCCCTCCAATTGTGCGTTCGGCTGAACGTGTCACTCTTTGTAGTCTGCTTCGGTCTTTTGCAGTGCTATTCCCAAACCAGGAGGTGATGTTGCCGGTCAAGATGCTCTCTATTGTACATGAGTAGAAGTTCT
This sequence comes from Notolepis coatsorum, assembly GCF_963971535.1. NCBI lineage: Eukaryota > Metazoa > Chordata > Actinopteri > Aulopiformes > Paralepididae > Notolepis > Notolepis coatsorum. The sequence goes on along the minus strand of NC_140167.1, from coordinate 195,648,662 downwards.
TAAGGATCTTCTGGCTGACTTGGAACTTCCTTAGGCGCCTGAGGAAGTAGAGGCGTTGTCGTGCCTTCTTCACCACACTGTTAATGTGTGTGGTCCATGTCAAGTCCTCGGATATGTAGGCTCCGAGGTACTTGAAGCTGTTGACTCTCTCAACCGGTGCCCCGTCGATGCTGAGGGAGCTGTAGTCCTTGACCCCCGACCTCCTGAAGTCCACAATCATCTCCTTTGTTTTGCTGACGTTCAGGGAGAGGCTGTTTTCCTGGCACCATCCCGCCAGGACCTTGACCTCTTCCAGGTAGGCCCTCTCGTCGTTGGCAGAGATCAGGCCCACCACCACTGTGTCGTCAGCAAATTTGACGATTGTATTGCTACTCCGCTGAGCCACACAGTCGTGTGTGTACAGGGAGTAGAGGAGGGGACTCAGAACACAGCCCTGGGGGGCCCCTATGTTGAGGGTGATGGATGAGGAGGTGCAGTTGCCTGCTCTCACCACCTGGGGTCTGCCAGTCAGGAAGTCCAAGACCCACTGGCAGAGGTCATAGCCCAAGCCCAGGTCCCTGAGCTTGGCTATGAGTATGGAGGGGACTATGGTATTGAATGCCGAGCTGTAGTCGATGAATAGCATTCTCACATAGTTCCCCTGCCTCTTGTCCAGGTGTGATGCTGCTGTGTGCAGCACATGGGATATGGCGTCCTCCGTGGACCTGTTGGGGCGGTATGCAAATTGCAGGGGGTCCATGTTGATGGGGAGGGAGGAGCAGATGTAGCCCTTTACTAGCTTCTCAAAGCACTTCATGGCTATGGAGGTGAGAGCTACAGGGCGGTAGTCGTTGAGGCAAGCAGGCTTGGATTTTTGGGTACAGGGATAATAGTGGACTTCTTCAGGCAGGTGGGGATGACAGCCTGTTCTAAGGACAGGTTAAATATGTCAGTGAATACTGGGGCCAGTTGGTCGGCACAGACTTTTAGGACGCGGCCGGGGATGCCGTCCGGACCTGCTGCCTTCCTGATATTCACTTTTTTAAAGGTCCGCCTCACCTCATGCTCTGTTACCCTGAACACTGTGCCTCCATCAGCAGCCGACCCCCCCCCCCCATTGCCGAGGCTTGTGAGCTGGTGTTGTTATTACCAGCATCAAACCTCGCATAGAAGGTATTGAGGTCGTTTGCTAAGGAGATGTCACTGTTCAGTTTGAGGGAGGCGCCTTTGTAGTCTGTCATCGTTTTGAGCCCCTGCCACATAGCTCTAGAGTCAGCTTGTTCAAACTGGAGTTCAATTTTATCCCTGTAGCGCCGTTTGGCCTCTGACACTGTCCTCCTTACGTTGTGTCGCGCCACCTTGTGGTCATTCATGTTGCCTGCCACTAGGCCGTCATTGTATGCTTTGGTGCGCTCTCTCAGAGCTTCACGGACGGATTTGTCTACCCAGGGTTTTTGATTTGGGTAAACTTTCATTTTGGTAGTGGGGATTGTTTCTTTCACCCTAGTACAAACATAGTCCAGCACTGTCTCCGTGTAGGCATTAATGTTATCTGTGTCGCGGAACACAATCCAGTCTGTGTGGTGAAACACTGACCGGATCGTCTCTTCTGACGTCAGATCCCATTTCTGCACCTCTCGCGAGACTACGGGAGTACTTTTAATTCTCTGTTTGTACTTTGGTGAAAGAAAAATTTACGCGTGATCTGATTTACCAAAGCCACTATCAGAATGAGCCTTGTAGCCACCTTTAAATTGCGTGTAACAGTGATCTAGGATGTTACCGCCTCTGGTGTTGCAAGTCACATGCTGATAGAAGTCAGGCAATACCTTTCTCAGATTGGCGCTATTGAAATCTCCCAGTACTAAAATGGCGGCGTTAACGTTAGCCACTTGTATTCTATTTACCTCGTCGTGTAGTCTGGAGAGCGCAACCTTGTTGCTGGCTTGCGGTGGAATATACACTCCGATCAGGACGATCGCCGTTAACTCCCTCGGGAGGAAGAAAGGACGACACTTGATGGTTATATATTCCAGTTCTGGGGAGCAGTGGTTGGATAATTCCTTCACGTTCGTTGGATCACTCCAATTTTTGTTAAACATGAAGGCAATACCTCCTCCACGTTGTTTACCGGACTCTGATGACCGATCCTTGCGATGGATAAAGAAGTGATCCGCTGGTTGAATTGCGTGATCTGGAACCTCCGGTGTGAGCCATGTTTCGGTGAAGCAAAGGACATTGCAGTCCCTAACGTCTCTTTGATATTGAATCCTTGCACGGATGTCATCCAGTTTATTGTCTATTGATTGTACATTGGCTAGCAATATACTGGGCAGTGGTGTACGGTGGCGTCTGGATCTCAGCCTGTTACGGATCCCAGCCCTCTTTCCTCGTCGTCTTTTCCTGGGCTCTGGGAACAAAGGGTCTGGTCCTAATCTCCGGAGAATTTCTTCAGGCCATTGATGCGGTTCGGAGAGCTGATCCAGCGAGTAATCCAGTTGGTAAGTTTCCCGTAATCCAATGTCTATGAGTGACTGACGGTCATATACATTAAATGCACCAACAGTTGGTACGCACAAGACTCTAAAAACTATAAATATTAACAAAAGTAAACAGTCTCGACGGAGCGAACAGAGAGGCAGCCGGTCGGAGCGGCGCCATCATCATACATCATACGTACATAAAACGTCAATAACACACATTTAGTTGTTCATTTTACTTCATTTTGCCTTATTGCATCCATAAATGTCCACATATTTAACACTTTGACTGCCGGGAACCGTCTTTAGACGTCTTTGCTGGCCATGCTAAAGTTGCCGGAGGACGCGTTACGTCGTCCTTATATCAATATTTCAAAAATCTGCGATCGGATTCATATGTCCCCTCCGCTGGCCTGAGATCCACCAGCAGGACCCACTGAGCTCTCTGGCGGTTCAGGAGCGCCATCTGGTGGCCGATCGGCGCAATCGCCAAACAGGATGTGGCATAGAGGTTGTCCTAGACGTCCGTAGTACTTCCGGGCGCTCGCTATAGGTCATGGGACTCTGGCTCGTCACGCTACACGGTGATCGATTGGCAATAACTCGATAAACAACATGATTTGGACGTATATACCATTATACAAGCTGGAGATGGACCGGGTAAAAATATATCCCATAATGATAAGATTTCTACTCTACGATGATCGCCCAACGGCGCGCGGAGACTGGGGTGAGTTTCAGCGTGTAACGTTACCGTCTTCGATACTAACTGCTATTATCAACATTTGACCCACATTAGATGATTGGTATAACGCTGCCCACGGAATTATAAACGCCCCCTCGCCCATCCGGTCAACATCAGATGACGTGTAGTAACTTCTAGAAGTACGTCTAGTTGGAATTTTTTATATCGCGCTGATTGCCATCAAACTGTATTTCATCATCAATATAATGCATTTGGGGCTATATATCACGTTCTGGAGAAAGCTGCAGAAAGAGATGAAAACATACTTATACATTAGACCATACTTTACTATGAATATGTGAATGAAAAAGTTTAACGTTGCTACACAATGAACAATACATATAGGACTTTGAATGGGCCCTAATAATGGCAATGTAGCAATAGAATTTAAAAAGTTATAGCCCTGCAAAGAAGGGGACTTTCTCCATAGACAAATAGCGCTGGCAATCTATGGTATATCATGAATTTAACCTTAGGCAGCCAAAGTGTTAATGGGGAAGTGCCTCATTTGCATATATAAACATAAATTTCAGAAAACTTGTCTCTACTAGGAGGTGGTCCAGAGGGGGGGGGGGGGGGGGTCTCTACTGGGAGGTGGTCCAGAGGGGGGGGGGGGGGGTCTCTACTAGGAGACTAGTGGTCACACACACACACTGTGGAACAGTGTCTATCCGTCTGTCTGTCTGTCTCTCTGCTGTCTGTCTCTCCGGCTCTGCAGCTGGACCTTGATCAAATAAGCACGGAAAAGCTTTTAAGCTCGTAGCTCCAATTTGGGTCCCAAATTGCGGTACAAATGAAGGAGGTGTCTCGGGTAGTGGACTCTAGTTAATATTACGTTCTCTCTGCAATTAGACTGCCTCTCATTCATCCCTATCTGATGCTATCTCTGAAAACAGTTCCTGCGAGCGCAGTCAGTGCACCCCATAACGCTATATATATAAACCTGCATTCATTCGGAGAGAAAGACCTATTCCACATGCTATTCAGGGTTTGACAATAATTACACTAATATCGCTATTTCACAATGAACTATAATGAATTACGGGGGTCATACAGAACACGGCCAGTGTCTTTATTTCCGCGTTGGAACGAATGCATGTACTGAGGAGCGCTTCAAGTTTCAAGTTTCTTTAATAGTTGTCATACAGAAGTACAGAATACTTTCATACAAAATGCTTCTTACTGTTACGCTCCAGACACTGTGCTAGACAAGATAGTATCAAATAACATAGTATAGCATGTAATTTAGAAGTAGAAAATGAGGTCACAGTGTTCAGTATAGACACATGTACAATGTTCGATGCAGAATAGACGTAACTGAGTTACCATATAATATACAATACTATGCAGTGTACTAATGTACAGTACTATATAGTGCAAAGCAGAAATGGGATGAGGTACAATTTAGGTACAATTTACAGTAAGGTGTACGAGTTGTAGTGCAATCCTTCATCAATAATTATAAAGTGTGGGGAGTGGGTGCTACAGTGTGTTTGTTTAAAGTGGGTGTGTGCTATAAAGTGTGTGGAGTGGGTGCTACAGTGTGTTTGTTTAAAGTGAGTGTGTGCGTGTGGATGTGTGTGCTATGTGCGTTTGATGGTTGTTGTTGTGTAGTGTTCATTGTTCGTTTAGCAGCCTGATGGCCTGGGGATAGAAGCTTCTTCTGAGTCTTTCTGTGCTCGCCTTGAGACTCCGGTATTGCTTGCCTGACCGCAGCAGTTCAAAGAGGCGGTTGTTCGGGTGACTGGAGTCTTTAATGATTCTCTTAGCCTTGCCCCTGCAACGCTTGTTGTAAATGTTCTGGAGGGTGGGGAGCCCCCCTCCAATTGTGCGTTCGGCTGAACGTGTCACTCTTTGTAGTCTGCTTCGGTCTTGTGCAGTGCTATTCCCAAACCAGGAGGTGATGTTGCCAGTCAGGATGCTCTCTATTGTACATGAGTAGAAGTTCTTAAGGATCTTCTGACCGACTTGGAACTTCCTTAGGCGCCTGAGGAAGTAGAGGCGTTGTCGTGCCTTCTTCACAACACTGTCAATGTGTGTGGTCCATGTCAAGTCCTCGGATATGTAGGCTCCGAGGTACTTAAAGCTGTTGACTCTCTCAACCGGTGCCCCGTCGATGCTGAGGGGGCTGTAGTCCTTGACCCCCGACCTCCTGAAGTCCACAATCATCTCCTTTGTTTTGCTGACGTTCAGGGAGAGGCTGTTTTCCTGGCACCATCCCGCCAGGACCTTGACCTCTTCCAGGTAGGCCCTCTCGTCGTTGGCAGAGATCAGGCCCACCACCACTGTGTCGTCAGCAAATTTGATGATTGTATTGCTACTCCGCTGAGCCACACAGTCGTGTGTGTACAGGGAGTAGAGGAGGGGACTCAGAACACAGCCCTGGGGGGCCCCTATGTTGAGGGTGATGGATGAGGAGGTGCAGTTGCCTGCTCTCACCACCTGGGGTCTGCCCGTCAGGAAGTCCAAGACCCACTGGCAGAGGTCATAGTTCAAGCCCAGGTCCCTGAGCTTGGTTATGAGTATGGAGGGGACTATGGTATTGAATGCCGAGCTGTAGTCGATGAATAGCATTCTCACATAGTTCCCCTGCCTCTTGTCCAGGTGTGATGCTGCTGTGTGCAGCACATGGGCTATGGCGTCCTCCGTGGACCTGTTGGGGCGGTATGCAAATTGCAGGGGGTCCATGTTGATGGGGAGGGAGGAGCAGATGTAGCCCTTTACTAGCTTCTCAAAGCACTTCATGGCTATGGAGGTGAGAGCTACAGGGCGGTAGTCGTTGAGGCAAGCAGGCTTGGATTTTTTGGGTACAGGGATAATAGTGGACTTCTTCAGGCAGGTGGGGATGACAGCCTGTTCTAAGGACAGGTTAAATATGTCAGTGAATACCGGGGCCAGTTGGTCAGCACAGACTTTTAGGACACGGCCGGGGATGCCGTCCGGACCTGCTGCCTTCCTGATATTCACTTTTTTTAAAGGTCCGCCTCACCTCATGCTGGTGTTGTTATTACCAGCATCAAACCTTGCATAGAAGGTATTGAGGTCATTTGCTACACTTGTGCGTAGTAACGATATTCTACCACTGGGCGTCAGCTAAGTGTGCTCAGAGCTGTGCGTAGACATAAGCACAAAGTCAAGTTCAAGTTGAAATTGATGAATCCCACTTTTTGCTTAGAAATGATCGTACGCACAGGTTAAGCACAAATCTGTGCGTAAGTCAGGTTGATGAATGAGGGCCCTGTAGTCTCGCGAGAGGTGCAGAAATGGGATGTGGAGTCGGAGGGGACGCTCCAGGCTGCGTTTGAGTGCACAGACTGGAGCGTGTTCCGCGACACAGATAACATTAATGTCTACACGGAGAGTCGGAGACAGTGCTGGACTATGTTCGTACTTTGGTGGAAGAAACAATCCCCACTACCACAATTAGAGTTTACCCAAATCAAAAACCCTGGGTAGACAAATCCGTCCGTGAAGCTCTGAAAGCGCGCACCAAAGCATACAACGACGGCCTGGTGGCAGGCAACATGAATGACCACAAGGTGGCGCGATACAACGTAAGGAGGACAGTGACAGAGGCCAAACGGCGCTACAGAGATAAAATTGAACTCCAGTTTGAACAGGCTGACTCCAGAGCTATGTGGCAGGGGCTCAAAACGATGACAGACTACAAAGGCACCTCCCTCAAACTGAACAGTGACATCTCCTTAGCAAATGACCTCAATACCTTCTATGCGAGGTTTGATGCTGGTAATAACAACACCAGCCCACAAGCCACGGCAATGGGGGGGGGGGGGGGGTCTGCTGCTGATGGAGACTCAGTGTTCAGGGTAACAGAGCATGAGGTGAGGCGGACCTTTAAAAAAAGTGAATATCAGGAAGGCAGCAGGACCGGACGGCATCCCCGGCCGCGTCCTAAAAGTCTGTGCCGACCAACTGGCCCCGGAATTCACTGACATATTTAAAGGGGAACTCCAACATTTTGGGAAATTAGCTTATTTAACATCTTCCCTGGAGTTAGACAAGAAGATACATACCTTTTTTGTCTCTGTGCGTGCATTTTAGCTTTGGGAATAGACGCTCCGTTAGCATAGCTTAGCTTCATCACTGGAAGTGAGGCAGGACAGTAGCCTTACAGTGCCTTACAGTGTATTGCAAGGTCTGACATTGACCAAACTTGATATGGATGACCTTGGTGGGCTCTAGGTCAACTCCTGAAAAGGGGGTCAATGTCAGACTTTGCAATCAAAAGTTAGGGGGCTAATAACCCTTGCCATAATTTCAGTGTGCCCCCTAACTTTTGATTGCAAGGTCTGACATTGACCCCCTTTTCAGGAGTTGACCTAGAGCCCACCAAGGTCATGCATATCAAATTTGGTCAATGTCAGACCTTGCAATACACTGTAAGGCACTGTAAGGCTACTGTCCTGCCTCACTTCCAGTGATGAAGCTAAGCTATGCTAACGGAGCGTCTATTCCCAAAGCTAAAATGCACGCACAGAGACAAAAAAGGTATGTATCTTCTTGTCTAACTCCAGGGAAGATGTTAAATAAGCTAATTTCCCAAAATGTTGGAGTTCCCCTTTAACCTGTCCTTAGAACAGGCTGTCATCCCCACCTGCCTGAAGTAGTCACTATTATCCCTGTACCCAAAAAATCCAAGCCTGCTTGCCTCAACGACTACCGCCCTGTAGCTCTCACCTCCATAGCCATGAAGTGCTTTGAGAAGCTAGTAAAGGGCTACATCTGCTCCTCCCTCCCCATCAACATGGACCCCCTGCAATTTGCATACCGCCCCAACAGGTCCACGGAGGACGCCATAGCCCATGTGCTGCACACAGCAGCATCACACCTGGACAAGAGGAAGGGGAACTATGTGAGAATGCTATTCATCGACTACAGCTCGGCATGCAATACCATAGTCCCCTCCAAACTCATAGCCAAGCTCAGGGACCTGGGCTTGAACTATGACCTCTGCCAGTGGGTCTTGGACTTCCTGACGGGCAGACCCCAGGTGGTGAGAGCAGGCAACTGCACCTCCTCATTCATCACCCTCAACATAGGGGCCCCCCAGGGCTGTGTTCTGAGTCCCCTCCTCTACTCCCTGTACACACATGACTGTGTGGCTCAGCGGAGCAACAACACAATCATCAAATTTGCTGACGACACAGTAGTGGTGGGCCTGATCTCTGCCAACGACGAGAGGGCCTACCTGGAAGAGGTCAAGGTCCTGGCGGGATGGTGCCAGGAAAACAGCCTCTCCCTGAACGTCAGCTAAACAAAGGAGATGATTGTGGACTTCAGGAGGTCGGGGGTCAAGGACTACAGCCCCCTCAGCATCGACGGGGCACCGGTTGAGAGAGTCAACAGCTTTAAGTACCTCGGAGCCTACATATCCGAGGACTTGACATGGACCACACACATTGACAGTGTTGTGAAGAAGGCACGACAACGCCTCTACTTCCTCAGGCGCCTAAGGAAGTTCCAAGTCAGTCAGAAGATCCTTAAGAACTTCTACTCATGTACAATAGAGAGCATCCTGACTGGCAACATCACCTCCTGGGCCCTCATTCATCAACGTGTTCTACGCACAGATCTGTGCTTACCCTGTGCGTACGATCATTTCTAAGCAAAGAGTGGGATTCATCAATTTCGATTTGAACTTGACTCCGTGCTTACGTCTACGCACAGGTCAGAGCACACTTACCTGACGCCCAGTGGTAGAATATATTATTACAACAAGGAAATGAGCTTCTGTGCATAATAACACTGGCATGTTCTGTACGAACCGTAGTTCATTATAGTTCATTGTAAAATAGCAACAGTAGTGTAATTATGGTCAAAACCCTATAAATAGCATTTGGAATAATAGATCTTTCTCTCAGAATGAATGCAGCATGGTTTATATAGCGTTATCGGAATATACGGGGTGTAGGCTACTGACTGACTGCGCTCCGCGTAGCTTGATTGATTGATTGATTGAAAAGTTTATTAACAGAGTGCAGAATGGGTACAGTACAGTACAGCTCAGTACATACAATTGTTAAGGGGATGCAGACCAGAGAAAGACTTTCGTCTTGTTTACATCAGGGTCCCCCATTTTCAATTCATCATAAATCATAAAGCTCAACTCGTTATTATTTTGCGCAGACCGCAGAAACACGGGAACGTTTTGATTATATTTAAAAGGCTTTACGTTAAACGAAACAAGTGGAATTTCGAAGCTGTAAGCAGAATACAAGTCATATGAATATAGTGTTCTTCCCCCTTTTTACTGTATAAGAAAGAATAGAAAACGCATTGCAATGACACCAGATAGTGGACAGACTATGTATATGATGGGATTCAAGTTCGCGTTTTTGTTGATCATAGGCATGCTGTCAGAGTATGATATCTTAATCAAACATTCTAGAACATTTGTCGTCACAGATCATGTCCTAATAGAACATAGGCTATGGCATGGATTGTGATATTGTGTGGACTGTTATTATTACTGTACCGGTACCACCCATTGTGACAACAGCCTTGTGAGTCCCGCACACAAACATGATGGAATTCAAGTTCATGTATTGAAAGGCAGGCTACATCATACATGCAGTGAGATTCATTGTTCTTGTATATGCTCTCGTATTATTGTTTATATAGGCTACCCAATACTGACATCAAAATAGATTGTAGTATGCCTCTAGAAATCATATGCAGCAGGTAGAAAATTGACGGGAGATCCATCGCGATTTGGAATAAAATTGAGGAGAACTTTAATCCCTGGGTATTAATCAAACAACACGGGAAAAGGCAGTCATATTCCAGCGCGGTATTTATTAGTGTTTGCGCTGCCCAGGCAGCAATGGTTAATAGATATCATATCCGACATCACCATAAGTGTACACGTCTGTCAGCCTGTCTCATGACACGCTTCCCTCGGCTTAGTCCACATTTCATGGGTGTATTCCATTACCGTATATGGTTAATCGGGGCGTTTCTGGTATGCAAATACGTGAAAGTGTGCACGAGCCTCGGCGCAGAGCCAAGGTGGGATTCATCATGACAGGTGTGCGTAGAGCCTGCGTACGCACGTGTGATGAATCCCAACTTCCCTGTGCGTACACTGGTTCTACATTCCGTGCTTACGTGTGGAAATAGAACATGTTCTACGCACACATTGATGAATGAGGGCCCTGGTTTGGGAATAGCACTGCACAAGACCGAAGCAGACTACAAAGAGTGACACGTTCAGCCGAACGCACAATCGGAGGGGGGCTCCCCACCCTCCAGAACATTTACAACAAGCGGTGCAGGGGGAAGGCTAAGAGAATTATTAAGGACTCGAGCCACCCGAACAACTGCCTCTTTGAACTGCTGCGGTCAGGCAAGCGATACCGGAGTCTCAAGGCGAGCACAGAAAGACTCAGAAGAAGCTTCTATCCCCAGGCCATCAGGCTGCTTAACGAACAATGAACACTACACAACAACAACCATCAAACGCACATAGCACACACATCCACACGCACACACTCACTTTAAACAAACACTGTAGCACCCACTCCCCACACTTTATAGCACACACTCACTTTAAACAAACACACTGTAGCACCCACTCCCCACACTTTATATTTATTGATGAAGGATTGCACTACAACTCGTACACCTTACTGTAAATTGTACCTCATCCCATTTCTGCATTTCTGCTTTGCACTATATAATATTGTACATTAGTACACTGCATAGTATTGTATATTATATGGTAACTCAGTTACGTCTATTCTGCATCGAACATTGTACATATGTCTATACTGAACACTGTGACCTCATTTTCTACTTCTAATTTACATGCTATACTATGTTATTTGATACTATCTTGTCTAGCACAGTCTCTGGAGCGTAACAGTAAGAAGCATTTTGTATGAAAGTATTCTGTACTTCTGTATGACAACTATTAAAGAAACTTGAAACTAACAAATGTTGGCGTGTTCCTTTAAAACTGATCCAACACGTATGGCACTGTTCTCTCCCAACTGTGATTGATGGATCGAGTTATGGGAGTATGCAATTTAACAGCATTAACAACATTAATAAAGGAGTCCTTGCCTTTAAGTTCTGGTTGATGTCTGATCCCCACAGACACAAAGAAACAATCCATGTCCACGTGTAGAATACAGGACTTGACCTTCGGTTGTGCGGAGACACCTGGAAGCACACGCACAAAGACATGAACACAGCCTCCACTGGATCAAACATGCCCGTTCACATACAAGTTCATTAGACCATTAAACCTCATGAAATCATTGTCACATTGGCAGCTAACAGGTAAAAGGTAAACGAGATATCAGACTAGATGAGCTGCTTCTAGCTCAGGTCAGACAGTGATATGCCTGGGCTCGTATACAAGGGCAACTCCCTGGCCAAGCAGAGAAGGGACACAGAATCAGTAGTCCTTGTAAGTCTGCTGTAATGCAGAGTCTCAGCCTCCCGGCTCTTGTTAATCCATTCATCTAATTAAATGGGGTTTCTACATAATTATTCCCCAAGTCTCTATAACACGTCTTTGGTTAAAGTAGGCTTTGCCATTTTGACACACATTCAATCCATTTCACAGCTGACACACTGAAGCCATTTTCAATTGAAATAACAACTACACGGCTATATTTCGCAAGATGTACGTTTTTTTTTTTTAAATGTATAAAAGATAGTGTACACACTAACAAATGTACAAGCAATAAAAACTACATTCCTTTTTCCAATAGGCTGTCTATTTTAGATCCACTGAAGCTGAGAATGTGGAGAGGATGACATGGCTATAGTGTCTTGTGAATATTGAAAAAAAAAGAGTAAACTTCTGTGCAATTTTGTCCAACTACATGAGCCTTTTCTTAGGAGACTACAGCAGACACAGCAGACAGAGCAGACTACAGCAGACAGGGCAGACTACAGCAGACATCGCAGACTACAGCAGACAGAGCCTAGGCTGCAACAAGAAGTGCATGACCACAATACCGCTGTAGTAGTAGATGTACGTAAAGTAAAGGATGTGTTAGAGCAGGGGTTCCCAAACTTTTCAGGCCGGGGCCCAGAAAATAAGGCGTCAGAGAGCCGCGGCCCAATGCACATCGTCTGGCTTTTATTTAATTTTTTTTGCCATGTGACCGATCTTTTTTAGCCAAATATCACTTCAATCCTATTAAGTTAGTTCAAGTTAGTTATTCATTTATATGTGCTATTTATGAGAGGGCTAACTTGTTGCAAAATAATAATGATAATAATAATAGCCTCATTAAAATACTATTGTTGCTTCGGTTGTTTTCAGCGTTTTATGTGCATAATCTGTTATTTAGTTTGAAATGTTCGTTGAAATAAGTAGATTTTTCGTTTTTGTTTATTTATTAAGTTAATATAAAACCATATAGTCACATTTTAGAATACAATTGAATAGAATTTTAGAATACAACTAGAAACACTGTCCTGGCCTGCTTCTAAGTTCAGTGGCCTGACAAAAAAAAAAAAAAAAAAAAAAAAAAAAGAAATTAAAATCATCTCGCGGCCCACCCGTGGCTGCTCGCGGCCCACCTTTGGGTCGCGACCCCGACTTTGGGAACCACTGTGTTAGAGTATGAGGCAATGAGAACACTACTGTTCACTCATCTCACCTTATATCAGTTATTGTGTTGAAGTATGGGGGAATACTTATGGGACCAATATAAAACCATTATACTACAGAAGAGGGCTGTAAGAATCACACATAAAGTGAGTTATAGAGAACACACAAATACATTATTTATTAAATCTAGAATAATTAAACTTGAAGACATGGTTAAGTTTCAAACAATGTTAATTATGTTTAGGGCAAGAAATAATACACTGCCAGAAAAACTACAAAATCTTTTTCATTTAGAAAGTGAGTTTAGTAGGAGAAAATACAATTTTAAACAGATGTGTCCTTTATTTATTTATTTAGTTATTGGTGTAAAGTTGTGGAATTCTCTCTATCAATACAAAATAAATTATTAAAAAAATGTTTTAGTCAGTATGAAAATCAAATGTGATCTGAATAGTGAGATCTTTTCTTTTTTTTCTCTTTCTTTTATTCTTTATTATTATTATTATTATTATTATTATTATTATTATTATAGGCGGCTATGTGGCGTAGTGGGCAAGGCGCTCGCCACGAAATGCTGGAAACGCTGGGCTCGTCAGTTCGAGCCCAGCGCTCCACATTTGCTTTCAGTTTAGCTGGTCGTCCGTACTAATACACATTGGCCGTATTAGGGGGTGGGAAACTGATGGGTGGGGATCGGGCGTTGTGGACAGCGACTCCTACAGGTCGGTTGGTGCGCCTGCGCAGTAGAATCAGGAAGTGTCGGGGGCAGCGTGAGCCTCCCACGCGTTACTCCTCGCCACTGAGAGATCGAGCTGCGCAGGTGAAAAGATGCGACTGCTGTTACCTCAGGTACCGGAGGGGACTTGTGCTATGTATGACTTAGTCCACATTGCAGCCGGCTTGTGGGAGGCAAGAAACAGCGTCCGTGACAGGGGAGGGTTGAATTGGACAATACGAAATTAGGGACGGGAGAAAATATAGAAAAATGGGAGAAAAAGTGGATCAAAAAGAAAAATTATTATTATTATTATTACATTTTTTCTTGTTTAACTGTGGATTGTGTGTTTCTTGTATAATGGTATAAATTATTATTTGTGTAAATTAGGTTGTACGCTGACCATTAAGTAAATACTTGTTTAGTTTAGGAATAAGGGGCAGGTAACTATAAGATTTATTCTTCTTCCTGCTCCTTTTGTCCATGGAATGATATTTATGATTGTGTAATGAAGAAACTCTGATTGTATGATTCCATGTGGCAAATAAATACTCTGAACTGAACGCCATAGTTGGGCACAATAACGCCACATCTTATTTTCATACAAGACTTTCTTTTTTGCAGGCAAACGGGTTAAGTACAGAATATTAGACCCTCAGCCCTATGTCTCCATTTTCCAAAGAACTCCAAACACATAATTGGCGAGAAGGAAAGAGGGCCAGGAGTTCGGACATCAAACAATAACCAATTCACGTTAAAAAATATATTCTACAACCCTGTTTTACCCCGGAATAACACAGAAATATAGATGTCTGTACTAGAACTTGAGGAGGGATAAAATTGATCAGATGAAAATGTAAATTGTTGAGTTCACATTCTCTACAAAACAATAATTAAGAAATAACACAGCAGCTGAGCCGGGAGATTCAATTCCTGGCCTACAGGGAACAGCGGAGAGGAGCAGGGAGGAGTGGAGCCTGGCCAGTGGCCGCTGTCATCCCCCGAGAATCTGCCTTCACTTTCAGCAGACCAGAGAGAGCAGCCGCCAACTAGAAATGACCACTCTGTGATGACAGCACGACAAGGACGAATCAGGAGATCAAATGCTAAGTTTTGTTTTTTTCCACTGTAAGTAAATGCTTGAGATTAAAAACGATTACAATTAAGAATTGATAACTGGTTTGTTTTTCAGATTACCGGTTAAACAAGATAGTTGCTTCCCCACTGCTTGTGACAGCAGCCAGTGCCAGCTGTTTGGAGTGGGCTGTGCTAATTGTGCGTAAGCCCCATTACACACACACACACACACACACACACACAGGGGATTGTGATTAAGGGTAATAAACTCATCGATTACACTACACCAAACACGTCACTCCCTCTCTACCTGGTCTCTGGGCCACGTTCCTCCTCAGTCGCTCTTTCCCAGCGAAGGTGGCGACCCCTGCTGTCCGCCGCCTGCTATGCAGCTCGTTGACGTACTCCGAGAAACCTATCCTCCACGTGGAGATCTGGTGATAGCGTGAGTGAGAGTAGTACTCGGAGATGATACCGCCAGTCTGTGCCAGCAGCCGCGCTGAAGGTGTAGGCGGTTGGTGCTCGGCGTCGGGAGGTTTGGGTGGACAGGTGTCGGCTGAGGAATCTTTTGTTTTTGGTGAGGCGGGGTTCGATGGAAAGGCATCGTGGTGACCTCCGTTGAGTCGCGAGGGTGAAGGGGACCGGGAGTCGGGGGGAGTCGGAGCCTTTTCGGGAGGAGAGTCCGAGTGACAGGGTCGCGCCGAGGGTGGACTGGGTATTCGAGAGGAAGGTGGGCGGGACCCTGTGGCTGCTATGGCCTCCTGATAGGTGGGCGGTGGGGGCATGGTTCTCTGATTGGCCGCAGCCTGCGAGCCGGGTCTGTGCGGAGGGACTGGGGATTGGCTCGGCCGCCTCGGGGGGCTGTTGGGAAAAGTGTAGGGGTCGGGTTTGGCTTGACGGTGAACCGGGGGACTGGTGGGTTTATTCTCTGGGCTCTTACGTCTGCACGGGGAAAAGTCTGTGTCTCTGGTGGGCTGTTGAGTAACAGAGGAGAGGTCCATAGGCTTTAAGGCACCATTAACGGGGTGAGAGTGTCCGTTTGTCAGGGCTGCTTCCTTTAGTCCCTGCGGGGTTCTGACGGGACTGGGGTCGCCACCGCGGCCACTCTCCTGCACTCCGTTCACTTTCAGGCGGCTCACAAAGTCCGACGAGGTCTGCAGTGATCCACTTCTGTGAGACAGACGGATACAAAAGACTGCTTTGTGTCTTGGTATTGACATAAAACAATTTTCCCCAGTATCAAAAAGTGCAAAAGATATTTTTTTAGGTTGTTAGAAGCAAGAGAAAAGCAACAAAACAAAGAGAGAGAGAGAGGGAAAAGCAAACTCACAGTTTAAAGTCCTGTTCCCCGTAGCTGTGCTGGAGGGGGTAGCAGGACCGGCTGGGCTGAGGTTGTTGCGTGTGGCCAGGTTTGCAGTACTGGAGACTGGGATGAGATGGCATGAGGCCAGACTGTGGGTGGATATAGGGTGGGAGAGGCTGACCGGAGCCGTGCTGATGAGTGATGGGGCTCGGTTCGGATGGAGGGTGGCTGGGTATGGGGCTATAGTGATTGCCGTCTGGGCCAACGTGCCTAGACTGATGGTTGGATGCCAAGTGGTTGGGTTGAGGATTGATAAGAGCAGCCATGGGGGTATGTTGAGCGGGTTGAGGGTGGGCATTGCCTGGGTGTAGCTGGCTATGACTGGGAACGGAGGCGTTATGGCGGGTGGATGAGGACTTCTCGTGGCCGAGGACGGGGCCCTGAGGCGGCCGAAGGTTTGGATGGAGGCTGGGCTGCTGCTGTCCGTGACTGGGCCCTGCGGTCTCCTGGGCCTGACCCACACTAGGGAAGTTTAGGCCCTTCTGCTTCGCATACAGCTGGTACTGCAGGTAGGATAGCAGATGCCCGGCCTTGACGCTGTTCAAATAAACAATATTAAGCTCGACAAATTCAAGTGTAGTTCATTTTGGACAATATAAATGATAGAGGAGAATGCAATCAACACACCTGTCTGTGATCCACTCCGGCCGGACCACTTTCTCCCCCTTGAGCTGCTGGATCTTGTAGTTGGGCAGGTTGGTGGTGATGGTGTGGGTGGTCTTGGAGCGAGAGTAGTAGGCATGGTACTGGCCTCCGTGCAGCATCATCAGTCTGCGAAGCTCGTCTGCGTTCGGCTCTGCTCACAAAACATGGGAAAGGATCAGGGTTTTAGAACCAGAGTAATTTTCAGTCCTAAACTTTGGTAGATTAAACAACGAGGTGCCACTTCCACCAGGCTGAAGCTGAAGCCAACCACCACACGATGGAGTAAAGGTTAAGTTAAGGTGAGGGACATTTAAGGCTGAGACCACTTATCGATAACTGCGTGAAATCGATAAGTGGCATCACTTATCGATATTTTTTTTGCATGTGTAAAAAAAATTAAAAAAAATTTATATACTTTATACTATACTAAAATACTAGGTCTTGTGGCATGTTTTAGTTAAAACGTCCCCATTTCATGTAAAGTCAATTCAATATGCAGTGCACTCAGAGACCACCGACTATAAAATGAGAAGGATCACTGTGGTAGTTTGGGGGAAATCTGTAACACTAAAGATGGCGGCAACGACAAAGAATTACTGCAAAATAAAACATAAATGTGTTGTTTAAATAATAATAAAAAAAAAATATATATATATTAAAAAAAAAATCTTTAAGAAATATCACTCCCATTCTGGTATCCCTGCACTGGCTCCCGGTACACTACAGAATTCACTTCAAAGTCCTCACTTTTACTTTCAGAGCACTCCACGGTCAGGCCCCTATCTACATCACTGAACTCATCCGTCCTTACACCAACACCCGCTCACTCAGATCTGCCGATCAGCACCTCCTGGTGGTCCCCAGGTCCAGGCTTATAACAAGGGGTGATCGAGCCTTCGAGGTGACGGCACCAAGGGTCTGGAATGCCCTCCCCCTGGACCTGCCCCCCCAGAAAACTCCTTTAAAAAACAGCTAAAAACACACATGTTCAGACAGGCATTTGGTTATATATAGGCATCCTTTGTCCTCACTGTTCCTATAGTTTTTAGTTATTGACTGATGATTTTATTTAAATTATTTTTATTTTATCTTATTTGGTTCACTGTTTTTAACGGCTGCGTTGGAATACAGCTAGCTATGCGTTATCTAAAAGATAAAAATGGTGGTTCGTGTTTGTGCATTTCCAAATTGTGCCAACAACATGTCGCCACTTTGCGTAGTGTTCATAGACTAAGACTATTGATATGGACACGCTGAAGTTGTGGCTAGCTAATGGTTAGCTAACTGTTAGTTGTGCCACATGGACCCAAACTCTCCCATCTCTGCACCTACGGGTGGCTGCAATTAGAAACTGGCCCCGGTAAATATCAAAATACCCCCCACCCACCCAAACCCCTCCAATGTAGAGTTTCTTCCCCTTTGGATGTATATATTTTTAATTATCTATTTTTCTTACACAGTACCGTATATTTGTATGTCTTGTATGTCATACATGTCTTGATGAATTGAAAATGGAGGACCCTTATGTAAACAAGACTAAAGTCTTTTTTCTGGTCTTCATCCTCTTAGCAGTTGTTAGTATTGAGCTGTACTGTATTGTACCCATTCTGCAATCTGTTAATAAAGTTTTCAATCAATCTATCTGCGCCTGGCAGACATTGGGTCTGCACTGCAGTGATCGTTATTTTGGACCAGGATGACTAACGTTACTACTAGCCAAAGAAGAAAGGACATCCTGTATCACTCAAGAAATCTGCCGTTTCCATCATGAATGAACTGCTGCAGACAGAGTGGAGGTAATGTAATTATGACAAATGGTTACCGAGTGTTTTGACTGACGACAAGCATTAAGCATCGTGCTGTTATTGCTGCTGCCATGCCTTTTAAGATGAGTTCTAAAAACAGATTTCCCTCCACGAGTAAATCGATCACTACTCAAGAGTATTTCATGCAATCAATCGATCTGGGAAAAGCATTACTCACACCCATCCCTAATCCAAAGCCAACATTAATTTTGCATTTCATAGATCTAACATGGGCTAAATCCTTCCGGGGGGATCCATGAGAGAGACCGGAAGATAATTACGATTACTGGGCCAAAAATCAATAGCACAGCTAACATAATGCCAGCAGACAGCAAGTGCCTTCTCCCCATGCTTCTCTGATATTCTTGGAGATCATTTACATATCCAATCTATCTTTCATGTGCATGACAAGGTGTACAAGGAATGGGGGAGGGAGGAAGTGGGCGGGTAGAAAAGATGAGAAAATATGTGAGAAAAGATGAGTAAATATTGGAGATTGGTACATTCACAGATTATTATTATCAATTTTTTATTTAAAAAATGTTAAGTATGACTGCTGAAAATCGGAGTATCAGTAGAGCCCAGCTGATATTGGCCTATCACCAATATATCGGTATTGGCGTGTAGGTTACCGATATCCTGATATGATTTTTAAATAATCTCTAAAATTTTACTTTACATGAACCCATGCTGTCGTGCAGTTCACTAGCTCCCTTACTCGCATGCACGCCATCTCCAATTCTTCCTCTCCGACAGATAAGAATTTATCTATTTATGCTTCACAGTCTGGCAGACATTTAATGACTTGCATCATTAAATAATACTTGGGGAAAAAACATGCGTATGAATATGTGTAAATAGAGATCAGTAGCTTGTGTGACAATAAAGAACTTGGGGTAGAATGAAGTGCCCCATCTACAATGATACTACCATCTACTATTGATCCTCCAATAAGAGAAACCAAGTTTGGTCCATTAAAGAGACAAGTCATTCATTGAGTGATGGTTTAGCGTTACCTGTGTAACCGTTGACAAAGATGGCCACTCCACTGAAGATGTTGGAACAGGCTCCTTCCTTCTGTCTTTCTCTGGGGGCGTCGAGTTTAAACTGCTCATCCAGTTTGGAGGCCTTGGCAGCCATGTAGCCACCCTACAGACGAGCACAAAGGATGATAGGGATGAAAAAGGGTTGATGATTATCACAAGAAGATGGTTAAAACCAGAGGTACCCACAGTGGATGAATGGATAGATGTAATTCAAGACATATACATAATGGAAAATGTCATTTTCTATTAGAATTCAGTTAGAAAATTTTTATCGGATCTGGTCTAAATGGATGGGATATGTTAAACATATACGGTAAGATTTTAGTTGAACTGTTAAAAAGAACATGAGTGAGCTTTTACTTTTACTGTACATGACTATTGTAGGGGTGGGAATCACCAGAGGCCTCACGATTACCACAATACTTAAGTCACGATACGATAGTATTGCGATTAAAAATATATTGCGATATGCTGAGTATTGCGATCTTAATATTGGTGCACCCATCTTGATGTTTATTACAAATGATTAATGTACGTGCACATAGGGCTGGGCGATACAGCCTCTAAATTATATCACGATATTTTTTGGCTATGTCACGATAGATTTTGACATTTCCTCTAAAGCACTTAAAAATGCTTGATTTATTTAACCCTTTGATGCATATAGTCAAGCCAACATGATGATTATAGTAGTCCCTACAACATATGTCTGTATTAATCCATGAAGATGCTTTCAAAAATTATTAAATTAAAAGTTTCTTAAAATCTAAAAGAGTAGTCTACTGACACACCAATACAGAACAAAAATTATTAACATCCAAGACAATTTGGAGGGGCGGAGCTAGGCGAACATGGAGTAGACGTGTTTCACGTGAGCTCCCTTCTACCGTGCAGAATATACGTTTCTCCCCATTAGTCTTTATTTTATTTTTATTTGTTTTTTGTCTGCTTGTTAAGTCGTCGTGTTTCAACTACTTTCTGCGATGTCGGTGGTGGAAACCAGATCCATGAGCGCCCCAGCCAGCAAACCACCACCGGGCCTGGCCGCACCATCACCCGGTGTCGGTGAGATAAGCGAAGCTGTGCTCTCGGTCATGACCAAGCTCCATGCAGAATCTGAGACACGCTTCGCTGAAACACAAAGGAAAGTGCTGGCGGATTTTTGTGATAACCTTCATCGAGAGATATCAGAAGAAATAAGGTTGGCGGTCGTCCCGCTGATAGACAAGATGGAGTCGCTGTACGTTATCTCCTCGGCTAATGCTAACGAACTAGCCGAGCTAACGACGGAGGTATCATTACAGGGCGAGAAGATGGCGGATCTAGAGTCCTCCCTGCTGGCTAGGCAGGCTGAAGTTGCCAAACTACAGTCGGTAATTGTGGAAATACAGTCCCGGGAGAGACGCTACAACATCAGGATTGTTGGAGTACCGGAGGGCAACGGGGAAGGCCGTCTCTGAGACCATGCCGGAATTGCTGCAAAAAATACTGGGGAATGACGTCCTCCCCTCCGTGAATCGGCCTACAGAGCGGGCAGGACCACTCCTGGTGTGAACAAGGAGCCGAGGCCCATCATTGTCAAGCTGAACAGGCTTCAGCAGAGGGAACTCATCATGCGGTCGGCTCGTGCCAGAAGGGGTAATCTAAGGCTTGGCGATCACAAAGTGGCCATTTTCGAAGACTTTACACCGGAGGTTCAAGCACAGAGAGGCGAAAGTGGTCATGAACAGGCTATGGAAACTAGGCCTGAGGCCCACGCTATTCGCTCCCGCGAAATTATCTGTGTTGGATAAGGTCGATGGTCGGCGTTCATTTTGGTCGTTGGCTAAAGCGAAGGAATATCTCTAGGGGATACCCGAGACTGTAGCTTGATAACTATATCGGGTGAGTGACTTGGCGATGTGGGCCTGAATACATCGTTAGGGCCGGCTATTCACAAACACTTGCTGTCATGCCCAGACATGCTAACTGCCCACTGCCCATCCAACTAGCGGGGCTTCCCAATGACTTCTGTTACTTGCTAATGCTGACCTCATGGTCGTACTTGTGTATCGCCTCTTTGGAAGCTAACGAGCTAGCTGAACAATGTACATAACTGACTAACGTGCTATCCGGATTCATCACTAGCTTACGCGCTAGCCTCGGGCTAGCTAGCGGGCTGCGTCTAACGTCTGCGCTGATACATTCGAGACCCGTTAATATTTACGCACTTTGGTTGTTGTTGCTGTTTAAGTGTCATCGGTTCGCACAATTCAACGGTGATCGGGTCCTTAACTAACTTCTTGTATGCTTTTATTTTTATATCCAGGCTGTTTTGAGCTTTGGGCTCCGGTAGGAGAAGATCGGTTGAATATATATATAAACAATATATGATAACAGGTTGTGTCAGGTATTGCTTATTACCATCCCCGGGTTAATGAATGTGTTTAATTCTATTCTTACAAAGGTTATGTTGAGTTATTATATAATAATGACTATTTTTTCCATTATAGTTATCTCATGTTAGGGCCAAGGCTCACGGTGGTTTTCGACCGATATCTTTATTGAAACAATATATGATAACAGGTTGTGTCAGGTATTGCTTATTACCATCCCCGGGTTAATGAATGTGTTTAATTCTATTCTTACATAGGTTATGTCATTCCAACCGTTGTGCTTGTTCAGAGGGGCTGTTACAGGTGTGCACTTTGACCATAACCCCCTTTTTTCCCTTTCTTATTATTGTCGTTGTTTAAATGACATCTGTTTGCACAATTTACCTGTGATCCGATCCTGCCTTAGACTATATGCTGGTATGCTTTAATTTAATTTTGTTTTGAATTTTCCTTTATCCATTTGTGCTATAACATTGCGACGTTGATGCGCAGACTCGGAAATAGATGGTTGCAGGGGTGATGTTGAGTTATTATATAATAATGGCTATTTTTTCCATTATGGTTCTCTCATGTTAGGGCTAAGGCTCAGGTGGTTTTCGACCGATATCTTTATTGAATTTTATTTTTATTATTATTATTTGTGTTTATTGGACTAGTGGGGGTTTAATCAGGGGTTTATCTAGAGGGGGGTCGGAGTGGGGAGCGTCTTATTGGATCCATGACTCCAGTGGGAAATGATAGGAAGATGACCATCCTTAGTGGATGGGGCATAGGGAGGGGATTGGAGAGTGGGTATAGGAGGGCTTATAATAGGACGGGTGGGTTAGGGTTTAGAGTAGAAGGAGGGGGGGTTGTAACTGGGGTGGTATTTGTATGTGTTTTATGTACCGTTGTCTTATATGTGTGTAATTGTTCCTCCTCTGAACTCCTGGGATTGACCGTCTGGGCCCGCCTGGATCAGCGCCTCTGTACTCAGCCTGGCTGCACTGGTATGTTCTCTACGCATTTAGACAAACTCGACCATGGCTAAATTGAATATTTTAATTTGGAACGCAGGAGGTCTTAACGCCCCACACAAGCGTGCCAGTGTCCTTTGGTTATTGAAGAGAAGAAATATTGACATTGCTCTCCTTAGTGAGACGCATTTATTGGTGGGTGATGTGTCAAGGCTAGCAAATCGACAATATCATGTTATCTCCTCATCCTCAGCCGATGATAAGACGAACGGAGTCGTCATAGTTACAAGACGTAACCTTGATATCAAAGTCCTGGATGTGTGGTCGGACACGGAGGGAAGGATTACTATAGCAAAAGTTGAGTTCTCTCATAGGAAGATGGCAATAATAGCATTGTATGCCCCTAACACATTTGATTCAGCGTTCTATAATACAATCACGAAGAATATGTTGGAACTTACTGGATACGCTCTCATTGTGGGTGGCGATTTTAATGCGTGCTGGGATGCGGAGATGGATAGGTCCGGATCCTCTGAAACAAGCGACCAAAAACGGTCCTCTAAGGCCCTCAGGATGTGGGCCCAGGACACTGGGCTCGCAGACCTATGGCGCTTATCCAATCCCACCCTCAAGGATTACTCTCACCCGTCTGCCAGACACAAAACCTTCTCTCGAATAGACTATGCATTCGCATCCCCTAATTTGTTTGATAGTTTCGACGTCTCATTGGTTCCCCTGGCTCTCTCGGACCACAAGAGGATTTTCCTTGTGGCAACCTTTGGCAGGCTCTCCACGAGAGCTCCCAGGTGGCGTTTTAACTCAACCTTATTAAAGAACGATGATTTCTGCTCTGAGTTCAGGAGTAAACTAGCTGAATTCTTGCAGATCAATGTTGGCACGGTCGATGACCCCAGGGTCCTATGGAACGCATTGAAAGGATTTATCAGGGGTCATGTCACACTTTTCTCCTCCAATTTACGTAAATCCCGATCAAAAAAACTAGAAGGACTGGAAACATTATATGCGGATCTATACGCATCTTTGCAAACTAACTATAGTGAACGACTAAACACACAACGTAAGATAGTCAAGAAGGAAATAAACTCCATACTTAAACAACAGTCTGAGTTCTTGATACATAGGACAAGGCAAAATTACTACTTTCACGGCTCCAGGCCTAGCCATCTATTGGCAATGAAAATGAAAACCATGAAGGCGTTTGACAGACTAGAATGGTCATACCTGTGGAAGGTACTTGAGGTCATGGGTCTGGGAAAGAATTTTATTCATATGATTAAAGTCCTGTATGCCTCGCCGTCGGCAATGATACTGACAGGCAAAAACTGTTCCACACTTTTCCCAGTCTCCAGATCTTCTAGACAGGGTTGTCCTCTGAGCCCGGGACTATTCGCGCTTTCCCTCGAACCATTGGCCCAATTTATTAGGCAATCAGAGGACATCGTCCCCATAATGATCAATAATACACCACACAAAATTGCTCTCTATGCGGATAACCTACTGATTTTTATGGATGACCCTTCCCGGTCGGCCACAAAATTATTGGAAATAATCGACGACTTTGGTAAATTGTCAGGCTTTAAGATTAACTGGAACAAATCAGCCTGCCTACCTCTTAATGAGCTGGCCAAGGCGGTGCGACTACCAGCTGATATCCCCATAGTGGAACATTTTAAATACTTAGGTATAGAGATATTCCCCACGCTGAGTCAAACTACTAAGTACAACTTCACGGGTACTTATGATAAAATACGCCAGGATCTAGACAGATGGTCGTCCCTTCCTAACTCCCTACAAGCCCGAGCTTCCATAATCAAAATGAACGTTCTGCCTAGGATAAATTTTGTTAGCTCAATGCTCCCCCTGCCCCCTCCAATAGACCACTGGCGCAAGGTACAATCGATGGTATCTAAATTTATCTGGAATAACAAACGCCCGAGAATCAAAAGAGCTACTACTCAACGTAGGAAACAAGATGGGGGCCTCGCAATCCCTGATTTTAAGCTTTATTTCTGGTCCTTCTCACTGAGACCTCTGATGTGCTGGCTAGACCCTGTAGATGCTGTATCTTGGCGCTCCTTAGAAGCGGCAGCGGTCTCACCGCTAAGATTGCAGGATGTGGGGTACTCCACTGTCTCTATTTCGAAATGCCGGCTGAGGTATGGACCGATCATAACTCACGTGATCCAAATGTGGCGTAATGTACAGAGGTCGTGTGGGGTTAAATGCCCATGGCACCTGGACTCTCCAATTTTTAATAACCAGCAATTACTTGTTGGGCACAAGCCGGTTAATATTCCTCAATGGCAGAGGAGGGGAGTTCATACTCTGGAGGATATTTATGATAAGAACGGCCTCCGTGCGTTTCAGGACCTAAGAGAATTTTATGATCTTCCTGGCGAGTCCTTTTTTCTTTACCTTCAACTAAGGTCAGCGCTGAGGGCGCATGGCGTGCCGTGGGCTCAAGCTTTGCACCCACACCCAGGGGTGCAGTCGTGCACACACGCGGTTACACGCTGTGTTACTAGATCACTGAGGCAGAAGTACGCGCGATCGCGCACGGATGTGTACTCGCGTGTACGCGCACACAAAAATGCGCTCTATCCATTTGTTGTGCGCTAAGTACCCGGCCACCCATAACAAAAGCGCGTCTTCAACCACGCCCCCGCCCGCAAATACAAACAGATCATTTGACAATGATCCCACTGTCCCCCACAACAGAGACAGCTGTGCTGCCACTCCACAACAAGGCAAGTAACCGCATTTAAAACAGCTTTTCTTTTTTTCTAATCTATAGGCCCTAATGTATTTGTCCAGATTGACTAAGGTAGGCTATTTGCCTGTTTGTTTATCTTGAAATAAATAATCGTGGCACTGGAAATAATCATGTTTTAATTCAATGTGATCACTGATTAATCTTGTACTGACAAAATGCAGATATATTCTAACTGTCGTGGAAATATTATCATGTCATTATGGTTTTATCATTTTACAGACTGTTACACTAGGATCTGCGTAATGTGTGTGTGTCTCTTTAAAGGACACACAGAGTATTCTGTTATAAAGCCCAGCCATAACCCAAGGTTAGAGAATTCCCATTACACTGGTTAATGTGTGCATGTCTCTTTAACATCTTAGTCATAACAGAGTTGTTGTCTGTTTCTAGTTTCTGAGAAAACCATTCTGCTTACCTTAAGTCATCATATCTGATATATTGTTATGTCTGGCAACTGTGTATTTGACAGGCATGTGGACAGCGTTCTGGGTCAGTCCTCAGCCAAACGCTAATGGTGACATACCTGCCTCTGGCTCTGTGACTGCCCTTTCAACGTGGCCACGTGGAAATTACGTTTCTATATTATTTAAATCACCTTTCTATTATTATCTGTAAATTACTTTCCTATTATTATTTGTTAAATAAACCTTATCATTATCAAACGTGACTCAGAATGATTAATGTAAACGGCTCATCGTTTGTCCTTTAATAATTCCCATTACAGATGGCGACGAGAAGAATTATGGGGTATTTTTTTTAATTAGGTTAAAGGATAACTCCACTATTTTGGGAAATTAGCTTATTTAACATCTTCCCTGGAGTTAGACAAGAAGATGCATACCTTTTTTGTCTCTGTGCATGCATTTTAGCTTTGGGAATAGATGCTCCGTTAGCATAGCTTAGCTTCATCACTGGAAGTGAGGCAGGACAGTAGCCTTACAGTGCCTTACAGTGTATTGCAAGGTCTGACATTGACCAAACTTGATATGCATGACCTTGGTGGGCTCTAGGTCAACTCCTGAAAAGGGGGTCAATGTCAGACTTTGCAATCAAAAGTTAGGGGGCTAATAACCCTTGCCATAATTTCAGTGCGCCCCTAACTTTTGATTGCAAGGTCTGACATTGACCCCCTTTTCAGGAGTTGACCTAGAGCCCACCAAGGTCATGCATATCAAGTTTGGTCAATGTCAGACCTTGCAATACACTGTAAGGCACTGTAAGGCTACTGTCCTGCCTCACTTCCAGTGATGAAGCTAAGCTATGCTAACGGAGCATCTATTCCCAAAGCTAAAATGCACGCACAGAGACAAAAAAGGTATGCATCTTCTTGTCTAACTCCAGGGAAGATGTTTAATAAGCTAATTTCCCAAAATAGTGGAGTTATCCTTTAATATATATTTTAGAGCGATGGGGGTCGAGTTGGCCGCGAGCCGAGGCGCTATGCGGGCAGGTTGAAAACTTGGGTTTCAGGGAAAGCGCTTTCTTCTTCTCAGTACTCCCCCGCATATGGGAAGGGAGTGAGGAACCGCCTGCTAGCGTCCGTTTGGCTGCCAACTACGGCTAGAATCCATGGGAGCGCGTGGGGTAGATATTCGGTGAGCTGGGCATTCTGTTTAGAAGCGGTTATTTATAAAATAGCCATTCTGTTTAAAAGCGGTTATCTGTAGAGTAGCCATTCTGTTTAAAAGCGGTTTTTGTTTCTATCTATAAAGTAATTATGCGAGTGGGGTATTGAATATAGGATAATGTGTGTAACCCCCCTGTGTTTCCTTGAGTACTGGGATTTAAGGGGTATGTTCTGGTAATTATCGAGAATTGCATGTGTAAGGTGTACTGTGGAATATGATGGGAATTACAGGAGTTCATGCGATGATTCACTATTTAGTATGGGTTCGAGTCCCTGTGATCTAGTATCACTAAAGTTACAGTGCACTGTTTTTGGGTTATCACAAAGAGGCGGGAAGAGGGTCCGTGCGTGAGGATACCAAGGGAACAGGTGCTGGGTTGTGGGTTCGAGTCCCTGTGATCTAGTATCACTAAAGCGTGGGTTATCTTTTTTGTGCATGATTAATTTCTATCACCTATCTGGTCAAACTGCAGTTTTTCTGAAAGGAAATAGGATAGGGCGGCGTGAGGTACGCTGTTTACAGAGCTTTTTATCTCCGAGTGCTCAGGAGGAACCAATTTTTGGGGGCCACATAATTTATTTTTTGTTTGTTTTTGTTTGTTTTGTGTTTACCTAGAAAATGGAAAATGTGGACAGTTTAGAGGGGCCAGAAAGGGGGGCCTGTGGGGTCATGACGGGAGAAGCTAAGAATCTGTTTTCTGTCTTTTCTCCCAAGGTGTGCCCGGGGCTGGATTTTGGGCTCGGTGTCTTTCCGTGTGCGTCACCGTCACCGCCCGTCCCGTCTCCTATCCGCTGGTCTCGCCGGCGACCATCAACTCCGGTGCGAGGAGAGAGGGCTTATATGCCACCCGCCGCAGCGGCCACACATGAGGCTGGATCGATAACAGCAGATGAATTGGCCAGGCAATTGGAGATGATGAGGTTGTACGCTGAAGGGTTGATGCAGCGTTCACACCTGTCATTGATATCAGCGGTGGGACAGTCGCAGTTAGCCCTGGTGAAAACGGTCTCACAGCTTGGGCAGGGCAGGAAGGTGACAGTCCCAGGAAAGAGGCGCAAAGCTGCTGGGATTTGTTTTGTATGCGGCGGTGCCGGGCATTGGCATAAAGACTGTGCCTATAAGGAGGTGTTTGAGGGGAAAAAAGCACAATGGCGTGCGGAGGTGCAGGACGGGACGGGCCCACAGCGCATTGGCTGGACGCACGGCGGGGAGACATCGACCTGAGCTCAGGCAAAGTATAGCGCACACTCACATGCACGCACACAGATCGATAGAGATACAGGTACAGCAATATATTAAGGCCATGTGAACAAATCACTGACAATGGGCCTTCTGAAATTTGTATTAGTAGCTCCAAAGTGATCATAAAGTGTATAGGGTTTAGGTATACCTTTGAGACTGGGATTTAAATACATTTCAATATATACCCTGTTTTGAATCAACATAAAAAAAAAAAAAAAAAAAAGAGAGCAGCCATAAAGGCACAAATATGGGTAATTATTTTTATTAAATGCAGGATAGAATAGAAACAAGTGCATGTCGAATGTGTTGTCGTTATACAGCACAAATACAGTAGGCCTACAGTGGGAATACATGTGGCAAACATAGTGAGTCTATGGAGAGCGGTCTATAGTGAGAGTTTAGAGGGAGATGACACTGGGTCTAAAAGGACTTATGTGCGCTATCATACAAGTAGTGTAACGTATGTTGTTTTACTTCCTACTGCCGGAGAAATTGGGCTGCTAAATGAGGATTAGAGATCAGTAACGTTTTGGTGGTGTTCGTTCAGTGATAACAACATTGGCTAAATAGCTAACAAAATGAATACAACGTATAGCGTGGCTAACGACACAGGATAACGTTAAAACAAGTGCATGCATGAGTGTTTACAATAAGCGGGTGGTCAAAGGACTGACATAACGGGTAGATTGCCTGCACACCACGGGGCACACAGGGGTTCCGCGAGATGCCTGATGGGAATGTTTCTTTAAGAACAACTATTGAACTAAACAAATAGTCTATCTAGTGCTTCATGTGTATACAATAAGTGCTTAATCTAATAACATGAACTAAAAAAGAAGTCGATCAAAATGTCTTCACACGTTTCGTAAAGTTATTATAGGAACTTTATCAACTTAACGTCCGCGGCAGGCGTCATTGCTTTTACCAACAGGGTTTCCAACATTTCCACTGAGCAGTCGCATTCGTGTGACGTCACTCCGGGGTCCTATGACTATCTCCGTTACAGAGCTGGCGCGGCTCTGGTTCGTTATCGTTTACAAGGGAATACAAAGCGGCTGTCGTGATAATCACACAACAATACTTCCGGTCCGGTCGGTGGGCTTCAAAATAAAAGTCTAGAACACCGGAAAAGACGGAGCGGTGGGCTTAAAAATAAAAGTCTAAAACACCGGAAAATAAGTTTATTTTGTACAGCGTTTTCCTCCACGAGTACTCGAGTACATCATGTGATCAATCGATCTGGATTATTTTTGCCCATCCCTAGTTTATCCTGTGCTGAAGTCTCCATTCCAATAGAGATAGTGTATATTATTTTGACAATCACAATTAACAATGTAGACATCATTATCAACATCAGCTCACATATTTAAGTAGTGCATTCTTAGGTGGTATTTGAAAGACACTTTACTATTCAATTTACTTATGTTCAGTGGGCAGTTATTCCAATGATTGATGGCACGATGAACAACAGTCCTCTTTAAAGACCTTTGGATACAGAGGACTATACTGCTGCACAATAATCTAGGTGACATCCTAGCCTTAATTGATAAAGTATCAGTAATCGAATTACCTATATCTGACCATCACTGTGTATTTAACAGAGACAAAAAAGGATGGAGGGGAAGTATTGTATGAGAGGGCGCTGTCATCAGATATCAACGTAGTATGTGCGTTTCTCTTTAAGAGAAGCACACATTAGCCAGTCAAAACAATTTGCTATAAGGCCATAAGTCACATTGTTGTGGGATCCGTTTTATTTTCCTTGTAGGCAGCCATAATAGTGATTTCAGCCAATCCTCAGGGTAATGGTGTTGCAACTCCTTCCACGTCGTATGTGTGTATTAAACTGTCTTGCCCCTCCATTTAAAACCGGGGTATTACTCTATCTTTAATGCAGAGTGGGTTTTTATTTTTTGTCTTTTATTTTTTGTTTGGTTTGTCCAGTTCTATTCATATCTGATTTGGCATAGTATGGAATTTTGCCATAACAATGACTGAATGGAGTGTATTCTGATTTATGGAGTGATAAAAAGAGATATCCAAAATCCCCTTTGGCTCTAATATGTCGACAAAATGGAGCTATAATTTTGAAAATGGCTTTATCCAATGTTCAGATTTCTGTCCTGGAATTATATGCAAATTAGTGCATATTTAAGTAGATCAGGCCTCATGTGCATGTTTGAACATACAATTGTGATAAAAAAATTAAAAAAAAAGTAGTGTCTCCCCTTTAAGTTCAGTTCAGTCATAGACCTGTCCTCTGGTAAGGAGGTGAGAACTACAACATGTCACCCCTGAGTGACAGTGTGATTGAATGACCTTCGTCCAGCTTCAGAATAATTTTTTTTTTATTATTAATTCTTTATTTTCTTTCTCTCTCTTTAATCTTATTCGTATGTCACAGGAGTGCACGTGATTGTGTTCAGTTGTGTTTGAGCCATGTACTGATAACATTACAAGTTATTGCTCATATTATATTATAAATCTCCCATAACAATAAGTATCAGAAAGAACAAGGTCATCTAAGAATGATTCGTTATTAAAAGATTTAGAATTCCTCCTTAAAACCAGTCTTGTGCTTCTTACACAGACTGTGGGGCAAAGGTCACTTATGCCTAGGTCAAAAACCGCAGTTGTATTTGAGCTATGTACTGATGGTTTTTTTCTTTCTTTTTCTGTGGTGGGGTCTCGCTGAACGGTCTCTTCACTCTCCTTGCGGTCCGGGCACCCGTCTCTGACCAAGAGGAGGACGCGCAGGACCACTGTCTGTACCAGGCTTCTGCAGTTACAGCGGTGACACATGGACAGTACTCCGTGACCATCAGCCGAGACAAAGATCTGTGAGACGGTTTCCAGCAGACCTGTTCCATCAGGGCCACAACCAAGGGCCTGAGTGGGGGGACCGACTACAGCTGGTTTCTGTGAAAGTAAGCTGTCCCAATCTGCTCCAGAACTAGAAGGCAGAGGGCCTATCGGCTAGTGAACGATGGGGCGCTAAGACCATCAACCGACAGCTGACTCCAGTCTGATAGGATCAGTGGTCCTGAGATAAAGATCTTAGAGACAGTTTCCAGCAGGTCTAAGCCATTCACCGGACAGGCTCCTTGCATCGGAGGGGAGGATCATCAGGACTGAGCCACGGCATACATGGACTGCAGAGGGGGGTGCTTGGACCAGCGACCGGGGGAGGGAGAAGAGACCGTTTCCGGGATGAGGCAAGTTTTACCCACAATGCTTAGGTTTGAACCACAATACATGCAGATATTACAGTATCGTCCTAAAAGATGTTAGGTAATGATGTAATGAACTTTCTTTGATTCAGGTGGAGATTTTTTTATGTGTTGTGCATTGCAATAGTAACCAGTTATTTTTTTCATTCTTTGTGAGGAGTCTGCAAATTGTTTTTGTTTTGTTTTGGCTATCTCCCGGAGAATGCAGTCACGTGTATTCTGTTTTCGCTATGAGTTTTGTGAGAATGTTTTTGTCTTCTAGTAATGCACCCAGTGTTATATTTCGTGAGCGCAGTCTATCTTGCAAGGTACTGCCCTGTTTTTTCTTTTTGTGATTTCAATTTTTCAGCTTGGTGGTGGGTGCCTTGCCCAGAGCCGGGACACTGTGTTGTGCTGGAGACAACCTGTTTACCTGTCATGCGTCATCATTCATTGTGGATTTCGTTATCCCTCTAGTGACTGTTTTTTAGATAATAAAAATAGTTTTTTGCTGGGTTGTTATAATCTGCGTTTGAATGATAATATTTTTTGTTGTCTTTATGAAATGATAATGATTGTGATTAATAATTATCAAAAGGAGGGAACTGTCGTGGAAATATTATCATGTCATTATGGTTTTATCATTTTACAGACTGTTACACTAGGATCTGCGTAATGTGTGTGTGTCTCTTTAAAGGACACACAGAGTATTCTGTTATAAAGCCCAGCCATAACCCAAGGTTAGAGAATTCCCATTACACTGGTTAATGTGTGCATGTCTCTTTAACATCTTAGTCATAACAGAGTTGTTGTCCGTTTCTAGTTTCTGAGAAAACCATTCTGCTTACCTTAAGTCATCATATCTGATATATTGTTATGTCTGGCAACTGTGTATTTGACAGGCATGTGGACAGCGTTCTGGGTCAGTCCTCAGCCAAACGCTAATGGTGACATACCTGCCTCTGGCTCTGTGACTGCCCTTTCAACGTGGCCACGTGGAAATTACGTTTCTATATTATTTAAATCACCTTTCTATTATTATCTGTAAATTACTTTCCTATTATTATTTGTTAATCACTTTTCTATTATTATTTGTTAAATAAACCTTATCATTATCAAACGTGACTCAGAATGATTAATGTAAACGGCTCATCGTTTGTCCTTTAATAATTCCCATTACATTACAAAGAAATGTATTTGCCACGCAATCACATTGGAAGAATAATAATACAATCATTCAGTACATTGGAATACTGACAAAGCCATACTTGGTAATTTACTGTACAACTGGGTTAGGACATTTGTAGGGGCCAGTTTCTAATTGCAGTCTCCCGTAGTTGTTTTTTGAGTGTTTTTGAAAGTGGGTAGTGATTCACATTCCTTTACAGCTTTGGGTAGAGCGTTCCACATTGAATCCCTGATTCCCTGCCCCCTCATCAAGTTTGGTGTGAACGATGGGCTGTGTCTGTGATTGCCATGGAATGCCATTCCATCCATAGAGGCCATTAGTGACAGTGTCATTGTCTTTTAACCATATCTGTTGACAATATAATTTCTTTATATATTGAAGGCTACATCCTGCTACCTTTTTCAGCTTCGCTATTTATAAAAAATAAAAAATAAATCTGTTCTGTGCGCATGCACGTACCCGCGCGGACGCGCAGCGTGTTACCAGTTCCCATATTACCACTGCACCCCTGCCCACACCCCTTCCTCAGGCTCATAGTGGACAGGACGACCTCCAGAGGGTTTGTCTCAGACTTTTATACGCTCTTAATTCAATCCACGTATAAAAATGTATCATTGGATACAATCTGGCGGGTGGATATCCCGGAGTTGGACCCCGAGTTTGACTGGGATGATGTTTGGGCAAATGTGGCATTATCTTCCCGCAACCCCAATCACCAGCAAATTAATTTTAATTATATTCATAGGACCTATCTTACACCTAGGAAGCTATTTGCTATGGGACTGATAACCGACTCTCGGTGCACTTTGTGCTCTCAAAAGGCCACTGGCACTTATATGCATATGTATTGGGATTGCCCACCAGTGGCCCGCTTCTGGAGGTCAATAACGGACAAACTTTCAGATCTGTGTGGCTTAACTATGCCATTCACAGCTGTTACGCTACTCCTGAACGATATAACGACACTACCTGCGTCCGTTCAACTAAAAAGGGTTGTCCTAGCGGGTGTCACAGCAGCGAAGAAGCTAATAGCAATGAGATGGAAGGAGCCTGAGAAGCTTACAGTGATTAACTGGTCCCTAACACTATTGGATGTGATTTATCTTGAGATATCCACGGCGCGGGTGAGACAGGCCGGTATTGACCTGTGGTTTGCAGCAGCCGAAAAGGTCAGGACCGCCGTGTGCGGCTGAGCGGGGTTGAGGTGCGTGTTCGGGTGAGTCCGGGGGTCTCTTGGGAGGGGGAGGAGGAAATGTTTTGTCCGTCTTGTCTTTTGTCTTGTCCTCTTGAGTTTAGCTGGGGATTTTATGGGGGGGCAGCTATTTAACTATTTCTTCACTGTTTGGTCACTTTTACACGGTCTCTGTGAGTCTATGGAACACCTCTACAGGTTTTTGTTTTGTCATGAAGGTTCATTGCTCTGTTTTCGGGTTGTGTTCTCAAAAAGTGGTCCTTGTGTTGAATTGGAGATGTACGTTTTATTAATATAGGGTCACACAGCCGGGAATCGGGGCTGAACACTGGGAAAGACCATTTATTGGATAGTACCCCTTGGATTTAAAATTTAGAAGGTTGAACTCTGTTTTCTTTTCTCTTGGTCTGTATAAATTGTTATTCTGTATTATTATTGTTTTTGTTATTTTCTTGTGAAGTTCTATCTATTGTGATTGTGTTTAATGTGTTGTATTGTTTCATGTGAATAATAAAAAAATTTGATCCAAAAAAAAACATCCAAGACAATTTATATAAAAACTCTTGGGTGCCTAAGACTTTTGCACAGTGTTTTCTATCCACTTTAGCCAAAAATACACACTACTGTGAGAAAATAATAATCATTTTTATTATCAGCAATGTTATAACATCCTACTGGTAAACAAAACACAGTAAAGGTGTGTGTGCATCATGTGTATTAAACCCTTTCACTATTTATTTAATATAGTCATATCGCCCACCTCCTACGTGCACACTGTCCTTTTCATAAACTAGAATAAACTAAATGATCAAAACAGAACGTATGAAACAGAATGAAGGGATGATTGTTCAGTTGTTTGGCAGGTAAGACGGCAAACTTACCGTCCCCTAGGGCTGAGCAATAGATCCATACATCGAATGTTGTCTAACTGATATGGTATCATGGATTTCTTTATTTTATATCTTGAATTGTGATGCACAGCTTTGCCATCTAAAATCAAATGCTAAAAAACAAATAAGTCAGATTTCTCACAACATTTCTGAAATGTTTGAGAACGTCAGGTGAAAATGATACGTTTTAATTGATTGTATCACACTTCCCACTGCCACGCAGCAGGATCAATATGATTGGATTAACCGACCATGTAATTTTCCATACCTAAGCAGATATCATGATATACACTATACTACAGTTCTGAATATATTGCTTGTTGCTTGCTATATACATTCTTTCCCCATATTGCACATCCCTACTGCCTCTTTATTTATTTATTTGGCGAGTGTTCACCGTCACAAAGAGGAGGTCGGAGAGAAGACTCACCACATCCGCCCAACCGTTGTCATCACTAGCTCTCGCTCTCTTCTTTGTCCATCCATCTCGACTCATGCTGAGCCACCTGAGAGACCCGGGGAGGAGAGGAGGTTATTTATAACCAACTTGTAACTGAGGGGTACAATTCCCTGACTGTATTGATAAGTATGGTATCATTAAACCACTACCGCTTTATGTACTTTAATTACTGGCCATACAGTACATGATATATAAATATGATGAACACTTCCCACATTGAATCGGTTCCACACAAAGGTATAATCAAGTATTTATTGCAGCAAAAGGTACATAATATACTTCTCTATATACTTTGGATGCGCTTATAAGGCAAAGGAATATGCGTAGGCAAATCAATAATGAATGTCCATTCTCTGGTTACGCAGGAGGTAATTATACAACCTGAATCTTAGGGAATTATATCTATGGTACACTAGTAATATATAGCGGGAGATACTGGAAGGGTCCCCCCGGTTATAAGCCAGCAGGGGTAGAGGATCTGTCGGTAGTAGAGAGTCTGGTCAACGATGACTAAGGAGACTCCAAGTACAGGAGACGGTGCAATAGTCTCTTGATCCACAGACGAATACAGCTGTTCTCCGTAGACTGTAGCTCCACAGTGAAGAAAGCTAGCCGGCCTCAGGCTCTCTGAGGCGCCGACTCGACCTGGCTCCTCACAGGGTAAATCCAACACGTGTAGGCGTCGGCGATTCTCCGCTCCATAAATCACAGGACCAAAACAAATATAATCCAGCCGCAAAGGGCTATGTAGTTGTCGGGTAGATTAATCCAGTGTACATGTCCACACGGTTCTCGTCTAGGTCTCCTCGGGTGAAAGCGCCATGAAAGCAGCCCAGCCTGGATAAGCACTCTAGCTGATACGAGGAAGCGTTGGTGATGCTGGTCACTGTAGAACTTTAGCCGCACGATACACTATACATAAATAGACTATTACTGACTTAATAGAAATATGTCGCACTCGACGGTATAGCGCCAAACTCTGACAATTCAGTTATTAATTCGCACGCGGTCTCAATGCTCTATTTGGGGCCAAAACAGGCCATACTTCACCGCACGGAGTATCGTGGGTGAGGCTTCAACTTATTGGGTAACTCGAACTGAACTACTTCTGTATTCACCTGCGCCATATTTATATGTACGGGGAATAATCTAGTGCCAGCCTCATTTCTGTCTCGTAGTCCTGGGCAGAACCGGGCATGTTGAGACAAGCCTTGACGGTAGCTTTGAACTCGACTCTGGGGGTAAGACCCTGGCGCCTGTGGACCGCTGTCCAATAGGAGAATGAAATATTATGGTCTGTAGTAGGTTAAAGGGATATTCCGTGTATATGTACAAAGAATACACAAGGGATATCAAACGATATACAAATATTATGCAATATATATCAATCAATAAATACATATATTCGGTTTAATCTGACCCTTTGTAACACAACTGAAACAGACACAAACCAAACTCCTTCAATTACCAGAGACCTCATTATGTGTACAACCAGATTCACAGGCTATAAACTTGTGCAGTTTACAGGCCAAACTTAGTCAA
The DNA here is from genome assembly GCF_963971535.1 of Notolepis coatsorum. NCBI lineage: Eukaryota > Metazoa > Chordata > Actinopteri > Aulopiformes > Paralepididae > Notolepis > Notolepis coatsorum. The sequence continues at coordinate 195,611,738 of NC_140167.1, read as the reverse complement.
GCAGGACTTTAAGGTTTGTTTTGGCTATGTGTGCGTCATAAAAGACATAACTTAATTACACATGCCATTATGTAGGAAATACAGTAATACTAATTCAGCCACATCTTGTATAGGGGTGGATTTTCAATGTCATTGAGGGCAGATGTCATCAAGAGCAGACATGTATTCATTCTGTATTCAGCCTGGCGGAAGACATTATGCTCCAGACCATTAGATTAGATTCACATTTATTGTCATTATACAGCACAAGTACAGTGCAACAAAAAGAAGTTTGGCATCCAACCAGAGTGCAAATGTAACAGTAAAGTGCAATAGTAATAGTTTAATCACCTGTACATTGTATATTACTATTGCACTTTACCGTTACATTTGCACTCTGGTTGGATGCCAAACTTCTTTTTTCGTTGCACTGTACTTGATAATGATGAGTTCATGATTAAACTGGGTGTGAAATATATAAATTAGTACTACGGAGTAATAGTTCTAATCATATGTATGTACAGAGTTCTAGTATTAATATATACAGCGATGCAGGTGTAACGACACTATGGGAGTAAGTCATACTGGCCAGCAGCATAACTAGTAAGAGTAGCCAAGTAAGGGATATGTACATAGTATCTATGTAAAAAGGATCATATGCAGGAATGTACAGACAGATGTGTGTGTGTGTGTGTATATATATACACACACACACATACAGTATATAGACCATGTTCTATGAACTCAAAGTTGATCTCATTTACTCAAAATCACAGAACGAAAGCTTCGTGACGTTCCTGGAAACTACTGGCACTGTACAGTGTCACACTTGTGTGCTGAAGAAAAGGGGGAAAGAAATAACAGGCCATGGAGGGAGGGGCGGTTTATAGAGACAATAGGTTTAGAACTCACACCAAGTGGAGCAGAGTAGGATAGAGATCACTGCTCCAGAGTGAAAGAGGTAAATAGAGTAGAATACAGGTCCTCCTAACCAGCCCATATGTTTCTTAACACAGCAATGGGACCTGTGTGTATATCCAAAACATGTCCAAAATCAGGTCCGAGGACTTGTGGACAGTTCCAGTGGTAGATGTCGTACTATTTCGTAGGTGAAACATTGCAAACTTGCACTGTGCGTGTATAGTAACCCACATTTTGACTAAGCATGGTGGTATCAGTGTTAAGTCCTGGACTGATTTTCAGGACTCGTGACTCGACTTGAACTTGAGCACTGATGACTCGGACTCAATCGTTTTTTTTTTGTTGGTAATAGGTCCTAATAATTTGGCATAAGATATCGATGGCTAGTGCATTTGTTTGGCTATTGTGTCGAAGTAAATAAACTCCCTTTGAAATGGTGACCGCTGTGTTTTTTATGTTTAATGTAGACCTTTTTTTATTTGTATGTCAGCTCTGACTGCCAGAGTGGAGTGGACTCAACCTTGATGACTTGGACTCGGACTAGGGTAATGGGGACTCGACTCGGAATCGAACACCGGGGACATGAGACTCGACCTCGAGATTTAGTGACTCGACTACAACACTGGGGTGGTATGGTGCTCTTCTGCATCGTCCTGCTAGGACTAGCTCGTCTTGCTGCAGCAGTGAGGGAATGGTTGGCACCTGCTGCCACTTACAGGCTGCCGTGACGCAATGACATTATGCACAAAGAATACCGTCAAGGTATGACAGACTGATGGACAGAAGAAAATAACTCATTCTTTTTTGTCTGTTCGCCTTATAGATTATCTAGTGGCTGCGTTTCAGATTTTTTTTTGTCATGAAATCAATTACTTGATTAGGTCCTCCGATAATGTGACACCACCAGGGAGGGCATGTGTGGGACAGGAAATGTGGATCCCCCCTCAGTCTCTTTGCCTGACCAGAGCACAAACATCACATGCATGCAACAGAAGAGTAATTAGATTACAATATATAAAATTATTATTATAGAAGAGAAAAAAATAATCTTAAATTGCAGGTAATAAAACATTTGACAATTAGTTGCAATCCGGTAAAAAAAAAAAAAAAATTTGGAGACAACGTTAACGCAATCCAATAGTAGTAACCGACATTGACCCAGATTGCGTTACCAAGTTTGTTTATAGTCCAGCAGCGAGAAGCGGCACATTTTCGGGTTCGACTCAAGTGACCGTGTGAGTGTCACCAGACTCACCAGTACAACTTGTTTCTACCGTGAGCAGCATGTCCTGGTGCTCTGAGTTTCGTAAAAGTCAGTCAAAGCTTACTAAAAGCACGAGCAGTGAACTCCAAGCCCACGTGACTGAACTCAAACTAGAAAGAAACAGACTAAGAAACGACGTAAACTCCATGATCAAAACTGCAAAAAAGAATTTCATCAATGACAAAACTGAGGAAAACAAAAACAAACCACGTGAACTTTGGAAATTACTCAATAATCAACTAGGATGCAGTAAAAAACTTAAAACCAGATTCTCAAACATAAACATAAAAACTGACAACACGCTCATCACAGACAAGCTGGATGTAGCCAATTACTTAAACATTTTCTTCACAAACATAGCCACAACACTGGTAAACAAACTACCCTCCCACTCAGGGCTTTATGGGGTAGAACACATAGTAGCTTTCTACAAAAACCTAGGGGTCCGCAAGGACGACTTCAAGCTGGAAACGGTAACAACAGATGAGGTACTCAATAAACTGAGCGCCCTCCAACCTAACAAGGCCACTGGCCATGACAACATCCCCTCCAAATTCCTCAGAGACTCAGCAGCCGCCATCACACCAATCATCACACACATAATAAACCTCTCCATAAAACAGGGACACGTCCCCAAGGACTTCAAAATTGCGAGGGTGACCCCTCTGCACAAAAAGGGCAGCAAATTAGACCCAGGCAACTACCGCCCTGTTTCTATTCTCACCTCCATCTCGAAAGTCATGGAAAAAATAGTCTACGAACAGGTCGAAAAGTACCTAGCGGAAAAAAATCTAATCTACGAATTCCAATCTGGCTTCAGAACATCCCACTCCACTGACACATGCCTTCTCTATTTGAATGACCACATCAAACAAGAGGTGGACGCAGGCAAATACTGCGGCATGGTCATGCTGGACCTACAAAAGGCCTTTGACACGGTCAATCACTCCATTCTGATTGACAAGCTAAAAGCAATTGGTTTTGATAGTCTATCAGTGAGCTGGATGCAATCCTACCTTGAGGGGAGGGAACAGATGGTGGAGGTAAACGGTACCCTATCCCCCCCCCTCACAGTGAGCTGTGGTGTTCCACAAGGAAGCATACTAGGACCGCTACTGTTCCTAATTTATGCAAATGACATGTCGTCAGCTTGTGACTGCAACTTGTTCCTGTTTGCGGACGACTCAGCCCTGCTGGTCTCTGACAAGAACAAGTTACAGGTTGAAAAAACCCTCAGCTCGGAACTAGGCAGAATCTGCATATGGCTCGCTGATAACAAACTATCATTACACATGGGCAAAACAGAGTCCATTCTCTTCGGTTCAAATAACAAACTCAGCAAGACCGACGGCTTCTCAGTTACAGTGGGTGACAATATTGTCACAAGGAAAGATGAAATTACCTACCTGGGGTCCATCCTAGAGGCTAATCTCTCCTGTGACAAAATGGCATCCAATGTAATAAAAAAAGTCAACCAACGAACTCGATTCTTGTACCGGATCTCCTCTCTGGTAAACAAGAACACCCTGAAGACTCTGGCAGGAGCACTCATTCAGGGGTACTACGACTATGCTTGCACCTCATGGTACCAAAGCACCTCAAAGGCGCTAAAAACAAAATTACAAACATCTCAAAACAAACTGGTCAGACTACTGCTTGACCTTACTCCTAGAACCCACCTCACCCCTGCCCACTTCGACAACCTAGGATGGCTTAGAGTAGACGACAGAGTACAACAACTTGCAATGGGCCTGGTCTACAAGATACACTACACGACCAAGGTACCCATGTACATGTCAAAATACTTCCCAAAGGTCAGTGAATACCACGATCACAACACCAGAGGGAGCTCCACAAATCATGTCAAACCCAGATTCGGCTCAAATAAGGGACTAAACACGTTTCGCAATTATGCCACATCAATGTGGAACGCCCTACCCAAAGCTGTAAAGGAATGTGGATCACTACCCACTTTCAAAACCTCTCTCAAGGGACACCTACGGGAGACTGCAATTCAACACTGGCCCCTGTAAATATCCTAACCCAATCATTCCAACCCCCTCCAATGTACAGTCATTTACCTAGTATGGTTTTGTCAATAGTTCAATGTACAATTGTGTTTGTTTGTACAGTGTCTCCTCCCCCCCCCCCCTCAATGTACAGTGTTACTTGTTTATACAGTATGCCCCCCGCCCCCCCCCCCCCCCCCCAACCACCTCCAATGTAAATTACCCAGCATGGTTGTCAATATCCCAATGTACCCAACCCCCCCCACCCAACCTCCAATGTACAGTTTCTACGTCAAATGTATATACTCCCTTTTCTTGACTCCTTCTGTATCACAAACAGTACTGTATTTGCAAATCTGGTATGTCATAAATGTATAGATGTAGCAGTACTGACTATCTGTATGTCATGTATGTCATATATGTCTATATGAATTGAAAATGGGGGACCCTGATGGAAACAAGACAAACGTCTTTCTCAGGTCTGCATCCCCTTAACAATTGTATGTATTGAGCCGTACTGTATTGTACCCATTCTGCAATCTGTTAAATAAAGTTTTCATTCATTCATTCACTCTTTGTACACTTCCATCTCTTAGCTACCGACGTGACGCTATTGGCAAGGCAGCCGCGTTGTGGGGGCTCTTCCTGGGCAACAAGCAGTGACAAGAAGAGCCGACTGACTGCCACTCCACTCGCCGAGTTTCTAACGCGGCGGCACGGCAGCAAACACCGTAGCTTAGCGAGCTAATCATTCATGTTTGTGCGCTAACTCGGCTCTAGGACACGAGTCGATGCAAGCAAGCAGGGGAAAAAACATTAATTATACTCGAGTAATAATAATAATGACACGTTATATGTTGACAACGGGTTTCACAAGCGGACAAACAGTCCAATTGTGTGCGGGTGTAACCGTGTAGCTAAACAAAGAGGGCGACGTCAAACGCTAAAAACAATAAACAACGGTCCAAAAGTATCTCGGTGCACAAACGGAAGTCTTACCGTGTATCTCCTCCTCGAACCACCGGTGCTGCTGCTGCTGCTGAGCCAGCGCCGTGCAGAATAACACCCCGCTACCAGCCCGAGCGCCGTGGTGCACACCGACCGGGTCGCGAGACACCTAAAATGGGCTGAACAACGGTCCCCGGGAGGCTGTTAGTTAGCTGAACCGGGGCTTCCTCGCCTTGACTTTATTTGACTACTGTCTCCTAAATTGAGGTCCTCCTGTCACACTTCTTCCATGGCTCCTCTTCGAGAATTCCGTTCATCCTGCTGGTGCCTCCTCCTATGCTCTCCATTTTTAGCCGCCAGATCCCCTTCACTCTCCCCTCTACTCTCCGAGCCCTGGCTCCTCCTCCTCCTCTTGTTTAGCTCAGCTTTTTGAGTTTGTGTGTCTCAGTGCTGCCATCATGTGGAGAGAGAGCCCACTGTGCAGCACTGGTAACTATTTTGACGCAGCGCACGGATACTCTTGGTTCTGTTGTATTATAATCCTGGCGTTTGTTTCATAAATGCGCATGGGTGAATGAATGTATATACTCTCTTTTTTAGACTCTTTTTGTATCACAAACAGTACTGTATTTGTAAATCTGGTATGTCATAAATGTATAGATGTAGTTATTGTAGTAGCAGAACTCTATCTGTATGTCATGTATGTTATGATGAATTTAAAATGGGGGACCCTGATGTAAACAAGACGAAAGTCTTTCTCTGGTCTGCATCCCCTTGACAATTGTGTGTATTGAGCTGTACTGTATATTGTACCCATTCTGCAATCTGTTAATAAAGTTTTCAATCAATCGACTATATATGTGTATGTACAATCAAAACTATTCATATTTGTTCATACTTTTTCGCACATTACTGCTCACAGCACTGCTAAATATTCCATCCCACTGTATTGCTATTTCTATTCTAATTAGTGTATTATACTTGACCACGTCGTGCAGTTTGTGCCTATTTTTATTTTAGCATTTTATTCTATTGATGCTTCTATTCTAATTTAGTTTATATTCCATTTTATTGTATTCCACCTATTTTTTTCCCTTCCAAAAAACGACCAAATCAAATTCCTTGTATGTGAAAACTGAAAACTACTTGGCAATAATAAAGACCTTTCTGATGCTGACTGTTATACGAGCCCTAATGCCAACGGTTCACAGTTCTGTTTGCGCATTGACATCAGGTATCAAAGTGAAACATAAGAGATACAGCCCGATGATGCACCCCGTCTCCGCTCTTGCAGCCATAGATATCTATATATCTATGCTTGCAGCGGCCTCGCGGCCTGCCTGCCCCCCGGGGTGTTTATGTGTCTCTTTGTGTGTCTGTGCCGTCTGGCCCGCGGAACGTCCTCAGAAAACCTGGCACGTGCACTGACGCCAGAGAGACCCAATGGTGACGCAGGCGCACGGGAGAGACCACCGCAACACTTCCTGTATTTTGAGCTCATGGGAGGGAGCGGGGAAAGGGAGCGCGTGAATGAATGTTGATTAGAAAAAGAAGAAAAAAAACTCTAATGAATGAATGTTGATTAGAGCCTTGACGTAAGTGGTTGTAGCTAAGGCTATAATCAAAATTCATTCATGTTATCATCCCCCGCGCTCCCTGTCCTCCTCCCTTCCCCCTCCCCCTCACGAGCTCCATGTAACGCGGAAGTGCAGTGGCCCCATACACGGGGCATGTGCTGAATACAGAAACGATGCATGAAAGGCAACGGCTCCCTTTCAGTAAACTCTGCGACAATCAACAGACCCCCCCAGAATGCTCTCATTGCTCTGGCGATTTTGTTGAGAGGAAGGCCGGAAGGACTGCAGAAGTCTCGATGGGGAAAAAACTTCTGTCTAGTCTGGTGTATGTCTAGTTTACAATGGACTGGTTCTGATCAGGCTTGTCACAGACCTCAGAGCCTTCTTATTGGCTGTTGGCTTTAACTGTTGCTATGGTACCAGACAATGGATGCTGAGGTTTCACATGCTGATTTTCTATTGGTGCAGAGAGAAGTAGTCCACAGTGATGGAGAGGCAGAAAACAGAGCCAGCGAGTAGAATGATTTGACAAAGAGATGGCAGTTTGATCCCTCAGTCTCTCACATTCACCACATAATAAAAAACACACACAGGGTTCTCCAGACCTCGTCTGGCCACTCCTCCAGAGTTCCCGTTGGAGCACGACAGAAGACAGTTGTGGAATTTGTACATATTTAGGTATAAACATACTGTTGATTGATGGAGTATTGCAATGTTATTTAGTAGGGGTGTGGACATTTTAAGATGCATCGCGATGCAGACGTGGATGATTCTGCATCGATTGCTAGCTTTTATGTTCTTTTACAATGTAGCGCTTTGGGATTTGCTCCACAACTATAAAGCACCCCACATTATTATTATTATTATTATTATTATTATTATTGTATTATTAAAGCTAGTGCTCTGGTCATGCATCCACTCAACTCATAGAAAATACAGCATCAGGCTATTCTAAAAGTATTGATACTAATACTGATACCAATAAAAAGTATTGAACCGTTTTTAACAGCTGGGTATCGAGAGATACCTTTCTAGTATCTGTATCATGCAACACTAGTAAAGACATTTATTTTGACATTCTAATTTAAGAACTTTCTAAATAAAAGTTAATTTATCTGACTGCTTGTATTAATTGATGAAAATGTGCAGTAATATAGATTATACAATTGAGGATGTAGTATATTATTGAGCTGCATCGAGATGCATCGTAGAATCTAATCGAATCGTAGAAAGCTAAATAGTAATCGAATCGTGAGGCCAGTGAAGATTCATAGCTCTAATAAACATACTTTTGGTTGATTGATGGAGGATTGCAATGTTATTTAGTGGAGATACCTCTATGATAAGGGTGGTGATACACTGGGCACTTTGGAAAACACCACAGGGCAACATGCTTGCCAACAGGAAATTAAACGAGACATAGGGTAAAATTACAGTCAAATTTATCTAGGCGACAAGAGGTTGCCATGCAATCAGTACAGACGTGTTGAGACATCTGCTTCTCCAACATCGCCTGCTTCTCCAAAAGTTGGCCAGTGTATCACCACCATAAGCAATGTGTTTCTGTCATCACTGTTGCAATGTTAGGTTGTATACAGTATTACACAAAACTGTACTTGGAAGCTGTGAGGCTTGCTGCTAATCTCATGGAGTGATTATTGCAATAACAATATGCTGCTGGTTACTTACTGCTTGCAGGCCCTGGGTGTTTGATCGTAGGGAAAGGGACTTCCAAGACTTTTGTGTCCAGGGGGATTCTAACTTCATCATTTAGTATAATTAATATACGGATGAAAATTATACATTGATAGCAGTATCAAAGAAGGTTATGAATGTTACCTGTGTCATTCACCCCTATACAGATTATCAGGTTCCGTTTCTAATAAAGACCATTGTCCCCTCCTTCCCCTATCTACCTTCCTGACACTGTTAGCCCACGTATGGCTGGGGAGATGGCATTGTGGTGGTCTGCTAAGGGTGTTAAATTTACTTTCCATTTGATTTGTTTTACCATCTGGAAACTACGCTACTAAAATGGAGAGTATTACTTATATTATATATTATTATTACTGTCTTTCCTATTTATATATATTTTTTTCTTTTGTTTTCTTTTAATTTTACTTCATTTCTTTTTGCGTAGCTTTGTCTGTCACATCTGTATTTATGTTTAATTTTTTTTTTTTTTTTACATGTATGTTTGTCGTCGCCCTCACTGGGTGGGATGGGGTGGGATTAGGGGATAGGAATGGGGAAGGAAATGGAAGTTGTATAATTTGGATAACTGAAATGTATAAATATGTACAAATTCTTCCAATAAAAAAAGATAAACCTTAAAAGACTAGTGTTTTATCAGGGTCAGTTTCTAATAAAGACCATTGTCCTATCAGGTTCAGTTTCTAATAAAGACTAGTGTCCTATCAGGTTCAGTTTCTAATAAAGACTAGTGTCCTATCAGGTTCAGTTTCTAATAAAGACTAGTGTTTTATCAGGTTCCGTTTCTAATAAAGACTAGTGTCCTTTCAGGTCAGTTTCTAATAAAGACTAGTGTTTTATCAGGTTCCGTTTATAATAAAGACTAGTGTCCTTTCAGGTCAGTTTCTAATAAAGACTAGTGTTTTATCAGGTTCAGTTTCTAATAAAGACCATTGTCCTTTCAGGTTCCGTTTCTAATAAAGACTAGTGTCCTATCAGGGTCAGTTTCTAATAAAGACTAGAGTCCTATCAGGGTCAGTTTCTAATAAAGACTAGTGTCCTATCAGGTTCAGTTTCTAATAAAGACTAGTGTCCTTTCAGGTCAGTTTCTAATAAAGACTAGTGTTTTATCAGGTTCCGTTTATAATAAAGACTAGTGTCCTTTCAGGTCAGTTTCTAATAAAGACTAGTGTTTTATCAGGTTCAGTTTCTAATAAAGACCATTGTCCTTTCAGGTTCCGTTTCTAATAAAGACTAGTGTCCTATCAGGGTCAGTTTCTAATAAAGACTAGAGTCCTATCAGGGTCAGTTTCTAATAAAGACTAGTGTCCTATCAGGTTCAGTTTCTAATAAAGACTAGTGTCCTATCAGGGTCAGTTTCTAATAAAGACTAGTGTCCTTTCAGGTCAGTTTCTAATAAAGACTAGAGTCCTATCAGGTTCAGTTTCTAATAAAGACTAGAGTCCTATCAGGTTCAGTTTCTAATAAAGACTAGAGTCCTTTCAGGTTCAGTTTCTAATAAAGACTAGTGTCCTATCAGGTTTACAGTTTTAGGATATGTACGAGATTATGTGCATAATAAATAAAATCAGCATTGGTTTTTGGTGAAGTGCACCTTTAACCATACTGTATATTCCAGGTCTCAGCACCAATGTAACAGGTGTCAATTTATGGTGTCAATCCTCTGGTGATACATGCGATAGTGTGATACATGCACAGTAAATGGCTATTTACTCAGTGAGCTAATTCAAAACAAGCTCTTGAATTGGACATTATTTTACAAGAGTGAGTTTTACTCAATTTCTTCAACTCTGTGAAACATACATAAAAACAATTACATCGTACAACATCTTAAAACAGCAACAAAAATAAAATTTTGCATAGAAGGGAACTTGACTGTTGGCTACTGGACTCGCCAACAAATCATGTCATTGTTCTATATTTCTTTTGTCTGTAAAAACAGAGAATCCAACAAATATTGCACAGGAACAGTTACAAAGACACATGACAAGAGAAATTGTCACCGAATTCTAAAAAGTCCAAACATCATAACAAAAAACGTACAAAGCGAAATATGCTGATCCGTTGGTTACTTTGGGAAAAGTGGTACACCATGTCACATGTTCCAAGAACCATAGATCCCCTGTTCTCTGTCCATCTCACGTGATCCATATTATTATCACCAAGATCCCAAATCCGATTCCACGTCGATATCGATTAATCCTCTCCGAATGTAAAAAGTCATCACAGTCCCGACCTCTGTGTGCCAAAAGAGCACCTGACGAAGGTTAGAGAAATTAAATCCACAGTTCGTATTGCCCTTCAGAGGGAAACATGTCTGTGACGCTTCATTCTGTCAAGATTTCTGAGAATCTCTCGCTTTCCTTAGGCGGGATGATGGCATATTAATGTAACCAGGGGCACTCTTTACATCGCAGTCAGTGTGGAAGATAAGGAGGCCATGGATGGTTCAGAAGACTTTGTACAAAGCAAGGCCCTGGGAGGTGACAAAGGCAGAAAACCCATGGCAGGTTCTGTAGAGTGAAAGTACCAATATTTCACAGCACTATGCTCATTGGAGGAGTCCTAGGAAAGGAATAGAGGCGGTCCGGGGCTTTGTCCCAGTAAAGCCCCAGGGTTTCCAGTAGGCAGGCTGTCAGGTCGAAAACCCCTGGGCTCTGCTAGTTGAGTTTGGCACTGATCCGTATCCACTGGAGAGCCTGTCTGGTGTACTGGACGGCGTGTGCAACGCTACTGTGGAGGGTCAACGGTCCGGACAGAGTGTTCAAGTAGTTGAAGAACTCTGGAGGGAAAGACAAAAGACAGACAGAGACAAAGGGAAGAGTACATGGTAAATGGACTGCATTTATATGGCTCTTTCATCCAAAGCGCTTTACAGTTTACGCCTCACAGTTCACCCATTCAACTCACACATTCACACACTGATGGCGGAGGCAACCATGCAAGGTGCCAACCTGCTCATCGGGAGCAGTTAGGGGTTGAGTGTCTTGCTCAAGGACTCTTCGAACACGCCAACCGAGAGGAGCGGAAATCAAACCGGGAACCTTTCCGATTATCAGACGACCGCTCTACCACCTCCTGAGCCACAGTTGCCCCCAGTGCCGCTTAGACGGACTTCTAAAAGGCAACAAGCACAAAACCGCCCAAACCCACGGCGCGACTAACGTTATGCGTCGGCACAGCCGGTTGTGGAATGTGAAAGTCGCGGGGTTACACTTACTAGCTAATGCTAGCAGCCCTTATGTCATCCAGACCGTCTTTTGTCTTTTGAAGGCCGTACCGGGCTCACTTTTGAAGCTAGTGTGAAGTTGATATCAAACAAATCTTGAGATTGCAAGGAAGTTGGAACGCATTTCTACGGAACACACTACCTACCGGGAAAGGGGCTAAATATCACTCCGAATCAGCGGCATCTTTACTGGAACACCTACAGTGTATAGAGTGCTATTAACCCTTAGTACAGCTGGTATTCAGATAACCCAGGTTGTTAACTTAACACACACAACCGCTCACTCTCAATTTAAGCTAGCACACTCTGTGGCTCATCAATGTGTTTTACAAACACAAACTGGGAAATACACAAAGGTATGCATGTTAAGAGGAAATTAACTTGCTCTATAGTTGAAGAAACATAATGCAAATCATCTAAGCTGTTATTGGTCATAGAGTGTATATTTGCTGTCTGTACACAGGAATTCTGGACATCCGTACACGTTATTTTCATCTGTGCAAGACAAGTCTGTTCAGGTTTCTGCACGATAAGAGATGATGTATTGACACACCTTGCATATCATAGAGCAACGTAGAGACAGGCATAGTCAGGCACTCGTGTGAACTCATCTGTTGGAAGGGCATATCAAACAGTGTAGATGCGTGACGTACAGGGTCTGAGTCTGTGAGCACGCTAGCTTCTCCCTGTAGCTGACCGACTGAACTCATCTGTTGGAAGGGCATATCAAACAGTGTAGATGCGTGACGTACAGGGTCTGAGTCTGTGAGCACGCTAGCTTCTCCCTGTAGCTGACCGACTGAACTCATCTGTTGGAAGGGCATATCGACTATGCTACTATGTATGCTACTATGCACTTCAAATACTCAAGTTCAGCATTGCTAGACAAACAATACCACTTACCCTTAACCGCCAGAGGTGTACCCCTCCTGCTGAGTTATTGCACACAATTTGTAAGTCGTTTTGTTTGAAAGTGTCAGCTAAATGACTAAATGTAAATAGTTGTTTTTACATCAGTTTAACACTCATTCAATCAAGAATATCTGGGATGTGGAGGAGACAGGAGGTTGGACCCTTTCACTGCCCCACGACAGCCGGTTAACCCTTTCACTGTGACAATACAGAAGGTTAGCCCTTACTATCACACAACCGATGGCGATGCTCCATCATTAGCATCATTAGCTCCGCGGATGATGCTAATGATGGAGCATCGCCGTCGGTTGTGTGATAGTAAAGGGTTAACCTTCTGTCGTGTGGCAGTGAAAGGGTTAAGCACGCCCAGTAGCTAAACACGGACCCGTAGTGGCGGTGACTTTCCTCACCCTTGTTCTCTTTGGCGAGGTTGTCTGCCACCTCCCAGTACTCATAGCTGTACAGAACACTGTTGGTGATGTTCAGGTGGTTTGCTGCCATCTGGTGGATACGCTGGGGAATGCTGATGAGGGAGGAGGCTGCGGCGCTGGCCCCGTGTGACCCCGGGGTAAGGCTTTTGGGGTTGGGAGAAAGTGAGGGAGGGGGCCCCGCTGCACCCCTGTGGACAAATCACGTGGAGAGCAGAAAGAAGGTGATCACACAAATCCAAAAGGATAATTCATAGAAAACATATGATTTGAACTCGGCTTTCCCATACTTACTTCGTTAAGTCGTTCCAGAAGGGCTGTGCGGCACTAGGCACTTTGGGTGAACTCTGAAAAGACACAGTTAACAGTTAAAACTCTGAGAATGTGATACTGTATAATAGCATTCAAATCCCACCAAACCCCCCAACTATATCCAACCACTGAAATTAGTTGTGAAAATTCCTTAAGCAGCACCTGGTTATCTAACACTGTCTGCCCTGGTATTTTATTTAGTCTTTCATGTAGCAAGATGATGTCATGAAGCTAGTTAAAGGTGCTGTAAGTGGTATTTTCTTTGTTAAAATAAGTGGTCTACATGTTAAATAGCTCTACATTCCGACAGCCATCACTGGTATAGAGTGTTTGGTCAGTGACATAGTCTCCCAGTCCCTCCGCTCTGCAGTAAACACAAAATAAAATTTCTGGAATCCCCTTCCCACTTTATTCAATCAGGAGAGAGAACTCCACACTGCAAAAATGGTCTGACCAAAATAAGAAGTACAACTTAGTTATAAGCAAATGTGCTTGAAACAAGTAAAATAATCTATCAGTACAGTAAGAAAATGTGGCTTGGCAAGATAGAAATAAGTACAAATATCTAGGGTTATCTCCTTTTATTTTTTTTTATATTTATATTTTTCCTCCCCCTTTTTTCCGTTTTTCTCCCATCCCAATTTAGTCATTATGCCAATTCCCCCCACTTGCCGGTCTAGGGAGGATTGAAGCCTATCACATGTCTCCTCCGATACATGTGGAGGCTGCCAGCCGCTTTTTTTCACATGACAGCGAGGACTCTCATTGGGTAAGTGTAACGCGTGGGAGGATCACACTACCTCACCCAGATCCCTTCCTCGCTGAGCAGGCGCCCCGACCGACCTCTAGGAGTCGCTGTTTACAATGACCAGGACCCACCCCACCGGCTTTCCACCCGCTGACACGGAGGTACCGCGGCAGCTGGATTCGATCCCACTGTCTCTGCGGTGGTAGTCAGACGCTTAGTCCGCCGCGCTACCTGGCCGTCCATTAGGGTTCTCTCTCCTGATTGGATAAAGTGGGAAGGGATACCAGAAAATGTATTTGTGATCAGGTGAAGAGAACAGAGGGACTGGGAGACCCATGTTACTGACCAAACACTCTATCAGTGATGGCTGTCAGAATGTAGAGCTATTTAACACTTATTTAAACAAGAAAACACCACTTACAGCACCTTTAAAGGTAACGTATGCTAAAACCGCCGTTGTCATCCGGATGAAGGCCTTGCTACCAAAACACGCCGGTTTTAACATATAACCATAAACAGATGCGATTTACACAAGTAATGGAATTTTGCGCTTCCGTGATTTTGTTAAATAGAAGACTCCACCAGAGGTTTCAGGAGACCTTAAAGTAGTCCAGCAGAGCTTTGGAGTATTTGAGCGCATGATCCTTCTTCAGACGAAACATCTGCCAGTAAAGGAGCGCGAGGCACCGGAAACTATGGATCACACACACACACACACACACACACACACACACACACACACACACACACACACACACACACACACACACACACACACACACACACACACACACACACACACACACACACACACACACACACACACACACACACACACACACACACACACACACACACACACACACACACACACACACACACACACACACACACACAGTCAGAGGAATGCAGGGTAATAATAAAAATAATAATCAGTGACTAAAGAAATGAATCCGCACACTAGTATAAATGCTACCGAGAGTAAAATGTAACCTACTTGATCTCACTTCATCTATGTTTTAAACCTCACTCAGCCTCCGTCAGGACCTTTCAACCCCAGTTGACCCTGACGAAAACCCAGTGAAATGTAGATGTTAGATAAAAACCAGTTTGACCACTGGGAGAATCAATACCAGTATGCGGATTCAGTTCTTTACCAGTAACAGTTCTCTTTGTTTCCCAACGCAGCACCCGCTAGAGGAGTGGGATGGGTGCACGCACGGCACTAACCTTTAGCAATAACAAACCATCCCCTACAACATAAATGTCACCGGGCCGGATGATAGATGGGGTATAAATGGAGGAAGTGACATACGCACCACAGAACGGCCAGCTGTTTGTCTTCCTGTCTCGCCCCAGGGCCTGAGTGGCTCTTCAATCTCATGGCATACCTGACAACATGGGAGCATTACTGATACAGCCACACTGTGTGTGTGTGTGTGTGTGTGTGTGTGTGTGTGTGTGTGTGTGTGTGTGTGTGTGTGTGTGTGTGTGTGTGTGTGTGTGTGTGTGTGTGTGTGTGTGTGTGTGTGTGTGTGTGTGTGTGTGTGTGTGTGCGTGCGTGCGTGCGTGCGTGCGTGCGTGCGTGCGTGCGTGCGTGTGTGTGTGTGTGTGTGTGCGTGCGTGTGTGTATGCACAGTACCTGGCTTACTCTATTTATGAGGTCGATGATACGGTACAAGTATAGTTGTGCCAAAACGTGTGTGTGTGTGTGCATAAAAAAATGTCTTGTACAAAAAATAATTCTCCCCAATTTAGTCGCTATGCCAATTCTCCATGTGCGGTCTGGGGAGCGTGTAGACTACCACATGTCTCCTCCGATATATATGTGAAGTCGCCAGCCGCTTCTTTTCACCTGACAGCAAGGAGTTTCACTGGGAGAGTAACACGTGCAGAGGTTCACGCTATCTCCCCCAGATCCCCTCCCTACTGAACAGGCGCCCCAACCGACCATTAGGAGTAGCTAATGCAACGACCTGGACTAATACCCCACCGGCTTCCTCCAATTGTGTTTGTTGGGACAGGGAGTAGTACCGCTACCGGGAATTGAACCCGCGTCTGCATCTGCTCAGTATGAATAACCATTTGTACACAGTACGTCAGGGAGTATGTGTGGCTCACCTGATCAGCTCCACTGTCTCAGAGTACATGGTATAGGGAGACTTGGCCTCCACTGGACCTTCCTCCATGGCTTTCCCACACTCCATGAAGGAGAGAGCGGCATCCACATAATTCACTGCCTTCCCCAGCTTGTCCACCTTGATGGAGACCACACAAAGTGAGCCAGGAGAGTTAAAGGGGCATTCTGCAGAGTTTTAACCTGAATCCTGTCACTCTCTTTGAGGAGGACATGGGATAATGGGACACAAAACTCTGCTGGATTAAGTCACCCGGCAGAGAGTCGGTTCTAAAGACAGAGAGCTCACCATGGCATCTGCACGGTGCTTCATCCTCTTGGCCTCGTGCATGTAGTATTCAGCATGATGCAGGCTAGAGAGAGAGAGAGAGAGAGATACATGGTGTAAGTGCTGTTGCATAAATACTCATTCATGATAATTAATTGATTCATGATTTATTTCTTAATTTCATGTACAAAGTAATAAATAGATAAATAATGTGATGCATAAATAATTTGATGTAAGGCTAAAATCTAAATGTACAGTAAATTCATTGGTCAACAGTTAAAAGCAATAAGGCACAACATCTCATAAGTTACATTTAAGAGCAGAAATGACAGAACTGGCTATCCCTCTCTACTGGACTTCAGGTGAGCAGGTGTCTCCACAAGATTTAATTTAAAAGTTGCAATTATTGATGTCTGAAGTCAAAGCAGACAGTCAAAGGACTTTCCAAGGACTCAAGAACCTCTTTTCATGACAAGCAGCCAACGAGGTATTAGAGAAATGCATTTTTGTTTCACACTATATAGCCTACTGTGTAATCTGTGGATGCATTTTGTACTGTGTTCATTCACAAATATAGTTATCATGGCGTGAGAAGGAAGGAGAAGGTGTGGATGAGCCACAAGCCTTAAAGCCCTTAAAGCAGTGGTTCTCAACTGGTCTAGCCTCGGGACCCAACATTTTCCTTAGTCATTAAGTCGCAACCTACGTTTTTGAACCACTATGATTTATACATTTTTGTTGTTGTTGCAGTAATACACAATCTTTCATGCACTGTTAAAAACATGAAATAAACACAAAAAAGTGCAACAAAAGTGCAACTAGGGCTAAAAACCCAATGAAATAAAAGAATAATAATAAATAATATATGCTTCTTAGCAACTCTTAGGCGACTCCGATATCGCCGGCGTGATAGAATGACGTCGTTGTTTGACGTGATCTGCCTGGGAAATGTAGTACATTTCCGGGTTTTTTTTCGACGTAGCATTATGACGTGGCCTTGAAACTACACGCTACTTTTTATTTGGTGTTGATAAAACAATAAATAACTGAACCAGGATCATTTCAATTCGATGCTAAATAAACCTTTACGCATGCGTAAAATGTGCCAGATTTAATTTTACAGGCGTTAAATTTTTATCAATATCTTGGCCATTTGTTGTGCTAGAACCAAACTGAAAAAACTGAGAGGAAGTGCTGAAGGAGGCGGAAGTTGACTGCCAGAAAAGAACAGTAGAAGAAGAATGTAAGTGAGCGATACATTGTTTACAAGATCATTTCTGCAGAACACACGTTTTTCCAGCCAGCAAAACTTTAGCTTTAGTAGTTCGACTTATAACAGTAGTAGTAGCAGTAGCAGTAGTAGTAGTAGTAGTAGTAGTAGTAGTAGTAGTAGTAGTAGTAGTAGTAGTAGTAGTAGTAGTAGTAGCAGTAGAAGTAGAAGTAGAAGAATCTTCAGATGTCATCTTTTGTAGATGACAACAGGAGGTAAAGGCACTTATTTTGGAGATTTATTGCTTATGTTTAGTCAGTCACACTCTTACTGTACTTGTTGGGTTTGCAAAGAACACTCTTTGGATTGTACACACACACACACACACACACACACACACACACACACACACACACACACACGTACGTACACATGAGTGTAGTGTATATATATTTTTTGGATACACCTCAGGCATCCTGCACTCTATATGACTGCACTCTAGTCATATGTGTACTGTATATATGTTTATACAACGGCATGCAAATTTCTCTATTCTGATTGGCTGAAACAGTCCATTTACACGTATGTATCCTTCATAATCCACGCTCCTGGTCCCAGGACCCGCCCACCACCGAATCACATCACTCCGCCGGATCACTCCGTCGGAAAAAACAAGATGGCGGACAATAATCTTTAACAAATGGATATGTTGATAGCGTCATAACGACTAAATATAAAGCGATTCTGTCAAGGGGAACGTGTTAGTATTTTAAACAATGTTGGATGATGTAATTGATGGGTCTTGACTCAATCTAGAACAAAAGAAAAATCGCGGATTGATTGATAGATTAATTGATTGATTTAAATTTCTTCCTTCCTACTTTCCGACTGCAGCGTTCTCTCTCACACTGTCCGACGCTGGCGTACCCACAAACACACACATACACACACACACACACACACACACACACACACATACACACACACACGCACACACACACTGTGACACACACACACACACACACACACACACACGCACACACACACACACACACTCCTGTCTGCAACAGTGGGGGAGTCAGACTGAGAGAGAAGCAGCGCTGTTTTAAGTGAGCATGGTCTATTGAATTGATTGATTGGTTGATTGCTAATTTTATTACTGTACCCCTGGTTTCCAACTGGTTAAGTTTAGGCTAAAAGAAATAAATAAAAAAATAGGGCGAAGAAAACGTTTTTTTCCTATAGGGCAAAGAAAACGTTTTAATAAATTTTCAATCAATCATTCCAATAATACACAGTTGGATGTGTTAGTTGGTTGGATGCACTTCAAGCTGCTTCCACATGAGGCAACTTCTCTCAATCATTCCAATAATACACAGTTGGATGTGTTAGTTTGGTTGGATGCACTTCAAGCTGCTTCCACATGGAGTTGTGGGAACTACTTTTTCTGGCGGATGGTTTTTTCAATAAATCTTCGATTAATGTGTGTTTATTGTATAGAAATAAGGTTGGATGAATCTGGCAGTTGTATAAAAGCTTTACACCACGTGCAGTCGTGATTTGTGACCAATAAACCATGCCTAGGGGGGTCTAACGACCCTCGGCTGCGCCTCGGGCCTAACAACCACCCCTAGGCATGGTTTATTGGTCACAAACCACTCCTGCGTGTGATGTAATGCTTAAATATTGAATATCCCACTTTACTTATTTTTAACTTTTTTTTTGTAAAAAACTTACTTTTACTGACTTTTTGTAAAAGAAAGCATGCTGGTGATAATTTCCAGTCTGTGTTTATTACCTGTGTATGGAGAAAATAATGATTTGTAAATTGAATTCTGTTCTGCTCTCTTTTGTTTATGTAAATATGCTACCTAGGGTGCATTTCCACTGTTGTATATGCTTGATTGAATATGTTTGCATTGGTTCATAGTAAAAATAACACATTTTCTCAATCCGATTTTGTGTTTTGTGTTGTACATTATGCAGTATACAGTATATACAGTATTATACAATATGAAAACTAACTGTCAGGTCATATATGTGAGGCTGTGCTGAAAAAAAGGATACCAAACATACCATGGTAAAACATTTTAAAATGGGAATTATACAATTTAAATCAAAATGAGCTAAAACATTGAAAATATCCCACAACTTAACAGACCTACAGTAAGTTTGGGGGAACTATATGAATTGAAAATGGGGGACCCTGATGGAAACAAGACAAACGACTTTCTCAGGTCTGCATCCCCTTAACAATTGTATGTATTGAGCCGTACTGTATTGTACCCATTCTACAATCTGTTAAATAAAGTTTTCATTCATTCATTCAACTAATGGGATAACTGGGGTTGCAACAAAAGTGCAACTAGGGATAAAAACACAATGAAATAAAATAATAATAATAAATAATATAATTTATGCTTCTTAGCAGACTTCTTAGCTTAAAATCCCAGGGAACTAATGGGATAACTGGGGATGTTGTTTGCTCCTGACAAGAGTCTCAAAGTCTGGGGTGATGGTAGACAAAGCAACTCTGAGGTCATGCTCAATGTCCAATCTGTTCCTCTGCTTTTTCTTCAGCTGGACCAGAGCCAAAAAGTATATATATATATTTTTTTAAATATATATATATATATATTTTTACACACACATTCGCGACCCACTCAAAATGGCCCCGCGACCCACTTTTGGGTCGTGACCCACCAGTTGATAAACACTGCCTTAAAGTATGTGTGAGTCCAGCAGGAGCAGGCAGGATGAGTGTGTGAGACATGGTACAGTTGGGAAATATATTTATAGTTTATCATCCATTATGCTTAGGTCCACACAGCTTGTCTTTACCTGTGTGTGACCGCGACCTCGCTGAACTGCTGTGTCTCGCTGAACCACTGTGTCTCGCACGCGCGCTGTGTCACACACAGGACTGCTGTGTCACACACAGGACTGCTGTGCTGCCACTGCCGGCCCCGTCTCTCTACACTGAGTTTGTTTGATAATGGCCTTCAATAATAGGTTGTTTCATGTCATCCATCATCCCCGATGAACGGTCTGAAAGTGTTGTAACCAGAAAGCAGTCACGCGATTCTTGTCCTTCCCTCGTAATATTATATAATTGTAGCCTACATGGGGTTTCTGGTATGACTACATAGTACACATGTAGCCTCCACCTTTTTTTTCATGTCTGTGACATATTCTACAGATATAGACATTGAAACGATAGTGAAAGGTGTCAGTTCTGTAATGTTGCTGGTATGATATCAATATGACTATCCACATCAAATAAAATAAAAATTTTATAAAATCTGGACCTGTACTACATAAGACTTCAGGCTATGGAACCGCAGTGTTTTCCAGCGTATACCTCTATGCTGGAATATTGGAATATGGAATCTTGCAACCACTACAGAAAGATTTTAGTACACAAGTTCAAGTTCAACTCAAGTTCAGACCTCTGTTACTCTATTTCTTTAGCACTAAAAGCGATTTTCCTTTTTTGCATTAGTAACTTCAGAATGTTATCTTTCAAAAGAGACCAGGCTCATGCATGTGCTATAAGTATAACGTATAAAGCTAAGCTTTGCAAAGTATGCAGTCCTCAAGTTCAAGTAAAAGAAAATTGCCACTTTTCTGCACGCCTGTTAAGAGGTTAACATGGGCTGTGTGGCTGTTCTAACCTGTTAACATGGGCTGTGTGGCTGTTCTAACCTGTTAACATGGTCACTGTGTGTCTGCTCTAACCTGTTAACATGGTCACTGTATGGCTGCTCTAACCTGTTAACATGGGCTGTATGGCTGCTCTAACCTGTTAACATGGGCTGTATGGCTGCTCTAACCTGTTAACATGGGTTGTGTGTCTGCTCTAACCTGTTAACATGGGCTGTGTGGCTGTTCTAACCTGTTAACATGGGCTGTGTGTCTGCTCTAACCTGTTAACATGGGCTGTATGGCTGCTCTAACCTGTTAACATGGGTTGTGTGTCTGCTCTAACCTGTTAACATGGGTTGTGTGTCTGCTCTAACCTGTTAACATGGGCTGTATGGCTGCTCTAACCTGTTAACATGGTCACTGTGTGTCTGCTCTAACCTGTTAACATGGGTTGTGTGGCTGCTCTAACCTGTTAACATGGGCTGTATGGCTGCTCTAACCTGTTAACATGGGTTGTGTGTCTGCTCTAACCTGTTAACATGGGCTGTATGGCTGCTCTAACCTGTTAACATGGGTTGTGTGTCTGCTCTAACCTGTTAACATGGGCTGTATGGCTGCTCTAACCTGTTAACATGGTCACTGTGTGTCTGCTCTAACCTGTTAACATGGGTTGTGTGGCTGCTCTAACCTGTTAACATGGGCTGTATGGCTGCTCTAACCTGTTAACATGGGTTGTGTGTCTGCTCTAACCTGTTAACATGGGCTGTATGGCTGCTCCAACCTGTTAACATGGGCTGTATGGCTGCTCTAACCTGTTAACATGGGCTGTATGGCTGCTCTAACCTGTTAACATGGGCTGTATGGCTGCTCTAACCTGTTAACATGGGCTGTATGGCTGCTCTAACCTGTTAACATGGGCTGTGTGTCTGCTCTAACCTGTTAACATGGTCACTGTGTGTCTGCTCTAACCTGTTAACATGGGTTGTGTGTCTGCTCTAACCTGTTAACATGGGCTGTGTGTCTGCTCTAACCTGTTAACATGGGCTGTATGGCTGCTCTAACCTGTTAACATGGGCTGTATGGCTGCTCTAACCTGTTAACATGGGTTGTGTGTCTGCTCTAACCTGTTAACATGGGCTGTATGGCTGCTCTAACCTGTTAACATGGGCTGTGTGTCTGCTCTAACCTGTTAACATGGTCACTGTGTGTCTGCTCTAACCTGTTAACATGGGTTGTGTGTCTGTTCTAACCTGTTAACATGGGCTGTATGGCTGCTCTAACCTGTTAACATGGGCTGTATGGCTGCTCTAACCTGTTAACATGGGTTGTGTGTCTGCTCTAACCTGTTAACATGGGTTGTGTGTCTGCTCTAACCTGTTAACATGGGCTGTGTGTCTGCTCTAACCTGTTAACATGGGTTGTGTGTCTGCTCTAACCTGTTAACATGGGTTGTGTGTCTGCTCTAACCTGTTAACATGGGTTGTGTGTCTGCTCTAACCTGTTAACATGGTCACTGTATGGCTGCTCTAACCTGTTAACATGGGTTGTGTGGCTGCTCTAACCTGTTAACATGGGTTGTGTGTCTGCTCTAACCTGTTAACATGGGTTGTGTGTCTGCTCTAACCTGTTAACATGGGCTGTGTGTCTGCTCTAACCTGTTAACATGGGCTGTATGGCTGCTCTAACCTGTTAACATGGGCTGTATGGCTGCTCTAACCTGTTAACATGGGCTGTGTGTCTGCTCTAACCTGTTAACATGGGCTGTATGGCTGCTCTAACCTGTTAACATGGGCTGTATGGCTGCTCTAACCTGTTAACATGGGCTGTGTGTCTGCTCTAACCTGTTAACATGGGCTGT
This sequence comes from Notolepis coatsorum, assembly GCF_963971535.1. NCBI lineage: Eukaryota > Metazoa > Chordata > Actinopteri > Aulopiformes > Paralepididae > Notolepis > Notolepis coatsorum. The sequence continues at coordinate 195,588,580 of NC_140167.1, read as the reverse complement.
GTGGCTGCTCTAACCTGTTAACATGGGCTGTGTGTCTGCTCTAACCTGTTAACATGGGCTGTATGGCTGCTCTAACCTGTTAACATGGGCTGTATGGCTGCTCTAACCTGTTAACATGGGCTGTATGGCTGCTCTAACCTGTTAACATGGGCTGTATGGCTGCTCTAACCTGTTAACATGGGTTGTGTGTCTGCTCTAACCTGTTAACATGGGCTGCACACACGCACCACTCAAAATAGGCAGTGTGCCCTTAGTGTTATCATATCATGATATCACACTTTCCACTGCCATGCAGACCAAAATTATGAACATCAATTGGACTGACACGTGATTTTACATACCTAAGCAGATATTGTCATACAGTAACAATATCAAAAATAATTCAGTCTAATTATCATTATAATTAGTCTGAAGAATGATTATCATTATCCTTTTTTCCATATGGCCCCTAGGACTTACGTTTCATGGTTAAGTATGGTCCCCTTCTGTCCTCCTGGCTGTCTTATAAGAGGGCCCCAGGACCCAGGCCCTGTCTGGGACTGTCCTAAACACTCCACCTCCATCTTGGGCTGGGTGGAGAAACCAAAGAAATTACGGATGCACAATATACCGGCAACCATATTGGTATTGGCTGATGATAATAATAATAATAATTTCTTGGATTTATATAGCGCCTTTCAGGAGGATGATGGTGATTTATCTTTTTCATCAGTGTCAGTCTAAGGAGCAGAACAGGGCAGATGTGGACAACCAATGATTATTTCTCTGCTTATCTATTTTTGCAGCTTATTTATGTATTTAATTGTTTGCCACGCAGACGTTGTATGGTTACTTTCATGAACACAACAGCATTGAAATGGACAGATTATTTTCTAAGAATTCTAAGATTATTTTCTTCTAGGAACCGTTTTTTCTTCCAAATCACACTGATATCTGTAAATATCGGTTAACGCCCATAACAGAACATTTATTATTGGTAAATATCAGTATTGGCCACAGTTTTCACATCAGTGCATCCCTACAAAAAAAGTGGTTGCAGGTGACGGGGTTGGAAGTGATCTAATTTTGGGATGTTCTCTTACCCTCACAGCAGAATCTCTGTCTTTGTCCTTGTGAGGATAGTGCTGCTCCGAGCACTGGGTTTTAAAGGAGGGTTTGCTGGGTTCAGGGGTGTCTGATAGTGGGGAGAGAGGAGACAATGGCCCCTTGCTGTCCAAATATTCCTCCAAGAACCTATTAGGCAAACACACTCATTTGTTTAACTGAACCCTCGAGACCAAGAACCATAACTTTGTCTTGACATGTTGGACGGCCTGTGTGTTTGCAGCTGTAAGGTCGATCCAAATCATTTGGGGGTGTGTGACTGTGAAGTATCACCAGAAAATACCCCTACTGTCTTTAACTATGAAAGAACAAAACACTCCTGACGTAATAAAGGGTTGAAAACATTGTTCCTCTGAAAAAGTTATATATTATAAGTTATAAGTTCTTTAGACTGTATAGATATGAGATTTAAAAAAAAAATCACTTTACTTTACTTTATCACTGTACTTGATAGTCAAAGTCAACTTTATTGTCATTTCCCATAAAAATTCAATTACGTTCCCCCTTCCAACAGTGTATATAAAAATATCTAATATAAAGTTTAAAGTAACATATAGGACAAAATGTACACACATACAGGACTATATACAATATACACAGTGGCTAAAAATGAAATGAATGAGTGAAATAAATATAGAGGTAAAGGAGAACTTAGTGCAAATCTTCAAGCAGCAGTGGTACATAGTAAATATAAATAATGGCAGTAAAATAAAATAATGGCAGTAAAGTGGCAGTGAGTTAGTAAAGTAAAGTGGCAGTGTGTGTGTGTGTGTGTGTGTGTGTGTGTGTGTGTGTGTGTGTGTGTGTGTGTGTGTGTGTGTGTGTGTGTGTGTGTGTGTGTGTGTGTGTGTGTGTGTGTGTGTGTGTGTGTGTGTGTGTGTGTGTATGTGTGTGTGTGTGTGTGTCCTTACAGCATCCCTATAAGCCTGCATGTGGGCTGGGCATCCTAACATACTAAAATTAACTATTGATTCATCCATTCACAGTAGACTTTGTTATGCGGTACAAATGTTAGTTAAATTAACAGTGATGGTTGCGACTGTCATCATTATTTTACCTATCTATTAGCCAGCACCTTTTCTGGGTTTGAGTTATTTTCTCAAACCTAGAGGTAGAATCTGTAAGACAGTCAAACAGCAAAGAGCCCCCGCTTGGTATTGCATTTTGTTTACATTTTTGGTTTTGGTCTGATGTGGTTCGGAGTTTAGTAGCTTATTATAAAGTTCATTTCTCCAGATGTCTCCAGAGCCTGAGGTGTGGCCAGCAGTAGCAACCCCTCCCTTATACTCATCCAACTTCAACCCACAAGATCAACAAAAACTTAAACAAAGTGCAATACCAAGTGGGGCTCTTTTGCCTAGAGATCGCTGTTTGGTGGCATTACAGATTCTACCTTTAAATATGCAAATATAACAATATGAAATATAATGATGTATGGATCTGTATGTGTGTGTGTGTGTGTGTGTGTGTGTGTGTGTGTGTGTGTGTGTGTGTGTGTGTGTGTGTGTGTGTGTGTGTGTGTGTGTGTGTGTGTGTGTGTGTGTGTGTGTGTGTGTAAGAGGATGAAGGTGTGTCTTCTTTACGCTTTTTGTATCACAAACAGTACTGTATTTGTAAATCTGGTATGTCATAAATGTATAGATGATGGGGGCGGCTAAGTGGCGCAGTGGGCAAGGCACTCGCCACTAACGCAGGAGATGCTGGGTTCAAGCCCAGCTCTCGCCGTTGCTTCCGGCTTGGCTGGTCATTCATACTAATACAATTGGCAGTATTAGGGGGTGGGAAGCTGGTGGGTGGGGATCGGACATTAATGTGGATAGCGACTCCTACAGGTCGGTTGGTGTGCCTGTACACCAGAATCAGGAAAGTATCGGGGGCAGCGTGAGCCTCCCACGTGCTACTCCTTGCCACTGAGAGATCGCGCTGTACAGGTGAAAAGATGCAACGGCTGCCTCCTCGTGTACCGGAGGGGACACGTGATGCAAGGCTTCGTCCACATTGCAGCCGACCAGTGGGAGGCATGGTCTAGCAACGTTCGAGACAGGGGAGGGAAGAATTGGATAATACGAAATTGGGATGAGAGAAAAATAGAAAAATGGGGAGAAAAAGTAGATCAAAAAATAAATGTATAGATGTAGCAGTACTGTCTATCTGTATGTCATGTATGTCATATATGTTATGATGAATTGAAAATGGGGGACCCTGATGTAAACAAGACGAAAGTCCTTCTCTGGTCTGCATCCCCTTAACAATTGTGTGTATTGAGCTGTACTGTATTGTACCCATTCTGCAATCTGTTAATACAATTTTCAATAAATCAATCAATCAATCAATTAATCAATTCAATCAATCTCTTGTGGTCTCACCCGTTGTGTATGGTCTCCATGGTGATGTTGCAGGGAGGTTTATGAGCTGAGGTCTCTGTCTGGCCTGAAGGGTCATTTGTATGAGAGCTACTCCTCTTGCTTTCTCTGTGCGACACACCATTCTCCGACTGGTTACACACACACGCACACACACACACACACACACACACACACACAAACACACACACACACCCACACCCACACACACACACACACACACACACACACACACACACACACACACACACAGACAGACAGACAGACAGGCAGGCAGACAGACAGACAGACAGACAGACAGACAGACAGACAGACAGACAGACAGACAGACAGACAGACAGACAGACAGACAGACAGACAGACAGACAGACAGACAGACAGACAGACAGACAGACAGGCAGGCAGGCAGACAGACAGACAGACAGACAGGCAGGCAGACAGACAGACAGACAGACAGACAGACAGACAGACAGACAGACAGACAGACAGACAGACAGACAGACAGACAGACAGACAGACAGACAGACAGACAGACAGACAGACAGACAGACAGACAGACAGACAGACAGACAGACAGACAGACAGACAGACAGACAGACAGACAGACAGACAGACAGAGAGGTCAGTATATGTTGGCATGTATTCATACTCTCTGCTCCTTTCTATACATGATTTCACAGGTAAGTTAACTACAGTGAAAGTGGAGTATTGATGTCTAACCTTGCGTTTCCTTTTGGCATCTCTGCTCTCGGCCTCCGGGACGAATAGGTGTCTCATGGCCTCCTGCTGCTTGGCCTTGGATAACGAAGAGGACGGCAAGGAAGAGGAGGAGTGTTTCTGGAGGGCGCCGGTCGTGGTGTCAGGGACTCGATTGAGAAGAGAGAGGTCTATCTGTACCACGAGGTTTCCCAACCCTCGCCGGGGCGCGGCTGTGGCCTGCTCGCTACGCCCAAATGGGACCAGGGTGTAGAGTACACGCTTCTCCCCACCTAGACTCTCTTGGCCTGGGTCACCTGAGGCGGGGCCTCTAGGGTAGACCGCCTTGGGCCTGTTGTCTCTGGGTCTCCCCGGGCCCTGGGGCCCTCTCCTGGGGATAGGCCTCTTGCGAGATGTGGAGTCCGCTGGAACCTTGGCGATGTTAACGGGGTGATCGGAAGGCTCCGAGTCGGACCCAGAAGAGGAGGATGAAGAGGAAGAGGAGGAGGATGGGATGAGAGGAATAGGGGAATGTGAAGGTGGAGGCGAAGGGTCCGGCTGTGACTCTCTCTCCTCCTCCTCACTCCTCCTTCTCCTCTTGTCGGTTCTCCCCGGGTGGCGCGGGTCTCCGTGAGTGCGGTGCCGCTGGCTGTTGGTGTGAGGTCTCTGTTTGGGCTGAACGGCCTGCCATTCACCTCGCTGTTGATGCTGCTCCCGCCTCCTCCTCCTCTTCTCCTCTCTGGCTGTATCCTCTCTCCTCCTCTGCCTCTCCTTCTCTCCCTCCTCCTCCTCCTCCTCCTCCTTCTCCTCCTCTGAACTCTGGATCCAGGGACGTCTCAGCAGCTGCTCCTCCGCCAGTCTCTTCTCTTCTTTTCTCTCCCGCTTCTTCCTCTGTTTATCTCTCCGTTTCTCCTCTTTTCTCTCGCTCCTCCTCTCCTCTGTCTGGGTCAGGGTAGTCTCTCGGCGGTCCACCTCTAGGTCCCCGGACCGGGGCTTCTTCTGTGGACGGTCGGGGTGAGGTATCCGGACTCGAACAGGGGCCGGGGCCTCACTGGACTTGGCTTTAGGCTTTTGGCCGGGGCTGGATCTCGAGCTGAGACTGGCGGCTTTGGAGGTAGAATGAGATGTGTGACTGGTGTTGCCGCTGGTGTCTTGACTAGCGGCTGTGGCAGGTAAGTGCTTGGTTCTCGAGGGGCTGGTTCTCGAGCTAGGCTGAAATGTGGGCCTGGGTTCGGGTCGGCGCTGTGCCTGGGTCTTCTCCCTTCCTTGGGAGTCCGCTCAGGTTTTGTTGGATGTTTGGTTTTGGGAGCTGCAGTAAGGGTATTTGGCTGAAAATTAAGATCCGGTTTGGATTTATGGTTGTGACTCTGGTCAGAGTTCAAACCTGGAGTAGCTTTGTCTTTGACCTTCGCTTTGCTTTGGCCTTTGTCCTGTGTGGGTTTAGTCTTGGATCTGTGTTGTGGAGGTGGCTGGGGAGAGTGATTATTATTTGGCCTATTTGTTAGACTGGGTCTCGTTAGAGGCTTGAAACTCTCCTGCCGAGGATCCTGGAGCTGAGGATAGTGGGGGGGGCTGGGAGAGAGGAAGGCTGGGGACTGGGGCTTTTTGGGGGGTTCCTGGGTATGAGGCTGGGGCTGCGGCTGGCTCTGGGGCTCCCACGGGGGCTGGGACAAACACTGGGGACTGGGCTGGGGACTGGGCTGTGTCCTAGACCAGGACTGGGGGTGGGACTAGGACAAGTGCTGGGGAATGGACTCGGGCTGGGGCAGAAGCTATAACCAGGACTAGGCAGAGGACTGTTCCTGTGGCTATAACTGAACTGTGGGCTGGGAATAGGGCTCTGGCTAGGGCTGTACTCCTGGTCCTTGTCCCAGGACCGGGCTGGAGACGAGGCTCTGTGGGGGTCTGGAGAGGGCGCGTGGCCTGGACTCCTCTGGAGATGCCCTCTAGGATCCTGGTCACTGCTGGCCGATTTTTTCCGGACCTTCTTGAGCCACTTGTCCAGCTGCCACTGGGTGGTAGAGGGGCAATCTGTCTGCTGCTGGATCACAGAGAAACAGAAACATGAATG